>NC_046165.1:32348386-32948386 GCF_011064425.1 Rattus rattus | reverse complement strand
AGTAGTACTCAGCTATTAAAACAAACAAACAAACAAACAATGACTTCATGAATTCTTAGGCAAATGGATGGAACTAGAAAATATCCTGAGTGAGGTGATCCAGACACAAAAGAACACTTATGGTATGTACTCACTGACAAGTAGATATTAGGAAAAAGCTCAGAATACCCACAATGTTATTTTGATTTTTATTACTTTAAATGTTTTGATTCCTTTAATATCACTTAAGGAATTGTTTTGAGAAGGTATTAAAAGTTGTTTCTTGAGGACTTGATTTTATTCAAGTTTACTGTTATAATACTGTAGGAATAATATTATGTATATTGTTTTGTATTATATTACATCAAAAGTAATTGAATGTCTTACTAATGAAAATAAGCAAAAGCATTGCTATTTTCTATAAGTGTTCTATGAAATTGTTTCATTACTTGGGTAGGTTTCCTTGAATTGCTATTGTATTAGAGTTTTCACACTTAATTTTTGATGCACTTCAGTTATTAACTGCAGTTATGCAGAAAGTTATTAATCAAAACTATTTTGTTATTCTAAAATGAAGTTATTTCAGAAAATATCAGATAAAATTAATTATTTCCCTTTACTTATTTTAAGATTACAATATTAATGACCTAGTTAACTACTCATGGTGAAAATGTGACTTAATATATGCAATCTAATTGAATCTTCATTATTTATCTTTTTTAATGCTCAAATAGATTTTAATAAATTTCATTCAAAATATATCTTGGAGGATATTTGCTATTTCTTGACACATACTTTAATAGTACCAATTTATATATCCAGATTTTATCATTTTTACGTATCTTTTGTAATTTTAAGTGAATAATATTTCTGCAGAATGCATTTACCTATTTACTCAGACTTATGTTTCTTATAATCTACAATTGCTTTATGGTTCTTACATAAGCAGAATAATTCTTTTGCCTTTTGAAAATGTAATAAGTTTCTAATGATATCTTTCAAATTTAGAGTTACTAAAATTATTTTAACTTCTAATTTATTTTCATTTACTGCATGTTCTGATTATGGGTAACAACTATGAATTTATGTATTTGACATCAACATCTAAAATTTATGTAATTGTACATATAAAGAAAGGACCAATAAAGACATCAAACAAAAATCAAATATGTGTATATAAGTAAGTTAGATAAACATATCTATTGAGGGGACTGGAGAGGTTAAGCTCTTGGTGGTTTGGAACTTTTCTTTGATATTAGAAAGGATCAGAGTTCAATTCTCAGCACACAGTCGGTGGCTCTCAACCATCTGTAAATTCCTCCATCATTCCAGCTACTGAAGTCATTTATCTTAGAGGAAAATATACAGTCAGTACTTAACTAAACTATCATAAGTTTTAATTAAATTCTATATAGTTGCCCTTATACCCACAGAAAGAGTCCTCAACCCTCATCAATATAACTTCTCTTTGCAGCAGACAGAGACCAGTGCAGAAAACTACAACCAATTAAAATGCAGGCTTATGGAGATTAATCTCAATGGAAACATCTATAAAACACTCTTGAACCTAAGGCAGGGAACGTTGTTGAAAGGGGACAGAAAACTTGTGTGATTTGGCGGATCAGAATGCTTGCTCTGATACTGTGTCTCCTAGGAATGTCACAGGCTCCACGCATAAATTTTCACTGACATGACTGCCCACACAAGTGCTGAACAAGGAAAATAACAATATATTTGATAAGGTAAACATTGAAAGGCCTTTCACAACACAAAGAACTACAAGCAAGAAAGACATCTTGAGCATGAAAAAAGAAAGTTTCCCAGGGAAAAACACACACCAGGTGTTTTTCCAGTAAAAAAATGGTCAGCTCTGAAAACACACACACAGACACACACACACACACATACACACACACACACACACACACACACACACACACACGCACACACACAGCATACAGACTGTTGAGGAATGCATATTATTACAGTGCATACAATATAACAGCAAAAGAAAGCAATTTGTGAATTGGAAAGGGAGCAATAAGAGGCTAAGAGGAAAAAAAATGGGATAGTAAAATGATATAATTCTTGTCTTAGGGTTTTACTGCTGTGAACAGACACCATAACCAACACAACTCTTAAACAGACCACATTTAATTGTGGCCAGCTTATGGGTTCAGAGGTTTAGTCTATTATCATCAAGGCAGGAGCGTGGCAGCATCCAGGCAGACATGAGGCAGGAGAGGCTGAGAGTTCTACAACTTCATTTGAAGGCTGCTAGAAGACAGGATTCCAGGAAGCTAGGATGAGGGTATTGAAGCCAATGCCCACAGTGACACACCTACTCTAACAAAGCCACACGTCCTAATGGTGCCACGCCCTAGGACAAGCTTATATGAACCATCACATTTCACTCTCTAGCCCCTGTAACCTTGTTCAAACACCTGAGTCTATGGAGGCCATGCCTAGCCATTGCATAATAAAAAAGTACATTTAGTCCAATTTCTAATGTCCTTAGAGTCTCTAACAGTTTTAACAATGTTAAAAGTACAAAGTTTAAAATCTCTTTTGGGGTTCAGCCAATCACTTTGAGGTAAACCACAAAGCAAAATAGGAAACCAAATGAGCACACTCCATACTCTGCCTCTCCATGTCTGATGTCAAAGTGATCTCCAGATCTCCACTCCTTTTTCATCCTTGTTGACTGAAACAATGCTCTTTCTCCTGGGCTTATTTCACTCCCTGTTAGCAGCTTTTTTATTAGATATGCCACTGCTTTGACATCTCTATAATCTTGTGATCTCCAAGGCCACTTCAGCATTACAGCTTCTTATTCCAATGTCTGGGATCCACACATGATATTCTGGGCTCCTCCAAAAGACTTGGTTCCCATCTCCAGCTCTGTCCTTTGTAGAACTCTAAGCTAAAGTTGATCAACTCTCTTGTTGCTCTTCTTGGTAGACATCCATGGTACTGGCATCTTCAATATGCTGGGATCTTGTGCTGCAATGAGACTTCACCAATAGCCTCTCAAGGGCTCTCTTCATTGTGCCAAGCTTCAACTTTTTTTGCATGGCCCCTTCAGTCCTGGGCTGACAACTGCAACTGAGGCTGCATCTTTACTAATGGCCTTCCGTGGTCTCTCACAGTGCCAAGCCTCAGGTGCTCTACATGACCAATTCATATCTTCAAAATCAGTTCCACCTGGATGATTGTTACACATTACCAAGTACATCTGCAGCACAAGGTACAACCTTGGCTGTCTCTGGAACACAGCTTCTTTGTGTATCAGAAAACCCTTCCCAGAAGATTTCACCATAGTAATGCCGGTCTCTGGTCTCTTCTCAATCACTGCTAATTTCTTAACTCCAGCTAACCAGCATCAACTGTTCCAATAGTCTCTTCTATTCCTGACTTTAAAGACAGAGCTGGGGTTGGGGTTTTAGCTCAGTGGTAGAGCTCTTGCCTAGCAAGTGCAAGGCCCTGGGTTTGGTCCCCAGCTCCATAAAAAAAGAAAAGAAAAGAAAAGAAAGACAGAGCTATGGTCAAAACTACTGAGTTCTGCTCCTTGCTGAGCTGCAACATGCCACACACACACCCCTAATCCCCCTTACTCTAGTACCAGCTTTCACTTTTGCAACTCCTTCACTGCCTAGGCGTGGCTGTCCTGTAACTTGCTCTGTAGACTGATTTTGAACTCAGAGATCTGCATGTCTGTCTTCTAAGTATTGGGTTTAAAGGTGTGGTCTATCACACCTGTACTTAAGTTTTTCTCTACTTGGAACTTGCTCTGTACCAGACTGGCCTTGAACTCAGAGATATGTTCTCCTTAGCCTCCTGTGATTAAAGGCTTGCACTGACACACCTGGACCTAAATTTAGCTCGGTAGAATCTTGCCCCAAAGTCATCGTTCCCTTAATTCAATCTAATATTCTTGAACACAGGATTCAGCTCTTTCATTTCCTGGTGCCCCTTTAATAACTCAAACCATATACTTTATATTTTTTCTATGCCTGCTATGCTTGTTCAACCTATTATTCCTGAGACTCGGAGAACAAGTCTCTGCTGGCCTTTGTTGAGACTTCCTTTGTCAATGCAATTAATATAAATCTCTTTACCTTAGCCTCAGGTAGATTCTTCCAACAAGGACAAAAATCAGCCACGTTCTTCTCCCAAATACTACAAGAAGAGTCTATGGCTACATGTTAAAATTCTTCTCCTCTGAAACCTCTATAGCCAGGCTTCCACAGTTCAAATCACCCTCAGCAACAAAAAGTATTCCATATTCCTACTAGGATGTCCCATTATTCCCCACTTGAATCATTGAATTAATAAGTGTTCCCCTTTCCATGACAGCATATGTTGTCGTTTGTGTATTGTTCTTGGCCATTCTGACTGTGGCAAGATGAAATCTTAAAGTAGTTTCAATTTGCGTTTCCCTGACAGCTAGAACATTAACAAGGCCAACCTGCTAACATGGCCAAGAATCTAAGAAGAGATCGGTCATGTGCCCTAGAAGAAAGCCTATTGTTATTTTGCTAACTGACCATAGCAATAAAATGGCTCCCAATGACATAATGCTTTACCCAGAGTTAGTGTCTTGCTCAACCCTCATCAGAGAAGCTTATTCTTGCCATTGAGAGTAATTAGTACAGAGCTCAACAGAGGTACAAAGAGTAAGAGATTTTGAACCAATTATTTATAAATCAGAAGTCTTTATTAAACCTTTTCCTTCAAGGCACAGAAATCTATGTGGAAGAGATTTCAAGGGTCAGAGGTGGTAGATGAGTTTAAAGAAACATCTTGAATCAATTGGAGTGATGTACATAGGTGCTCACAGATTCTCTGACAGTATGCACAAAACCTGCACAGGTTCCAACCTCTTTCTGAAGAAAGAAAAGTGGACACAAATTTCCTTTCCTAACCAAAAAGTTATTTGCAATTTATACCTTCTGGTAAAGAGATAAGCAGTTTTCTCCAGTGGGGTGTTACTGGGTATAAAAAAAAATCACACCTCAAGGCAGGTTCATGCCTAGGAGCAGATGACTAACACAAAATGGGACTCATACTTTTTGTGTTTTTTTTTTTTTTTTTTTTTTTTAAGATTCTCATTGCGTTGAAAGAGATAAACAACATAAAATTGAGTGGGGAGGGAAGTGTCATAAAAATTGTAGGAATTGGAGTAGGTTAAAGAGTATCACCAAAGTAAATTTTATACAAATTTTTAAACAAGATATGCCTTATTTCCATGTGTATAATTTAATGTATGTTTGTAGTGGCTATTCCTGGTTGTCAACTTGACTCTATCTGGAATGAACTACAATTTGGAATTGGAAGCCTCACCTTTGATCCTGATCTTGAGGCTGAGAGATACAAGTTTCTGACCTGGATCTTGGTATGGAGATTTGAGGCAAAGTGGCTATGAATTTCAGGAGCTTAAGGCAAAAAGATCTCTGAGTTCAAGGTCACCTGGGAAAAAGCAAGTCCCAGACTCAGGCGTGGTGGTACACACCTTTAATCTGGGACACACCCTCTGCTGGAGATTTGTATAAGAACATTGGAAGAAGGAAGAGTCTCTCTTTTTCCTTGCCTGCCTGCCTCCTGGGACTGAGCCACTGCTAGATCCTTGGACTGCCATTCACAGCTGTTGCTGACCATTGTTGGGGAGTTGGACTACAGACTGTAAGTCACCAACCAATTCTCTTACTATATAGAGATGACCCATGAGTTCTGTGACTCTAGAGAACCCTGACTAAGGTAATGTTTAAATATAAAATTATTCATAATAGAAAATAAAACATTAAATGTATAACAATTCATTATTAGTAATGTATTACATTTTCCCATTTTATTTTATCTTATTTTCAAGATTATAATATACTTACATTTCCCCCTTCACTTTCCTCCTTCCAAATCATCTTATATGTACTTTTTCAAGTTCATAGTCTCTGTTTTCATTAATTGGTATTTCATGCATTTCATGCAGATGTATGTTCATATATGTATACTCCTAAACATAACCTGATCAGTCTATATAATATTACTTCTAGTATGTTTTAAGTGCTGACCATTTGGCAAAGATCAAGCAGTTTTTCCCTGGAGAAGACCACTTCTCGTGCACCCAGCTTTTTCCATTGATTATTATTCTTTACATAGGGTTAAGGTCTGTGGGATTTCTCTGTTACCTTTGGAATCTCTGTTGTTATAATTCTTGTTCAGATTACATTTAGGCTGTGATATTAGTGAGACTCTGCTGTGTAGGTTCTGGTATTACCAGGAAACACAATCTCACAGCTTACAGTCTGATCCTCTGACTCTTATTTGAGTTTGACACTGACCTGGGTTTAGAGGCAATATTTAGCTCCTGGGATGGGGAAGAATTTTAAATGTTTTTGCTAAGAGTATTTAAACCAGGTAAGCTGACATTGTTGGAAGGCTACATAGTACTTGTAAAGTAGGTCTTCACATGTTAAAAATTTATACCAAGTTGAGTCAGTGGAGAACAATTGGGAAATCATCTGGAGTTGGAGACAAAAGTTGGATATGATCAAAACAGGTCCTAAGATACTCTAAAAATAATAATATTTTTAAAATGGCTGTCTATCTCGAGCATTTTTCAAAGCAGGATACACTATTTCTGCATTCTTTACTGTTAGAGTCTCTTAATACTCTTGAAAACTAAACTCACGAAACTAAGAGAGCTACTTTATGGCTGCCAGAGCCCTCAAAAATTTTGGATGGAAATAGAAAATCTCATCCTGAGTGAGTTAATCCAGATCTTTACAGTGACACTGGTTGGTAGTTGGGGACATTTTAAGTTGTGGACAGTAGAATGCAATTAGGACATTGCACACATCATTTACAAAGAGGTTTTTATAGTTGTTGTGACAGCATCATTACTTCTGTTACTGTTTAAACCCAAAGCATTTCCTAAAACTACATCCTATCCTAAAACTGTTCTCTAGTTCATGATATTTTGAAGTGATGGACTCTTAAAGATGTAGAATCTAGCAGAAAGAAATATGGTCTTTATGGATGAACAAGGACTATATTTTTGTCTCAGTGAGCAGTTTGCCCCATCTGGTTTTACCAACAATGCTGTTTTGTCTTCTCACAGAATCTAATGCCACAGCATAAGTAATAATGGGCATACATCTCTGAGAGCAAGAATCACAGCAAGCCTCTCCTTTTCATGAGTTTATTATCTCAGTTATTTGTTACAGTAGTGGAAATTTGGCTAATAAATGTCAATGCAGTAAGCTGGTATTAGGTAAGTGCACAGATTACCATGCAATTGACTTCTTGTATATATAAAGGTCACCCAAATTGTATTACAATATTCTTTTTAGGAGATAATCAACACAAGCCTCACTAGACCATGTGGACTGGACATCACTCAAGTAAACTACCAAAGAAAGAGAATGGTAGAACTGAAATGATAAAAGTAATAATATAATAAAGGTGATTAATAGTTCCATATGAAGATCTATTAAAAGTATTTCAACATAAACCATAGAGACTATGTTAATGCAAGACTATGACAATTGTAGAAAAGCAATAAACATGTTATATGCTTAAATCATTTCTTACACTCAAATATGAAGAGGCATAGGGATCTAGTATAATGCACAAAGTGTTAGTGAATCGAAGAGAAGTTTTAGCAGGTATTTATTTACTAGACCATGGCTTTGTTGAAAATGGGATCAAATGCTGAGGGTCAGACCACTGATTGATGGCAGGATGGAGAGATGAGACATGTGATTGCACTTTCTCCTGTAGGATATGAGAAGGTTGGATCTGAAAGCACCAGTATTTTAAAAAATGAGGCTATTAAACTGTTTTTCCTCCTGGGAAAAGTTTAGGTGTCTGTTATAAAGGACACCTTTTCCTTTGGGCAAAATAACTAAAGCAAAGAGATGGTATTGCTAAAGCAGGCACCTGACTTTGTGAGGGCTGGCATCTGCACCATTTTTATAGCTGTAACCTTGGAAAGTCCTTTAATGCTTTCTGTGTTACTTACCTCATCAGTAATATAAATATAATAGGGATTTGGGGAAGCTTAGTGAGATAATGTCTCTAATGTGGATTTAGAAATAAATTAGAGAAATTAGTTTCTTGCATGCACAGCCACTGGCAAGAGTGATAAAGTGAACATTTGCAGCAGGAGCTGTGTCAGAGGACCTTTCAACCAGGAAAACACATTCACACCTTTAACTCGCGAGTAAGCCCACATAACACACTGATTATGGCTTTTAAATGAACTCTAAATTTGCTGTTTAGACATTGTTAGCAAACTTAAAATCCCCACATGGAAGTAGTACTCTGGGATTAATTTATAGTTATTAATACTGATCTCAAGTACTGTCCTGCAAATAAGGCCAAATAATGAAATTATGTCTAGTTTCTATGCTTATCATCCTGAAATCTCATTTAACATGGAGATAAGTGGTCAAGAGGGAATTTTTAGGTGTAGTGCTTTAAAGCACAGTTTTATCATAGGGAACATATTAGGCTAGATGATGCACTCGGAAATCTTCATTCAAATATAAATTATTTAGAGCCATCTTTTCTAAGCATTTTATCCTTGAAAGGTGTTTTAATTATGACAATATATGTTCACAGGAATTTATTTTGTTTTAAGCAGATTTTCCCTCTTGTGGTAACTGGATTCCAGTCTTATTTAGCTGCACTTTTGTTGCTCTTAGCTTCTTCTTGTCTTGATACTTCTCTCAGACCATTCTAAATGCAAAGCAGTAAAACAATGCTATAGGAAATAAATCATGTTAATCAGGAAGGATGTCTAAATATATGTACTTTAGACATGCAAATATGCACAAGCAGTTTAGTAGGAAGTAGAATACTGTGTCTCGAAAAGAGACACAATTTCATTTCGAAAAGCAACATCATGTTCAGCAAACTCTCATTTTTTTCTAGGCCCATAGGAAGCCTGAATTTGCACTTTGAACCACTATGGGATTTAGGAAAAGCTTCCATAAAATGGAAATTGTGTGACAGGTAACTCTTGATTCTAGATCATTTATATTGATCCCAATGTATGGTATCTTTCTTTTGCTTACAAAACAACATTCATGGCATTCTCTTAAGAGTTGTGTGGCTAAGATGGAGTGCTAGTGGGTCTCTAAGTAATTATACAATACAGGACTTTCAACCACATTTCCTCTTTCACCAGTAATTGGGACCCTGACTCTGTGGAGCACTGTGTTGTAATGATGGATAGCTATAAAGATTTCAAGATTTCTCATAAAAGCGTGAGATAGTGACATGTTGAAAGAGTATTAGATAAAGTCTCTCTATTACCCATCTCATTCACTTTGAACTTCATAATTACAGCTCACATTTCTAATATTTTACCACAGTGAATTCTACTAAGAGGTGTTTATTAGGGGAAAATTAGATGTAATCTTTTGATTCTTGAATATTTGTCATAAGGTTTCTTCTGCTTCAAGAAATAAATTATGTCTCCCACCCATTTTGGTCTTATATGACTTCATGGAGTCCTAATACCTGAAGACAAAGTATAGAACCCCAGATCCAGTCTATTAGGTAACAAGCCACTATACTCACAGCTGAACCTGAGGACTTCATTGCATCTTCTGATTTTGAGGCCAATTAGGAAAGCTAGAATTTCTCTGGATATCCCGTGATTGTATGGCATCCTGTATCATCACCCTATATTGGGACCCCCTTAGCTTACCCTCTTCCTGAAGATAAGTAAGTACAAAAAATTATTACAACATTAGAGAAATATACTTCAACCTCAAAATAAATAGAAAAGTGCATTTCATACCCATTATAGGAATAAGACTACATGAAGAAAATGCTAGAATTTTAAACATTTTCTCACTAAACACAATGGCAACCAATTAATTTTATAAAAGAAACACTATTAGATATAAAAGTATCCTAAACATGGTGATGTTGTATGACTTAACACTGTTTTTCAGCAATAGTCAGGAAGGACTGCCAGACAAATAGAACTTTGGAGTTAAATGATATCATAGATAAAGTGGGACAGAGGATAGTAACAAAACACACCACAGAAAAACTAAAGAAAATATCTTATTCTCAGTAACCCCATGGAACATTTTCAAAGACTTTTCCAGACCGACTGCTTATTAAGCAACCAAACAAGCACCCCAAATTAGGAAAAATAAAATAGCATCTTGTATTCTGTCTAGCAGTATAGGAATAAAGCCAGATACCATCATCAGCATAAGCTATAAAAAGTACAAAAGCTCATGAAAATTGAGCACCATGCTGCTGAATAAAAACTGGGCCAAAGTAGAAGGAAAAGGAAAGTTTAAAATGACACCATTTATAGTATTAAAAGGACAACACAATCTACAGAATTGGTGAAGCACAAATGTGGGCAGCATTAAAGGACATTTTTTTTAACCACTCGGGCCTTTCATCATGAAATGTCTCAACTTAGTAACTTAAAATGTATCTATAGGGCAGAGAAAAATATGAAAGACAAACAAGAACCACAGGGAGAAGATTTGAAGAGATACCAAAATCAGTTTTGAAATTAATGACAAAGAAAGAAAAAGAGGAAGAAAGAAAAGAAAGAAAGAAAGAAAGAAAGAAAGAAAGAAGACAAATTCAGATAATTGGAAATATTAAGATATTTTAAAGAAAAAAATTCCAAAAAATACTCATAAAAGTATCCAAATAAAATCAGAGATGATGAATTAAGCATCAGAAGAGATAGTAAGAAAGTTTGAAGAATCATTGGGATCTACTGTAAATTATTCATGTCACTTAATTGGAAAAAACTAAATGAAATGGGTAAACTTATAGCTATATGTGACTTACAACATATGAAACAAGAGAAAGGGATTTTAAATAAAATCATAATGTCAAATGTCATAGAAAACAAATTAAAAACATCCACCCCCACCAAATAAACTAAATAGACTCAGTACTATTTTATAGAAGAATTTCAATACTCCTCAAAGTATTACTATTCCTATTATTTTTATACTGATAGTAAAACCAAACAATGACCAAAAGGAGAAGCAAATTATATGCCAATATTGCTGGTGAATAATGATAAATGTTCTCAGTAATTTATTTATAAGAGTAATATATTAAACAAGTAATATATTAAACAAGTAAGAACAAATTTAACTATTCCATACGATTAAGTCAACTTCTTTCTAGAGATTCAAGGATGCTTTAATGTACATAAATTAGTACATATAACATCAACATAAAAAAAAAACACCTGAGAACAGAACCCATATGATCATCTCACTGGATTCAGAAAACAAAACAAAACAAACAGAAAAAAAATATTTACTCATGATTAAAGTCCTTGGAAAGCAGAGTATGTAAATATACAACGAGGTCATAAACAACATCATGATACGCAGAAAAATTTATCAATTTCTTTAAAATTAGAAATAAGACATGGATTACATATTTCCTGTGCTTTCTTGGGTATAATTATCTTCCTTGTATTGAAATTTTTCTACAAGAACTTGTGACTAGAAAGGTCATTGCCTCCAAAGGAGAACACCTATTATTTTGTTAAATGCAAATAATATTAAACTGATATATTTTACAGTTATCCACAACTGGTCAATGTACGAAGAAAAAAAGATAGCAGAATGTTTAGCCACAGATGAGAACTGGATGTCATGTCCTTATCCCCAAAACTCAGGAACTATGGTGAAAGAATGGGCAAAAAGATGGAAGGATCCACAATAGAGGATGACTTCAATAAAATAGTGCTTTTGGACACAATAAGATAGTTTTTCATTTTGGTGATCCTTCTTGAGTTTCATGTGTTCTGTGCATCTAGGGTAATTCGCTCATTTGGGCTAATATCCACTTTAAAAAAAAAGATAGTTTTACATGTGAACTCACTGTAATTGTGGAAGGATACCTAAGTCTAGGGGAGCTCAAGACATAAAAATTCCCAAATTGGAGAAGGAGTTATTGATAAATTCTTGAAGTACAATTGATAAAGGCTTGAAGAGGGAGAGTCAGTTTTCCTTCAGGGTACATTCCCTAGAAGGTCCATCACTGCCCATGAGAGACTTAACATTTATCAAAATTCAGGCAGTACAAATTGGATACCATTGTGTAAAGGAATTTTAACCCAGCAACATGTCTGCTCTGACTGGAAGACACACATGCCCTTAGTATACACCTTTACTCCTGAAAAATGTAAGGTTATTTTGTAGAAGGAAGCTGCTAGTTTGAAACGGAAGTCTTAAGGGCAAACAAAGGGAAGAATCAGAAAAATTTGACAGAATGAATCAAAGATAGGTTATGACCAAATCTCACAAGAAATGGCTGAAAAGGAACATTTTAGAGAAGTGCAGGAAGAGAGAGGGAGCTGACAGTCAGCTCTTTGGGAGTCAGTGGAGTGGGTGAATAAACTCTAGAATTTAAATATGCAACTGTTTTTATACTAGATACTGTAAATGCATTTGAGATTTTGTTTTTTTTTCAATTGACAGATTTGTCTCAAAATTTCTAAAATATAGGTTGTAGCAAAATAACTCACAGAAAATGAAAATCATCATTGCTTTCAAAATAAGACAGCAAATTGATTTATGGAAAGTTCCCAATGAGTAAATGAACATTAAAGATATGTATACACATTTGTTAGTTAAATCTAATCAGAACTTCATGCTATATTTCAGCTGTCATCTAAATATTTTAGATTATTTTAGCAATATTTCTGAGGATGCACCCTTTTTTTAAAGCATTTTAGACATCTCAAGATAAGCCATGATCCTAGAGTCAGTGGAGTCAGTAGCATTTGGAAGTAACCACATGAGAATAATTTACAAGGCTGATAGTTGGTGAGTTGCTGTATTGCTTGTCCAGTATGTAAGAATATGGCTCCCAGGCACTAAACCACCATCCAAAGAGTACACATGGACAGACCCATGGCTTCAGCTGCATATGTAGCCGAGGATGGACTTGTTGGGCACCAATGGGAGGAGAAGCCCTTGGTCCTGCCAAGGCTTGACATCCTAGTGTAAGGGAATGTTAGGGCAGGGAGGCTGGAAGGTCTGGGTGGATGGGTGGGGGAACACCTCATAAAAGAAGGTGGAGGGGGGGTTGGGATAGAGGATTTATGGACAGGAAATCGGAAAAGGGGATAACATTTGAAATGTAAATTTAAAAAAATCAACAAAAAAAATAATGCGTGCCTTGATTATCAGCACCACATAAAATGAAGGCATATGACTTTAACATTAGCATTCTGTAGGTGGAGAGAGGAAGATTGTAAGATCAGGTAAATCATTGGCTATGTTGAAAAATTTAAGTCTGCCTGGTCTACATGAGGCCCAATACCAAACAATGGGACTGAGAATAATTTGCAGTAAAATGTACGGTAGATTCAAATATTTGGCCCACCTATGACATGATTTGGTCATTTACATTTCAACTGTTATTCCCTTTCCAGGTTTCCAGGTCAACAACCCCCTAACTCCTCCCCCCTCCCTTTTTTTTTTTTTTTTTTTTTTTTTTGGTTCTTTTTTTCCCGAGCTGGGGACCTAATCTCCTTTGGGCCTTTGGCGCCTCCTAGGTGGCGCTCTACCACTGAGCTAAATCCCCAGCCCCCTCCCCTTCTATGGGTGTTCCCTCCCATCCTTCCCCATTACCACCCTCCCCCAATAGTCCCTCTCACTAGGCGTTATTATTGTTACTTTTACCAATGTAACACTTGCTAGAGTTATTTAAGCAGCGGGAACCTCAAAGAAAAATATGCCCTTTCATAGTAACCTATGGTCAAATATTTGGGGCATGTTACCGATTAATTATGAATATGGTAGTGTTCAAAATATATGATCAGTACCATCCTCAGGCAAGTAATTCTGACCTGTATAAAAAAACAAGCTGAGCTAGTCATGAGGAGCAAGGAAGTCAGTAGTTGTGGTGTTTGGATATGTTAGGCCCATGAGACTTGGCACTATTAAGTGTGCCCTTGTTGGAATAGGTGTGACATTGTTTGAGGAAGTATGTCTTTATATCTATAGGTATATAGTAGATAGATAGATAGATAGATAGATAGATAGATAGATAGATAGATAGATAGATAGATACAGTCTTTATATCTTGAGATCTCCTAG
The DNA here is from genome assembly GCF_011064425.1 of Rattus rattus. Lineage (NCBI taxonomy): Eukaryota > Metazoa > Chordata > Mammalia > Rodentia > Muridae > Rattus > Rattus rattus. Next base: position 32,934,290 of record NC_046165.1, on the reverse strand, counting down.
TGCTCAAGCTTTTGCAGAGTGGAGAGTGCCTTCTCCTGGCTTCCTGCTGAAGACAGTCTTTTTCTGGCTGCCATTAGATCAAGACGTAGACCTCTTGGCTCCTCCAGTACCATGTCTGCCTGCACCTGCTATGCTTCCTGCCATAATGATATTGGACTGAACTTCTGAATCTGTAAGCCAGCCCCAATTACATGTCTGCCTTAGTAAGAATTGCCTTGGTCATGGTATCTCTTCATAGTATTAGAACCTTAAGACAGTAAGTAGCTTTATGTTCCTTCATGGTTTCTGCATTAGTTCTTTTCTTGAGTTTCTGCCCTGAATTCTTGGGTGATAGACTGAAAGTGAAATTAGATAAATTAATTCTGTTCCCTACAATTTACTTTTGGTCATGACTTTATTACAGTAGGGAAAATGTAACTAAAATATCAAATATGGGAGTTGTTCACCGAACTAAAGTGAAGCTAATAAGATGCTTGAAAACAGACAAAGATAGATTTGAAATGGCCAATAAAAGTAGATTCTGGTCATAGAAATAAAAATAAGCTGTCTACAAATATTCCATATTCATGGGAGTTGTAAGTATTTTGATCACATAAATCAGGATAATGAAAATTATGGGTATTCAGCAAAATTGTTCAAAGTAAAAATCCAGATGATATATTAAATACCAAGATAACTATCAGGAAAGTGACAGAAAAAATTGCAAAATATAATGGAAAATTCCCTGACATGTAGCAAATGCAAATACTTCCCAGGAAGTAAAAACAGAGGTCTGCATAAGGTGAGATTCATAGAAGATTTATATAAATAAAATATGTTTAGGAATCACTAGTAATATGATTAAAAGTAAGTGAGTGCATAATTCTTATGTTAAATGTATTTTTTGTCTCAAAGAAACAGGGAGGTCTATATTTTATTCTTTTAATTCACTTCAGTACTTTGGAAAGAAATCAGGTGGTTAGATCTTAGTAACATGCGATCTTTATGGGCCTGTGTTATCCTACATGTGAATATGGCTGTACCTCCATAGCTTGTACTTATTTCCCTTTGGAAAGAACTTCAATTATTTTGAACTCTAAACATCACACTTGGTATGAGCTTTGGGAATCAAACTGTTGCAACTCAAATGGAAGGAAGAAATATCTAAAAAAGAAATGTTGGGGTGCCAAAGAGAATTCTTAGCAAAGTTCAAACTTTATTTGAACTTTATCATAAAGGCAGTCCTTATGACTAAATGACTCAGTTCATGTGTTTTTGTTTGTTTTTATTTTTTGGAGACAGGGCCTCACTCTGAAATCTGGTTAGCCTGAAATCCACTATGTAACCCAGGGTGTCTATAAACTAGAAATGACACTCTTTCTTCAACCTTAACACTGTTGGGATCATAGACACAAGTCACTATGCAGACCTTAGAACAGAAAACAAAACTGAACTATTCTGAAAAATGAAAACTAGATACACATTTTGTGGAAATATTCTGGTGTTTTGTGTGATGTGATCATAATAACTAGATTCAGACATTTGCAAGTAAAGCATGGGTTTATACAAGAGTGTGTGCCCTCTAAACTCACAATTAACAAATGAAGTAGTTACTTTTCTGTCTGGACAGGACTAACTAAAGTCTAGAAGTCCTGTGAAAAAGGAGAAGATAAAATGTCTCCAAACATTACTAAAGGTTGCTGAATTGCAAAATTGGCATCATGTAAGCATCAATCTGTTAGAAATTTAAGGAGGTTTGACACAACTCCAACTCTGTGGTAAGAGAGGCAGAGCCCTATTACAGTGTATTAGTAAGATAAATGTTGTCACTGAAGTGAAGCACCAACTACAGATTGAAGATGACAAAGTTTGTATTTATTACCAATTATTATTAGTCCCTTTGTTTGTTAGATTTTTATTATCATCTTAATATCTTTTGTTTTGCTAATATTTTCCACTATTTTTTTAAAACATGCACTTTCAGAAACAAGTGGAGAAGACTTTTAGGTGTAATTTTCAGGATGGGCTAACTGAGTCCAGGTGATATGTACATGTGTTTTTATTTCCTCAGATGAGAGTGAGAGGGTAGCCATTCCCAAGCCTTCTCTCTCTTTCTGACATTCTCATTGGCTGGTTTAACTCAGCTGTTCTGCCCTATAATCCTAAAATGACTGATTCAAACTTGCGCTAATTTGCTTCTGACTGAATTGCTCTGCCTGGCCTCAAATTAATTCTGGCAATATGTTTCAATCTGGCTTTTTCTCATTCTGTCTTTACCTGTGTCTAGTTATCTTCCTTGTTTGAGATTAAAGGTATGTACTAAGGGCATGTCTATATTCCAGCCAGAACATACTGTATTATGCAGGGTATGTCGGGATTCCAACTGGATAACATATACCTGAAAGATCTTTGAATGTGATTCCTTGCCAGAGCAGCCATGCTGCTGGATTTAAATTACTCTACATTCACATGAGCACAAGGAATGAATGGAATGAATACCTTGGTATTTCAATTTTTGATGTTGTTGAACTTAAAGTTATTTATATCCATATATGCAATGTGCTTTGAGACTATTTCCTTAATATTCTGCTAACTTTTCTTTATCAACAGTTTCACCTTTTTAAAGACTTCTTTGGCTTCTAATATTTTATTTATTTTATTTTATTTTATTTCTTTTACACAACAGTTTTTATTCCCCTCCCAGTCTACCCTCCTTTACATTCTACATGTAAAACCCCTTGCTTGTCCCACACCCCTGTCTCCACAAGGACATCCTCACCCCACCCCAGACCTCTAAAATCCTTGGGGCCTCCAGTCTCCTGAGGGTTAGGTACATCTTCTCTGACTGATCCCAGACCTGGCAGTCCTCTGCTGTATATGTGTTGGAGGCCTCATATCAGCTGGTGTATGCTGCCTGGTTGGTGATCCAGTGTTTGAGAGATCTCAGACATTCAGGTTGATTGAGACTGCTGATCAGACCCCCTATAGGGTCACCTGCCTCCTTCTCACTTTCCTCCAGCTTTCCTAATTAAACCACAGGGATCAGCAACTTCTGTTCATTGCTTGGGTGCAAATATCTGAATCTGACCCTTTCAGCTACTCCTTGGGTCTATCACAGGGCAGTCATGATCATCACTCCCTTATTTTGAGAACACCATAGCCTCCTCAGTAATGGTGTCAGGCCTTGAGGCCTCCCCTTGAGCTGGATCTGACTTTGGGCCTGTGGCTGGACTTTCTCAGGCTCTTCTCCATTTTCATCTCTGCATTTCTTTCAGACAGGAACTATTATTGGTCAGAGTTTTAAGACTGTGAGTTAGAAACCCCATGCCACACTTGATGCCCTGTTTTTCTGCTGGAGATAGACTCTACAAGTTCCCTCTCTCTATTGTAGGGCATTTCATCTAGGGCCCCTCCCTTTGAGTCCTGAGTGTCTCTCACCTCCAAGGTCTGTGGTATGTTCTGGAGGGTCCTCCCAACCTTCTTCCTCCCAAGGTTGCCAGTTTCCTTTCTTTTTGTTGGACCTCAGGGATTCAGTCCTTTCCCCCACACAATACCAGATCATGTTCCCTCCTCTCCCCAATCCTATCCCCATTCCCTTTTCCTCCCAGGTTCCTTGTTCCCTTTCCCCTTGTGGTTGCTTTCTTCTCCCTTCCAAGTGGGACTAAGTTGTCCTCACTTAGGTCTTTCAGTTTGTTGACATTTTCGAGTTCTGTGGACTATATCTTGGGTATTTTGTCTTTTTTTAGCTAATATTGACTTATTAGTGAGTATACACCATACATGTCCTTTTGGGTCTGAGCTACCTCACTCAGGATGATATTTTCCAGTTCCATCCAGTTTTGCCTGCAAAACTCTGGATGTCCTCATTCTTAATAAGCTGAGTAGTATTCCATTGTGTAAATGAACCGCATTTTCTGTTTCCACCCTTCTGTCATAGGAAATCTGGATTGTTCCCAGCTTCTGGCTATCACAAATAAGGCCATTATGAACATAGTGCAACACGTGCCCTAATTTTTTTCTACATTCATTTGAGGTACAGACATTAGTTTACCTATCTACATTCAACTTAGATTTCACAAATGAGGAAAAAGCATTCAACATTCATTTTTCTTGTTTTAATTTTTTATTATAAGATTCTACTTTCATCCCATCCCAAATTTTTCCCCTTCCTCCACCCTTCACAGCTCCCCTTACTTCCCTCTCCCTTAGGTTACTCTCCATTCATTTCCTTTTGAGAAAAGAGCAGCTTTTCCATGAGACAACAGCTAAACAGGACAAAATTAGAAACAATAAGACAAGGCAAAAGACCTCATGTAGAACCTGGGCAAGACAACTTAGTAGAAAGAAATGACTCTCAGGTGCAGGCCAAAGAGGCTAATGGGGAGGGACCCAATGGAGACCTTCAATTCAGACACTTTCTCTACATAATTTCTGAATGTAGGTCTCTGTACCCACTCCCATCTGCCACCAAATGAAGCCTTTCTCATGACCACTGGAAATAGCATCTATCTATGAGTATAGCAGAATATCATTATAAATCGTATCTATTTATTTATTTCACTTTTGTTTCTTTTTACCCTAGGTCTCTGAGCTATTCATTCTCAGGTCCTTGGCAATTCAAAGCATGAGCTTCATTGTTTTGTGGGCCTGAAATTAAACTAGACACTTCCCCAAGTTCTGCGCCATCATTATCCAACACATTTTCCAGATAAGTCAGATCTGAGTTTCTTTTTCAGTAGCCTGGACAATACTTACTTGTGCCAAAGAGGCTAGAACATAGGGGTAATGGGTCCACGTAGGCAAGAGTTCAAGCTCTTTAATATTCAAAAAGCTGTGTGGATGCTCTCCTCAGTGACTGAGAACCACTTTAAGAGTGAAACATTCATAGTTCTAACACTGACTATTCTGTTTAGATTTTTGTCAACTTGATAAAAGAGGAATTACCCAGGAATAGTGATTCACTGGGAGAAAATGTCTCCACCACTGGATTTCCTTAGACATATCTGTGGGACATTTTTCATAATTAATGATTAATGATTGATATGAGGGAATTGAGTCCTCTCTGTGTGGTATAGAAGACCTGGACAGGTAATCCTTGGTGATTTAAGTATAGTTCTTTTTGTCTCTACTTGGTTGATTTCAGACCTGAGTTTGATTATATCATGACATCTACTATTCTTGGGCATATTTGCTTCTTTTTGTTCTAGAGCTTTTATGTGTACTGTTAAGTTGTTATTGTATGATCGCTCCAATTTCTTTTTGGAGCCATCCAGAGCTATGAGTTTTCCTCTTAGCACTGCTTTCATTGTGTCGCATAAGTTTCAGTATGTTGTGCCTTCACTTTCAAAAAATTCTAACAAGTCTTTAGTTTCTTTCTTTATTTCTTCATTGACCAAGTTATCATTCAGTAGAGCATTGTTCAACTTCCATGTATATGTGGGCTTTCTCTTGTTATTGTTGTTATTCAAGACTGGTCTTATTCCATGATGACGTGATAGTATGCATGGGATTATTTCTACTTTCTTGTATCTGTTGAGGCCAGTTTTGTGGCCGATTATTTGGTCAGTTTGGGAGCAGTTTCCATGAAGTGCTAAGATGAAGGTATATCCTTTTGTTTTTGGATGGAATATTCTATAAATATCTGTTAAGTTCTTTTGGTTCAGAACTTCTGTTAGCTTTCTATGTCTCTGTTTAATTTCTGTTTCCATGATCTGTCCATTGATGATAGTGGAGTGTTGAAGTCTCACACTATAATTGTGTGAGGTGCAATAAGTGCTTTGATCTTTACTAAGATTTCTTTTATGAATGTAGGTGTCCTTGCATTTGGAGCATAGATATGAATATCTATGATTGAGAGTTCACTTGGTGGATTTTTTTTAATCAATATGAAGTGTAGTTCCTTATGTTGTTGGATAACTTTTGGTTGAAAGTTCATTCTATTTGGTATTAATATGGCTACTTTAGCTTGTTTCTTGGGACCATTTGCTTAGAAAATTGTTTTCCAGCACTTTACTCTAAGGTAGTGTCTGTCTTTGTCACTGAGGTGTGTTTGCTGTATGCAGCAAAATGCTGGCTCCTCTTTACTCATCTAGTCTGTTAATCTATATCTTTATATTGGGAAACTGAGTCTATTGCTGTTAAGAGGTATTAAGGAATAATGCTTGTTGCCTCCTTTTATTTCTGTTGTTAAGGGTGGAAATATCTTCCTTTAGATATTCTATAAGAAGATTACTTTCTTGCTTTTTCTAGAGTATACTTTCCCTCCTTGTGTTGGAGTTTCCCATCTATTATCCTTTTTAGGGCTGGATTTGTGGAAATATGTTTTGTAAATTTGGTTTTGCCATGGAATATCTTGGTTTTCCCATCTATGTTAATTGAGAGTTTTCTGGATATAGTAGCCTGGGCTGGCATTTGTGTTCTCTTAGGGTCTGTACGACATTTGCCCAGGATCTTCTAGTTTTCATAGTTTCTGTTGAGAAGTCTGGTGTCTGATACACCGGACCTATATTTTACTTGACCTTTTTCCCTTACTGACTGTTTTCAGTATTCTTTCTTGTTTTGTGCATTTGGTGTTTTCACTATTATACTACAGGAGGAATTTCTTTTCTAGTCCAACTTATTTGGAATTCTGTAGATTTCTTTTATGGGCATCTCTTTTCTTTAGCTCAAGGAAATTTTCTTAAATAATTTTGTTGGAGATATTTACTGGCCCTTTAATTTGGGAATCTTCACTCTCTTCTATACCTATTATCCTTAGGTTTGGTATTTTCATTGTGTCCTGGATTTCCTGGATGTTTTGGGTTAGGAGCTTTTTGGTTTTTACATTATCTTTGATGGTTGTATTGATGTTATCTGTGGTATCTTCTACACCTGAAGAATATATCTTGTATTTTGTTGGTGATGCTTGCATCTATGACTCCTGATCTCTTTCCTAGTCTTTCTATCTCCAGGTTTGTCTCTGTTTGTGATTTCTTTATTGCTTCTATTTTTATATTCAGATCCTGAATGGTTCTGTTCAATTCCTTCACCTGTTTGGTTGTATTTTCCTGTAATTCTTTACGAGATTTTTGTGTTTCCTCTTTAAAGGTTTCTACCATTTTGCCTGTGTTCTCCTGTATTTCTTCAGGGGTGTTATTTATTTCCTTCCTAAAGACCTCTAACATCATGCGTTGTGATTTTAAATCAAAATCTTGTTTTTCTTGTGTGTTGAAATATCCAGGGCTTGCTATGGTGGGGGAACTGGGTTCTGATGATGCAAAGTGGCCTTGGTTTCTGTTGCTTAGGTTCTAGCCCTTGCCTCTTGCCATCTGCTTCTCTCTGGTGTTAGCTGGTCTTGATTTCTTTGACAGTGGCTTGATCTTCCTGTAGGCCTTTGTTTCAGCACTCTTGGAGACCTGCTTTTGCCCAGTGGGATCTGAGTGGAGAGAGCTGTGGTACCAGGTCAGTTCTGGGTGCAGGCAGAAACCTGAAGGATCCTGTCCCCGACTACACCTTGGTTCCTGTGTCCTAAGGGCCCCAGGCAGGTTCCTTTGAGCAGAAATGGTGTTCTTACCTGTGCTGTTAGTGTGCCAGAGCTCCTGGAGGCCAGCTTTTCCTGGTGAGATCTGGGTACAGGGAACTGTGTTCCAGGGTCAGCTCTGGGTGCAGGCAGAAAATGGAAGGATCCTGTCCCAGACTGCTTCTGGGTTCCTGTGTCCAGAGGGCTCTAGGCAGGTTTCTCTTGGGCCTGAGATGTGAGCAGAAATGGTGGTCTCACCTCTGCTTTCAGGATTGTCTGAGCTTCTGAGAGTCAATGTCTCTCTGTCCTGGGATCTGAGTACATCACCTGTGGCACTGGTCAGCTTTGGGTGCAGGGGAAACCTGAAAGATCCTGTCTAGACTGCTTTTCATTTCTCAAAGGCAGAGTGACTAGTGAAATTCTATCTGCTCTCCATTTTCTCCTGATACTTCTTCTCCTTTAATTGAGGTGAGCTATGCAAAAGCATTTTAATTTTGTTTCTGGATGGACCCTTAATTAGTCCCTCAAGTGGTATTGAACACTTATTTTTGAATGGCCATTTGCATTGCTTTTTTAACTGTTTCATTACCTCATTTACTTATTTAGTTGTTACTTTGCTTTTGAAGAATTTGTATTTTTTAAATATTAATACTAAACAAATAAACAACATGGGCTACTTCTGAAATTAGGATGAATCTGAATCTCAAAGGAAAACTAAGCTCAAAAATATGTATTATATATATGCACTGTTAAGTGGATATTAGCCCAAAAGCTCAGAATACCCAAGATACAATTCACAGACCACAAGAAGTTCAGGAAGAAAAAAAAATAAACATGAATGTGTATGTTTCAGTCCTTACTAGAAGGGGGAGTAAAATATTCATGGGAGGAAATACAAAGTGTGGAGCAGAGACTGAAGGAAAGGCCATCCAGAGACTGCCATACCTGGGGAGCCATCCACATGCAGTCACTAAACTCAAACACTATTGGGGATGCCAAGAGATTCATGCTGACAGGAGCCTGATATAGCTATCTTCTGAAATGCTCTACCAGAGCATGTCAAATACAGAGGCTGATGATTTTTTGCCAACCATTGGCCTGAGAACTGGGTTCCCAATGGAAGTGTTAGAGAAAGGTCTGAGGTAGCTGAGTTTTCAATCCCATAGGAAAAACAATAATATCAACCATCCAGACTCTGGATGTACTCCCAAGTACTAAACCACTAAACAAAAAGTACTCATGGAGTGACCCATGTTTCCAACCACATATGTAGCAGAGGATGGCTTTGTCAGACATTAGTGGGAGGAGAAGCCCTTTGTCTTGTGAAGGCTTGATTGATGCCCCAGTGTACGGGAATGCTGGGGCTGGGAGGTAGAAGGGAGTGGGTAGATGGGTGAGAGAACACCCTCATGGAGGCAGGGTTTGTGTATGGGATAGGGGGTATCAGGAGTGGAAACTAGAAAGGGTGCTAATATTTGAAATATAGATTAAAAAATAAAAAATTGAAAAACATTCTACTTACAGTGTAAATGTTCCACCATCAGAGTATTATAAATATATTTAATTAAATTTTATATTATTTATTCATTTCAATGTGACAAGATTTCCCTAATAATGGAATAGAATTATAAAAAGTATCAAAGTGTCAAAGTTATAATGTATCTGCTATTGTTTATATTTGTGCTTTAAATGTAAGAAAACATTTAATATTTCACTAATTCCTAAATAATGTAAACTACTATGGTTCAGAAAAAAAAATGCATCTTTATTGCTGATGATTATTTTAGAGTGAAACTTCATTAGTGGATATATTTGTGCCAGGTTTGTGTCTATTTATTGATTTTTATACTTGGAGAACATATATAGTTGGAGAAAAACACTTAAGTCTAAATTTGTCAAATTGAGCTTATATAAATTACATGAAGTGTGTTTGAAGCAATTTACTGCACGTGAAGCTTAAAAACATAGGCATTGACCTTTATGTTTTTTAAAAAATATGGTATTATATAAAAGCAAATATTGAAGAATACATCTTGAAATAGGAATTAGAAAGTGTTTTAAAATTATTCATTTGTGTTGGGGATGATACGCATATATGTTGTAGCATGGATGTGGAAGTCAGAGGACGACTTGTAGAATTCATTTCTTTCCTCCCCTGATGTGGGCTCTGTGCATCAAACTCATGCCTTTAGGTTTGGTGTTCAGTACTTTATCTATTGAGAAACTTTAATAATTATAAAAATTATTTATAAAAAATGAATCTTTATACTAACTGAAATTTGCAATAGTAGTGTGTGTGTGTGTGTGTGTGTGTGTGTGTGTGTGTGTGTGTGTTGTTTGATGTTTAGATTGATGGTTGTTACAAAACTTGTAAAATTTTCATTGAAATTTTTCCAGTGGACTGCCAAGTAGAACACAAGGTCCTACAGTTATCCCATTCTCAAATCATCAATCAATGGAAAAGCATTCCTTCTTTGGATTCTTTTTTTCCCAATTCTTTCTCTTTATTATTTTTGCTTGCCCCCCCATCTTTATTAAATTGGGTATTTCTTATTTACATTTCAAGTGTTATGCCCTTTCCCAGTTTCCATGCCAACATCCCCCTAGCCTCTCTCCCTCCCATTCTATATGGGTGTTCCCCTCCCAATCCTCCTCCCATTGCTGCCCTCCCCTCCATCAGTATCTCAATGAATGTTTGAGATTCTTTACTGTATATTTCAATCCAGAGGAAAAAAAATCTGTAGAGAATAAAATGTATGTCATTCTTAATGGCATTACTCTACCATGACCATAATTATTCAACTTAAATATCAATTAAGACAGGCATGGTAGCTTATACTTCTAATATATATATACTTAGGCAGCTGGTTAGGAGCCTCTAGAGTACAAGGCCAATGTAGACTTCATATTAAAGTTGAAGGCCAGTTTTGACTAGGCGAGAAATTGTCTCAAACAAATTAGAACAAAGTATTCAAAGGAATTAAAAAAAGATCTTTTAATTAGGAGAAACTGGTATTAGAGAATATATATATATATATATGTATATATATAATTGTTAAAGTATGTTTACAGTCATGAAATCATAAATCTTTTAGGTAAAAGAAGCCATATTAATTTTTCATTTATGTCTGTTATCACATGTTGCTGTATTTGAGGATATCTCTCAGAGGGTATGAGAATATGCTCTGTAAGTAGAAAAAATAAAGTTCCCTAGCAGCTACATAAGGCATGATTTATGTATCTGCAACTTCAGCATTGGGAATCAGAGACACGTGCATGTTAGAACTCAATTGCCAGACAGCCTCATAAAAGTATCTATTTGCTTGATAGAATTATCATCTCAGAGGTTTATTCCTGAATAAACTCATCCTTTTTAGTTCTTTCTGAAACTGGTTCAACTCATCACTTCTGGTTCAAACTCTTCTCCATGCTGACTGATTCATTCTGGCTTCTCTCAACTTCTCATTGAGTCACTCTACTTGGCCTCAAACTGACTCTGAAATTTTTTTCTAATATTCTGGCTCTTTGGTGTCTGGCTTCAACTTCTTTTGCTGGCCTGCACAAAACTGCATGAACTCACAAAGAAACTCAGCTCCAGTGCACTGAACTCACTGCACTGACTCCCTACTGACTGACCTAACTGACTGAACTCTCTCTTCCTACACTGCTAAGTAGCTTTTCTAGGGTGAGATGGTCATATCCTATCTCTGAGTCATTTCATAAAACCTTTCTCTGATTTGTCCCTTTGCCCCTTAAGTAGCTTTCATGAGTTAGGATTAAATGTGTGTACTAAAGGATTCCACCCAGAGGGAATAAAGGTTTGTTTAAGAGTGTGTCTGCATTCCAGTGAGATCACACAGACTTAGAAGTTCTTTGAATGTGTACAAGGTGGTCATCTTGCTGGAATTTCTCTAAAATACCTAGTGGAAGTTATTACAGGCCCAATGTCAAGGCAAAAATGCAGAGATAAAGGAAGATAAATTATTTCCTTCTTAGACATTTCTATGTGATTGCTGTGAATATGTACCATACACATACATCACTGACACAAACGTATTCACTTACAGACACATACACACATGCTAGGCAGCTATATAGTCTTCTAAATCATTATGTACAAATATGCCACTGATCTTATAATATTGAATAATAGAGATGAAAATAAAATAAATTAACATGATAAAAAAGCAGGCATATATTTATTTCTTATTCACCTTTCAAAACTTAATAACATAATCCACTATTCCTGGGTTAGGTTACAAACTAGCTTTTTGGTCAGCTTAAATTTCTGGTGTTAAAATTGATAAAATTCTAACTTCCTCTTTCTCCCCAAATGTTTGTCTGCTTTTCCTATTATGCTTTAACTTAAAACACTAATTTTTTAAACAAAATCGTTGTGTATATATTTGGATATTATTAAGCCACTGCCTTTACTAGTTCCTATGCATAATCTTTTGAAATGAAATGAAATATTTTTCCATGTATAATGTATTTGGTGGGGGATATGGAGTCTGAATCTGTCTTTTTTTCTTTTTTTACTTTTTTGCTTGTAGCCAGAGAAGGCTTCCAGTAGTGAGACTGGGGTACATATGTTTGAGTTGTTGGCCAAGGGTGTTCCATGAATATCCTCAGTGGTAGCTTTTAAATACACTGTAATTCATTTAAAATAATCAGCATTTCTAGTCAATACTGCTTTCACTGCAGGCTACTACTAGAATGGTTAAAAATAATTCCCCATGTTTAAACATATGAAAGATATAGTTGAGGTTTCTATAACTGAGATATTAGCTTTGTTTTCCTCAGACACTTTGTTATGATTATGTGTTTTATGCTATTCAGAATATGTAAGAACTTAGGTAAACACATGTCTGTGGAGAACTCTTTGCCCAGATGATTTTTTTTCTTCAACTGCATGACTTAATCAGTTTGCCTTGGTCCCTAAAGGAGACTTAGGTTTACAGTTTCACATGTATAATTCATATGGAAAGCCTCAACGTAGACAAGTAGGTCAATTTTCTCTGGAACCTAGCTTATTATATATACATGTAATTGAGATTTATACATTCAAACTCACTTCACTGTGATATAAATATTGTTTTCATTTCTGTACATGGATATCATGAGTATTGAAAAAATTAGTGAAAATGTATATTTAGGTAAAAATAATAATGTTTACTTAAAATGTGCAAGATTTAGTACTTGAGTCTACTTATATCCTTAGAGTGTTAAGCAGATTCTGGCAGTGCCAGAGCTAGCTGTGTTCAAAAACAAGATTGATTTCCTGAGGTTCACCATAAGGAAACATCCTGAGCTATCCTGAGCAATTTCATGCTTTGGATCACAAAACTGCTAAGGACTTTCTTGTTCTTCATGTTTATGTAAAATATTAATAGCAGTAAATCTGATTGCGTTTGTTTATTTATAACAATATATCTGCTTTCAATGTTTTTGTAACCTAAGATTTTGCCTAAATATAATGAAATAGACTTAAAATCAGTGTGTGATAATTTTAGGCCTATTCTTTCATAACATGGGAATTTTTTCCAGTACAAGTACCAATCCAGACATTTCTTTTATAAGTCTAGTTATTCTTCTCTTTCATCCTAAGAGACACCTATGTCAATTTAAAATTCTAGTTGTGTGAATCACATTTTCATTGTGTATGACAATTTCCAACAATTCTATCAACACCTTATAGTGCTTTTTATCATTTTTTATCCTTTTATATTGTGAGGAACATATCTTTATACTTTTATTGTTAAATACTCGTTTCTTCATAGCTATGTGTTATCATGAAGAAGCTTTATAGATTTAATAGATATTAACATGGAAAACAAACATTCTATCATAGTATAGTCTTTTAAATCAGTTTTTTCCTCTGATCCATTATTTTATTTCTAACATATACTAAGCATAAATTTCTTTCAATTTTATTTTTATGCTAATTATTGATTGTTTTGTACTAATTATTGATATTGATATTTAATGAGGGATCTTTTTAATCCGGATAAAACATAAAAAAATCTCTTCTTTCATTAAATTTATCTATAATGGAAGAATCTATAATTTGCTTTTAAAATTATAATAGATAACTTATATCCATGTAAGTACATCAGTATTTTATTCCCATCCAATGAACACATTCCACAAATACTTGTTAGCTTCAAAAATTAAATTAAGCAAAAAAAAAATTAGAGGTACACTAAAATTGCTTCTTATAGTATGATTTAAAAAAAATGTCTGGCAAATATTTTTGCAGTGTTTTTCATACAGAGATAGTATCATCCTATTCAATTTCTCTTAAGAATTTAAGAATATACATCTTATATTTTCCTTGATTACCATGGCCTTCAATTTATGATGAACATTGCCTCCCACCAAACCTTCAACTCTTCATACCTCCATTGTGTCTTTCTGCACTATCAAAATCGTATGAACATTGTATATATATAATCTCCAAGAAGATGTAAAAATAATTAAGATTGTGCTTTAAATTTAGAAAAGAAAAGCACCAGGAATTTTTTTTATTAATCCATTGATTGATTGATTGATTGAGTTACATCCCAAACACTGTCTTCCCTTTCCCCCTTCACTGGGTCCTTGCCCCTATTTCCTCTCCCCTTTGCCTGTGAGAGGGTGAGACCCCTGGGTATTTGCCATGATGGCACATCAGGTTTCTACATGATTGGGCACGTCTGCTCTCACTGATGCAGAACAAGGCAACCCTCTGCTACATATGTTCCTGGGGCCTCAGACCAGAAGGTATATGCACTTTGGTTGGTTTCTATGTCTCTGAGAGATACCAGGGGCCCAAGTTAATTGACACTGTTGGTCTTTTTGTTTGAGTTCCTATACCCTTTAGGGCTTCAATTCCTTCCCCTAACTCTTCAAAAGGGGTCCTCAATCTCCATTTAATATTTGGTTGTGGTATCTGCATCTGTTTTAGTTAGCTACTGGGTGCAGTTTCTCAGAGGACAATTATGCATAACAGACTATAATTAATAGTGTTAGGCATTGGTGCTTCTTCCTTGGATGGGCAAACCACAAGAACACTTGTTTCACTCTGTTCACAGCAGCCTTATTTGTAATAGGCAGAATCTAGAAGCAACTGAGATGTCCCTCAACCAAAGAATGGATACAGAAAATATCTTTCAATTACACAATAAAGTACTATTCAGCTATTAAGAACAAGGGTGTCATAAATTTTGAAGGCAAATGGATAGAGCTAGAAAATATCATACTGAGTTAGTTAACCCAGAGCCCATAGGACTTGTATGGTATAGGTCTAGTCTCATTGATAAGTGGATATTAACCATAAAGTACAGAATACCCATGATACCATTTGTAAAGTCTTACACTTGTTACAAGTTTGAGGACAATACATGACTTCTTCAGATTAAGATTCTGCTCAGACTTTGGTACCATGACGGACTCAAGATGCAAGGGAGATTTTTGTTTGGCATTTAAAACTGAAAAATGAGAAGGTGAGAAAGAAGCGAGAGGAAGCTCTTTGTTTCAGTGCTATAGTCACTAGTGATGTACTTTGTTCAAGAGAATAACTACACACTAGGAATGGAACCATAGTCAAATTCATCAGGTCAAAAGCAAAGACCAAAACAAACCAAAAAGTCATGAAAGTAGAATGGGGACATGGATGGGATAGGGGACTGTTATTGATGGTAGCAGAGTGTGGAAAAACAGAAAATATGGGATGAAAGTGATTGGTGTATATTATGTGAAACTCTGATATTCTTGAAGAATAAATCAATATCTTTCAAATGAGCAATCTGCAACTAATTCCTATTCCTGAAAGTATTGTAATTCTGGAAGATGACTTTAATCCCTGTAAGGATGCTTAAAACAACAATAGCTTTAAAGAAACCGTAGGTTATAGTCTTCATGATTTAGTGCTCTGATACTAGCAAAAATTGAACTGCATTGTAAAAAACAGGAAATTTTACTATTTCAGTCATAGGCAGTTACGAAATACAATATGTTTTACTTAGCAAAGGTAGTATGCCAGGACTACCATGGAAAGTCATTTCTTTTTTCCCCCTTTCTTTTATTTTATTTTTCTTTATTTACATTTCAAATATAAATCCTCTTTCCTGGTTTTCCCCCCAGGAAACTCCCCATCCCATCCCCCAAATCCCTGACTCCATGAGGGTGTTCCCCCACATACCCACCCATTCCTCCTGCCTCCTTGCTTTGGCATTCTCTTACACTGGGGCATCAAGCCTTCACAGGACCAAGGGCCTTTCCTACCACTGATGCCAGACAAGATCCTTCCTCTGCTACATATGCAGCTGGTGACATGGGTTGCTCCATGTGTACCCTTTGGTTGGTGGTTTAGTCCTTAGGAGCTCTGCGGTGTCTGGTTGGTTGATTTTGTTGTCCTTCTTATGGGGTTGCAAACCCCCTCAGTTACCTCAGTCCTTTCCCTAACTCCTCCATTGGAGTTCCTGTTCTCAGTCCAATGGTTGGCTGTGAGCATCTGCCCCTGTATTTGTCAGGCTCTGGCAGAGTCTCTCAGGAGACAGCTATATCATGCTCTTGTCAGTATGCACCTTTTTGCATCTCTAGTAGTGACTGGTTTGGTGACTACATATGGGATGGATCCCCTTGTGGGGCAGTCTCTGCATGGTCTTTCCTTCACACTTTGTCTCTGTATTTCTTCCTGTGACTATTTGTTCCCCTTTATAAGAAGTGTTGAAGTATCTTTACTTCTGTCTTTCTTCTTCTTGAATTCCATTTGGTCTGTGAATTGTGGAGTACTCCTCAGCTATTAAAAACAATGACTTCATGAAATTCTTAGGCTAATGGATACAACTAGTAAATATCATCTTGATTGAGGTAACCAACCACCAAAAAAAAAAAAATCCCACACATCACACATGGTATGTACTCACTGGTAAGTGGAAAGTCATTTCTTAATAAGTATTCCTACAACTTTTTTTTTAAAGATTTTTTTTATTCATTTATTATATATAAGTACACTGTAGCTATCTTCAGACAGACCAGAAGAGGGCATTGGATCTCATTACAGATGGTTGTGAGCCACCATGTGGTTGCTGGGAATTGAACTCAGGACCTCTGGAAGAGCAGTTGGTGCTCTCAACTGCTGAGCCATCTCTCCATCCCTCTCCTTCAACTTTTTAAAAGAATAGAATCTAAAACATTATGATATGGAGTGACCCTGGGCTCCAACCTCATAGGTAGCAATGAATAGCCTAGTAAGAGCACCAATGGAAGGGGAAGCCCTTGGTCCTGCCAAGACTGAACCCCCAGTGAACGTGATTGTTGGGGGGGAGTGTGGTAATGGGGGGAGGATGGGGAGGGAACACCCATACAGAAGGGGAGAGGGAGGGATTAGGGGGATGTTTGCCCGGAAACCGGGAAGGGGAATAACAATCGAAATGTAAATAAGAAATACTCAAGTTAATAAAGATGGAAAAAATATTATGATAATACTGAACTGCTAGATAGAGAAACTTTGGAGAAACAAGTTTTAAATCAGTGGGAGACCTGCTAGATCCTGCTTTAGACCATGTTTTGCTGTGACTGTTGCTAAGGCCACACAGCAAGTTACCAGTTGAGTTACCAAATTTCTTACCAAAACCACAGCCTATGAGAAGCGAATTTTTGATTTTTTCATTTAAAAATGTAATGCTCATACAATGTGTAAAACAAGAAGCAGTTATTTGGATACTTATTAAAATCAATATACCAAGTTATATGTTAAAATTAGCTAACCAAAGTACATTTTATTTATATTTATTTTATGAGTATAGCCCATTATTCCATCTACGAAACTTATTAAACCTAAAGTATTGAGCAGTTTTACTGGATAGAAATTTGTACTTCAGAGTTCAAATTCAAGCAATCTGTACTATGTAGGTGACACATAATAACCAAGTGGCTAACGTGGAACTAGTGGTGTACAACTGAAGTTTTCATTATAGTTTCATACAGATGCTTCATAAAATGAAATCATTCTAATATTATCTGTGAAATTGTGAAAGGCACAGTACATGCAAAGGCTGTGAAGATTGTATTTTCTTATTTTTCAGACTGTGACCCAGGCACAAAAGCATGCGGCATATTTTGTGATCAACATTAAGAGAATTTATCTTCAAGAATTCCCCCTTCTTATCAACTCTGACCTTCCACTTTGACACAATATTTTCAGCTATCTTTTTGGACATGTTAGTCATTCACGGAAATGAAGCATTAATCGCTTGAAGTGCCTTCTTACATGGGGTTTTCAACAAACTCACTTAAAATTTATACAACCCAGGCTTTTAAATGTGAATAAAGCTTCCTGGTTTTCTAAAATGTCTTTCCTTTCAATGGAAGGAATTAGTTGTTGGTATTCTCTGCTGCACACATCTGACAAGCTGATTACTGCCCTGTCCTTGTAGCAGTCAGAGACTGTTACGAGTAAGAGGTTGTAAATTCTAGCCATTCATTTTCCCATCTCACTGTCCGTAGAAGCTAGGGGAAGATGCAGCTTTTCAGATCTCCCCTTGTATGTCAGTTAAAATAATAGCCAAATTCATTTCCCCCACTGAATATAATTGAGACCTCGAAAATGATTCCCACAGCACACTGCCAAGTAGAAGTGCGGTCCCCTTTCCCAGTCATCTGTACTCCTCTGTCAGTTTATCCGATTACTGCGGTGTTACCATGACATTTTGCTTTATCACACTTTGTTCAAGGGCACATAGCCTGAAAGGAAACAAAACAAAACATACATGCATTTTTTTATCACTTGGTGATGGCTATCATATGTACTCTAAAAGCAGAACTAAGTCAAGGCCTTCAAAAAATGGCATTTTTCAAATGCCTAACTTTCAGCATTCCAGAGGATTTTCTTTGAATATTTTGCTTATTCTTTGTGCAAAGTGCATATGCCTTCTCTTGTCGTATGCTTGAGATACTAAACGTAGTTCTGAAGTAGGATTGACATTTTAATTAAAATGTATATTATAGTGTAGCGGTAGGGAAGGAGTTTTTGTCTAGCTCGTATAAGAGGGGGGTTTGATCCAACACCAGAAAAAAGGTTGAACACAGGATGTATTCATAAATTATCTTTGGTCTTTAAAAAGACTCTACAATTACCACTTAAAAATAATTTATTCAGAAAATTGAAGCATCCAGGAAACATTTTGGATATCAACAATTTACACTTTATGTTTTGCCAAGGTAAATATACTGTGCTATCAGAAGTATGAACATTGGTCTTTCCCATTGGAACAAGTCTTAAGTTTTCTTCAATGTGGTTGATGATAGGAATTAATTCAAGTTAAGTATCTGAAGTTTAAAAGAATCGGTATATGTTCGTGGGTTTTGGTGTAGTATTATCAAGTGACAATGAAATTTCATTAATTTCTATAAAATTTACATAAATTTTTAAATGTGAAAAGAGAGAAATTAGCAAGCCATTTTTAGAGAGATACACAATGGCTGCTTAAAGGTATCATTTATGCCATAATTTTTATGTCAGGATTCTAGAAGCATATGAAATAGACAAATTTGGGGTTATACTGGTAATTTGTTATGGGTGTTTTAGTTAAATACTTAGAATTGAACTATGGCCTTATGAATTTCAAGCTCACGACCACTGAGCTATAACTTGAGCCCCGTTTAGACACTTAAACTAACCTTGGGTGCAACTTTTAATGCCTTCTACCACATACTTTAGATTGTAGACAATTGATAAAAAATAGTCAAATTATTATTAGGGTCTGCCCAAGTTTTAAGGATTTGACAGGTAGCTCACTTGTTTATTCATCCATTTCACTTCTAAAAGTGCAAGGCTTTGACTAAGCAAGATACATTATTTTTTTAACTCAATGATGCCATAATTCTATTTACCTCTCTGAATTGTGGTAAGTAAACTGTCTTGTGGATAAAGTATTTTCTCATATAAAAGGAAAAAAGGCCATGTTACTACTCTTTGGCTTTCGAAACTCAATATTCAATTTATTCTTGAATTGTGTTTTTCCATGTTTAAATTTTACAACTGTTTTTTGTAGGACAATTGTTTTCTGATTAAATATATGTGAGAAATAGTAACAAGTTTCTAAAAGGTAAAGATCAGTATGTGATAACTTATACAATATGCAACAATAAATTGATTATGCTTATTGTGGAGGGGAAATGAATTGTTTAAATGATATAACATTTTAAACTTTCAATATTTTAGTAACTAGGTTTTTAAAATAAAATATTTCATAATCTTTCATTACATTTTCAATATATATTTATATTATATATCTATATATAGGTATATATAATCTTTCACTTTGCAAAGGGATTCTGTTATAATAAAGCTACTGTGTTTAATAACCTATTTAATCACTTGCATTACATATCATCTCAGTTTCCTATGAATCCTACCTAAGATGCTATTAGTATGCAGTTGGACCAACCTGAGTAAGACAAAATCAGGCTATAGAAATATTCTGACTGTCTTATGCATTTATGACATACAGTGTAACATACCATATTATTGGCTATTTCCTTTTGGGTGTTTGGAGTCATGCTTTGATGCCTCTGCCAGCATCATGATGTTGAAATATATATCACTAACTTAGAAATAAGATCAAATATCAAAACATGTGCAGGAGGTGGCATTTATCTCTAATCCTTCAACATAGGAGGATAAACTGCATAAAGATTTGATTTGTAAATAATTAAAAATATTGATATACATTTAAGTATAGTTTCATCAAATGATGACAGACTCTGCATCTTTATAAAGTTTAAATGTTACATTGAATGTTAACAAAAGGGGTTTCCAAGATAAATTATAGTAAAACCCAAGGTATTACAATAAAATTGAACATGTGACATTCAGTTTTCATATTAATATTAAGAATTGCCTCATACCATAATCATAATGGGTTCATTTGTTTTATCATGAAGAATAATTACTGATAACAAAATGTTTTCAGAGCTGTATAGGAGTCATTGTAAGGCTTTGAAAGTGACATTGTAAAAGTCACTTTTTTTCTGTCTGATTAAGAAACTCTCAGAAAAAATTCTCAGTCATTTTTTTTTTTTCTGTCCATGTAAGAAACTCTCAGTAAAAACACTTTCCTGTTCTCATGAGATTTGGATGTACACTATCTGTGACTCATTCTGACAAATCTTTCTCTGAATTGTCACTTTGTCTGCCTCTCAATTAGGCATCACTTTTGAACATCGCTGCTTCCATCTAAAAACTAACTTTTTCTCATAGTTCCGTACTAAGTTTTTGCATATATTCTTGTCAGAAGGATTAAATGTGAGTAGAATGCTTGCATTCCGGCTGGGTCACACTGACTTGTTCCCTTGACAGAACAGCCATTGTGCTGGATTAAAGTTCCTCTACAGAGGTATAATTTAGAAGTTTCTCTTGCTCATTCAAGCTTTCTGTCCTCGCCTTTGTGATATTAACTGAGGCTTAAGTTTTGAGACTCTTCTGTAGGTATATCAGTTGGTGCTAGATATTACACAGACACAATAATTAGGAAATTGAGTCAACCTCAATGTACCTTAGCTGATGGATGGATAATAAAACTGGGGTATGTTTAAAAAATGGAACACTATTCATATGTGAGAAAAAAATAAAAACATGAAATTTGCAGTCAAATAGATAGTACTAGAACATATTACGTTAAGTGTAATAACACAGGTATCAAAAGACAAGTGCTGCATATTTTCTCTCATTTGAGACTCCCAGCAAATATGGTTTAGTATACAACATGAACTAAGTGTAGAAGCCAGGAAAGTATAAAGGGAAGTGGAGGAAGGGGTACTTTCTAGCAGAAAATTTCAAAACACAGATGATATGATGGGAGAAATGGAAAGAACAGGAAAGCTTTGTTAGGGAGGGCAATGCAGGAGGTGGGGAAGGGAAAAATAAACAGTATTGATGGTTTAAAAAGACTATAAGTAATCATAGTATGTTATACTTATATAAATTTACATATAATCTATATATTATGTATATTTAAATGAACTTTTATCTTGGGGTGAAAAAGCACTTACATGAGAAACCTATTTTTCAATTATTGGTCAAGAAAGTCAAAAAGAATTTCTAAACAATTTAGGCTATCGCTATTGCTCTTGGGTAATGCCCCAAGTGTAAAGTTAAGTCCCCATTGATGACAATACCACATAGTTCGGAAAAGAGACCTAGAGAATTCCAGCAAAATCTGACATGAAAGTCTTCATGCTAGGAACTAGCTTTCATATGATTAGACATTAATATTAAAGTTTCCAAGAATAGAAAGTCATCAATACTCCTACACAATTGTTTGTATGTACTACAACAATAACCCACACTTCATGGTAGCTCTAAAGGTAAAATAGTTCCACTATTATATTGGAAGTAATGAACTGCTTGCTCCCTAATTTGATTTAAGGCCTATAATAAGGAGAAAATAGTGACTGTTTCCTGAAAGCTGACCAAATACTCATAGATTGCAAGTCATCATAGACAATCTACTTCTGCCTGTTTCCTATACAAAGTATGGTTTCTAACTGTAATATAAAAAAGTTAACCTTGTATCCAGGGATAAGTTTCTCTCTCCCTCCATATTCTTTCTTTTTGGATGAAATGGGGACAGTGGAGAATTCACAAAAATACATCACTGTTTGAAAAGTTCGGCATAATCATATGTATACTATTTTGCATTTCCTGTAATCTTAATTTAGTTTGGATCATGTAGTAAGGTGTGAAGTGGAAAATTCATTTCTCTTCATCTTCAGTTGGGCACCCAATGAACGTTCTTATCTTCTCATGCTTGATAGGAAGACAGTTACATCCTTTGTTGTCATTTGTAATGCAACAATAATTTAAATGAACAAGGCTCCAAGTACAATGCTTACTATTATTCTCTAAGAGTTTTCAGTTACTTTTATTGAACAAGGAAGATTTTTATTGAGTTTTTTTTATTTTTAATTGGATTTTTTTATTTTGCATTTCAAATGTTATCCCCTTCCTGGTTTCCCATCCATAACCCCCATGCCATCCCTCCCCCTTCTTCAATGTGGGGTGCCCCACCCAACCATCCTCCCTTCCCACATCCCTGCCCCTGACATTCCCCACACTGGAGGGTCCTCCATTGGTGGCTCCAACAAGGCCATCCTCTGCTACATATGCAGCTGGAACCATGGATCTGTGCAAGTGTACTCTTTGGATGGTGGTTTAGTCCCTGAGAGCTCTGGTTGGTTGGTATTGTTGTTCTTATGGGAATGCAAGCCCCTTCAGCTTCTTTAGTGCTTTCTCTAACTGCTTTCACTGGGGACCCCGTTCTCAGTTCAATGATTGGCTGAAAGCATCCACCTTTGTAGTTGTCGTGCTCTGGCAGAGCCTCTCAGGAGACAGCAATATCAGGCTCCAGTCAACATGCACTTCTTGGTATTAATAATATTGTCTGGGTTTGGTGGCTGTATGTATATGGACTGGATACCTAGGTGGGGAAGTCTCTGGATGGCCTTTCCTTCAGTTTCTACTCCAAACTTTGTCTCCATATCGCCTCGTATGAATATCTTTGTTTTGCCCTTTAAAAAGGACTGAAGCATGCGCACTTAGATCATCCTTCTTCTTGAGCTTCACGGGGTCTGTGGATTTTATCTTGGGTAATCCGAGCTTTTGGGCTAATATCCACTTATCAATGAGTGCTTACAATGTGTGTATTTTTTGTGATTGGGTTACCTCACTCGGGATGATATTTTCTAATTCCATTCACTTGGCGTATTCTAATGTATGAGCTTGCTTTCCATTCTGTAGATGGTAAGTAGTAACTGTGTAAAATATCTGCAAAATCAACCAATGAATCAATCAATCGTTTTTTACCAATGAATATTCTGTTCTTAGAATACTGTTAAAATTATGCCTAGTATTGTCATACTAGTTGTGAGTATGAATAATTTTTTAATGCATAAGAGAAAGCACTTCCTCTCACAAAAATATCCAACATAACTCAGAAAGCTCTCTCATCTCCTTGTCTGTTACTGTCTCTTTCTCTCTGTCTCTTTGACTGTCTGTCTCTCTCTCGGACTGATTTTTATATTTTTGAAAAGACCTAATTTTATTTAAACCAACAGGAATAGACAAAGAACTTTTTGGCCAACATCTTAAAGATGCTAGACTGTTTGACACTTCTCTCTGAGCTTCTCCATGCTGTCCAAGAAGAGAAACAAGAAAACTGTCAGAAAGTTAGCTCAGGAGGACAAAGTAATCAATTATGGGAAATAAAGCCAAAAAGAAGTGAGTCAAATATTAAGTTTGACACAATCTCAAAAAGTAGTTTGTTTGACAAAACTAAATATGACAAACTCTATAATGACTTCATATAATGACTTTCCTTCTGTGAGCTGTGGACTCTGAACAATTAAATATTCATGTGTTTGGCCAGGACACTCTTTAGAAGCCACTAAGTAAAGGACATATCAAGCTATTTTCAAAGCACAGAGTCCAAGTAATTAATTCCAGAAACACAGACTGTGAATCTTCCATCTGCTGGTAAAGATGCATGAACTGTTCAGTCAACAGGTCATTTTGAAATATAGAAATTTGTTAAATAAAAAAGATTAAATAGTTTTAGTAAGATTGAAATGAACCAAATAAAACAAATAAACAAGACAAAATTAGAGTACATATTGTAAGTCATATTATCTTATAAACACTGTTAGTAGTCCAGCACAAGAAATGGTAATTTATATTTTCTTTATTCATGGCTGTAAAACTTTCTTGTTCTAAACAAAATTTATTATGCTCTGGAATCTGTAACTTGTATAATTTTCATATGGATGGCTCTACATTTCTCCACCCAATGATAAGTGGAGTAGTTCAACACAGGTACGAAGTC
The DNA here is from genome assembly GCF_011064425.1 of Rattus rattus. Taxonomy (NCBI): domain Eukaryota; kingdom Metazoa; phylum Chordata; class Mammalia; order Rodentia; family Muridae; genus Rattus; species Rattus rattus. The sequence goes on along the minus strand of NC_046165.1, from coordinate 32,909,948 downwards.
TATTTTCTGGACAGGCTCACTTATATTGAGTTCAAAGTTGTTGTTAGCTGGCTTCTTTATAGAATCCTTCTTCTTCTTCACTAATGGGCCTTCATAACAGAGTCTAAATTGAGAAAACAGTCCAGTTTCTTAACTTCTGAACTAAAAATCATAAAAAGAATCACTTTTTAAGAAGAAGCATAGACAATACACTTGGTGATGTTTTCATGGACAAAATTCGTGGGTTCAATTTTGTGAAGGTTGCATCCATAAATGGCTGTTTATGTATGCAAAGGCCAAGTTATGTCAAGAACCTATTGCAGCTGAAATATTCTGGCATGGTTAGGCAAGTGGCTTGCAATAACCCAATGTTACCTGAGTAACTATTAGTAATTAGTGATTACTGGGAAATATAACATCACACTCAGTCAGTGTGAGTCATCACACTCAGTGGTACAAGCACAGGTAGGTTGCAAATCCTCTGGCAAATAAAAACACATTATATATGGTCTTGCAAATAATACTAACTAAATACGATAAAAAATATATGAAAGAAATAGGAGAGGATCTTATTCAGAAAGAAAAAGATTTTGATGGGTAGAGGAAGGGATAAGAGAAGATAATGAGGAGAATGTATTTTAAATGAACATAAAGATGTAGATATATATACATATATATATTTATATACGTTCATATGCTCATTTATATAAAATTCTGAAAAATACATTCTATAAGTACATAAGCACAATTATAGAAAATAAAAAAGGAGACTAGTTGTGAAGATGAGAAGAAAAAGCAGAGATTGGATGGGGACAAAAGGGAGTGATGGAGGTGTGAAGTATTGAAATATATTCTGTGTATGTGTGAAAAAAATAAAAAGTGAACTCCATTATACACAATTAGTAAATGATAAAAACAAGAATAAAACAAGACAATATATTCTGAGAAGTTATCTTTAATAAATTTTTCTAAAAGTCCTCCTTTATTACCTACACAGTTACTATAACATGAGTAAAATGCTTTAATAAATCTCTTATAAATTATTTTTGAAATATATATATATACATAAATAATTTTGAAATATATATATGACTGTTAAATTGATGACATATACATCTGTTCAATGTTTGAATATTTATATAAATTCAATAAATTTGATTTTCTATGGAAACTGTGGTTCAAATATAGTCCCTATTAGAAAATATATTGTTTTCAAAATTGTGAGTTATGAATTTTGTTGAGATTGTGTTGGTCTTTGTGACTCTGATAAGATATATAAGGAAAAGTCATGAAGGTCGTAAGACTTAGTGTGATCAAGTAGTGTGGTCTTGTAGATGATGACTATCTTCACAGTTCCCATCATCATGTGATTGGTCTGTTAGACTCTTTGATCATGGCATTTTGGAAATGTCTTAGTTTCTGTTACTTTTAGTGTAATCAGTCTTCAAAGAGGATGACAAGACATAGGTAAAGTAAGAACTAATAAGCTTTATATTAATATTTTCTAGATAGAATTTCCTGAAACAACTGGAACATGTATGTGCAGATTTGAGCATAGTTTAAAGTAGGGAAAGAGAGATACAAAACAAAATCAATACTCAGGGAAGAGATGCTATATTTGGATACTAACCATTCAGTTGCAGGCACAAGGGAAGAGTTACTGTTTCTGAGAAAATCAGACAGCATTGCTCTGTTGCAGAGGTACTATCTCAAACCACAGTAAAATGTTCCATCCAAGAATAAATTGGAAAAATGGTCAGCCAAAAACAGGATAAATATTTACAGACCATTCTAATTGTAAGTACCGTTAGGATTGGAGGTAATAGTATAGGTAAGTATTCTCACAAGGCAGTAGTTTAATGATTAACACTAACTTCACATAGTGTCATCATTTATAAGCAATTGTGACATCATTATATCTTAATAAAATTTATCACAGAGATAGCTAAGCAGGTCAACAGTAATTATATTCAATCAATTATGCTTTTGCAAGAGAAAGAGTTATAGGACATAAATAGGAATTTAGTCAGAGATCCTCTGGCATGTACAATGTAGAAATCCTATATTACAAACATTAACAATATAATAATGACAAAGAATAAACACAATGAATTATTAGCATGTAATTGGCACTTCTAATGGAAATTTATAATTTTAGGTAAGAGGTAAACTAATAACTTGTTGGATGTTTTCTGAAGTCACACTCCTTTCTTACCACAAAAATTGGCATATTAAAAGACAACCTTCCTTCTATTACATTTCAAATAGATGGTTCCCAAATTTGAGAAAGATATTTCTGATTTGAAACATAATCAAGAAATGTCTTTTAAGAGATTTGCATCTAAAAGGAAGAATGGAAAAATGAAATTACGCTCCAGAGATTTTGAAAGGACAATAACCTAGGTTGGTCAAGCAGAAGATAATGTAAAAAAGAATTTAATCCATTTGACTTTATCGTAAGTAAAAAGGAATTTCAGAAATGTGATAGAAATATCAATATTTAACATGTGAATATTATTAGATGTGGTCAAATATTACCTGGTTTTTTTGCAATATAGCATGTAGAATACAAAGAAACCCTCAGTTTATTGAGGTGTCTTGCAGAAGATAATGTATTAAAAAATGAGAATTTTGTGAAGATCCATTTGAGATAGAAGAAAGATTCTTTATCATAAGTAAAAAAAACTCCCAACCTAAAACATCCCAGGAATTTCTAAGAATAATATCAATAGAGGAGAGTGAAGATCCCCAGCTCCAAAGAACAGGAAAATTACTTCAACACAATCATAGAAGACAACTTCTCCAACTTAAAGAAAGAGCTGGCCATAAATGTAGAAGAAGCTTATAAACACCAAATACTTTGAACCAGAAAAGAAAATCTTTTGACATATAATAATCCAAACACTAAATACAGGACAAAGAAAAGAATAATAAAAAGCAAAGGGGAAAAGGGCAAGTAATATAAAAGGCAGAACTATCAGGACCCCTAAAAGTCAAAGAGCTCTGGACAGAGGTCAAGGTAAGATATCAAATGCCAGCCCAGGTTAATATACCCTGTAAGACTCTCAATCACCATAGACAGAGAAACTGAAATAGTCCATGACAAAATGAAATTTAAACAATATCTATGAATTCAGCTCTGCAGATAATTCTAGAAGTAAAACTCCAATACAGGAGGGTACCTACACAAAAGAAAAAAAAATAATAAATAAATCATTTCACAACAAAACCAAAAGGAGAAAGCAAATACACACAATGTAACCTATAACCATAAACATAACAGGAACTAACATTCATCTGTCTTATCTCTCAATATAAACAGACCAATTCCCCAATAATAGACTAAGGATATAAAATTAATGCAGCATTTTGCTGCAAAGAAAACTACCTTCAATGACAAAGAGAAATACTACCTCAGAGTAAATGAATGAAAAATTCCACAAAAATAGAAACAGAAGAATAATACCTAATTCATTCTATGAAGCCACAATTACTTTGATACCTAAACCACACAAAGAGCCAGCAAATGAGAACCTCAGACCAAATTTGCTTATGAATATCAATGCAAAAATATTCAATATAATTCTAACAAACCAAATCCAAGAATACATCAAAAACATCATTCACCACTATCAAATAGGCTTCATTCTAGGAATTCAAGGTTGGTTAAATATATGAAAATCCATTAATGTATTCTACTATTTAAACAAACTCAAAGGAAAAAAATCACATATACATCTCATTTGATGCTGCAAAAGCATTTGACTAAACACAATACCTCTTCATGTTAAAAGTATTAGATTGGATTTCAAAGCCAATACCTAAAAATAATAAAAACATTATAAAGTAAACCAACAGCAACAGCCAAAATCAAATTAAATGGAGAGATACTTGAAGCAATCTCACTAAAATCATGGACAAGACAAGGCTGCCCATATCTATTAAATATAGGACTCAAAGAAAACAAAAAGAGATCAAGGGGATACTAATTGGCAAAGAAGTCAAGGTATCAGTATTTGCAGATGAGATGTTAGTATAGATAAACGACCCCAAATTTCTACCAAAGAACTTCTACTGCTAATAAAGGGGCTGGATATAAAATTAACTCAAACAAAACTGTAGCCTTCCCTTATTCAAATGATAAGTGGGCCAAGAAAGAAAATAGGAAAACAATATCCTTATAGTCACAAATAATATAAAATAACTTGATGTGACTCTAACCAAACAAGTCAATGTATATGGCAAGAACTTCAAGTCATTCAACAAAGCAATCGAGGATCTCAGGAAATGGACAGATCTCCCATGCTCATGGATTGGTAGGATTAACATAGTAAAAATGGCCATCCTACCAAAAGCAATTTACAAATTCCTCACAGTCCCCATCAAAATTCCAACACAATTCTTCACAGGCATGGAGAGAGCAATTCTCAATTTCATATGTAAAAACAAAGAACCAGAATAGTAAAAACATTTCTTAACAGTAAAAGAACTTCTGGGGGGGGGGAACACCATACCTGACTTCTAGTTGTATAACAGAACAATAGTGACAAAACTGCACGCATAGGTTCAGAGACAGGCAGGTTGATAAATGGAATAGAATTGAAAACCCAGAAATAAAATCAAACACTTACAGACAATTGATCTTTCACAAAGAAGCCAAAGTAAAAAAATTAAAAAATAAATAAAAAATAAATAAAACATCTTCCAGGGACAATGCCACTACCCAAAGACTATACATGGTCTGACCCTGGGCTCCACCTTCATAGGTAGCAATGAATAGCCTAGTAAGAGCATTAGTGGAAGGGGAAGCCCTTGGTCCTGCCAAGACTGAGCCCCCAGTGAACGTGATTGTTGGGGGAGGGCGGTAATGGGGGAGGGGTGGGGAGGGAACACCAAATAGAAGGAGAGGGGGAGGGGTTAGGGGGATGTTGGCCCAGAAACTGGGAAAGGTAATAACAATTGAAACATAAATAAGAAATACCCAAGTTAATAAAGACGGAAAAAAATCTTCAATAAATGGTGTTGTTCTAACTGGTATATAGAAATATGAAAATAGATGCATGTTTGCCACCTTGCACAAAGCTCAAGTCCAACTGGATCAAGGAACTCAACATAAAACCATACACTGAATCTAATAGAAGAAAAAGTGGAAGACAGCCTTGAATACATTGGCATGGGGAAATTCCTAAACCATACTTCAGTGACTTAGGTTTTAATATCAAGATTTGATAAATAGGACCTCGTGAAGCTGAAACACTTCTATAAGGCAAAGGACATAGTTAATAGGACAAATTGGCAACCTACAGATTGGGAAAAATCTGCACTACCCCTCTGATAGAGGGCTAATATCTAAAATATATCTATATATAACTCAGAAAGATAACCTCTATACACAGAACAACACCTCTAAAAAACTGGGGGGAGGGGGGAGAGGAACACCCATAAGGAAGGAGAGGATTTTAGCTAAACAGAGAATTCAAAAAAAAAAAAACAACTAGCAAACAGAGAATTGAAACATTGAAGCTTCAAAGAATTATCAGAGTCCTTAGATATCAGAGAAATGCAATTCAAAATGACCCCGAGATTCTACCTTACACCCATCAGAATGGTTATGATAAAAAACTCCAATGAAACATATGTTGGCAAGGATGTGGAGAAACAGTATCCTTCCTTGCTGATGAGATTACAACTGGAACAAACACTCTGAAAACCAACCTGGAGGTTCCCCAGAAAAATGGATATAGATCTACCTGAAGACTCAGCTATAGCCCACTTGGGCGTGTACTCAAAAGATGACCCACCACACCATAGTGGCATGAGCTCCACTATGTTCATATTGGCCTTACCCGTGATAACCAGAAGGTGGAAACAACCTAGATGTGTTATAATCCAAGAATGAATACAGAAAATGTGGTTCCTTGACACAGTGGAATATGACTCAGCTAATAAGAATGAAGGTATCATGAATTTTTCAGGCAAATGGATGGAACTAAAAAATATCATCTTGAGTGAGGTAACTTAGACTCAAAAAGACATGTATTGTATGTACTCCCATGTAAGTGGATATTCGCCAAAACATTGTAGAATACCCAGGATACAATCCACAGAAATGAAGAAGGTTATCAAGCAGAAGGGCCCTAGTGAGGATGCTTCAATCCCACTAGGCAGGGAGAAGCAAACAATCACTGGAAGCAAAGAGAGGTTGGGACCTGAGGAGGAGAGTGGATGGGTCAGGAAAAGGGAAATGTGGTGACCAGGCATGAGGCAGGAGAGACAGGAGGGGAACCCTGAGGGCCAGCAGAGTGAATGGAAATATTCAACCTCAGGCAGTGGGAGGTGGAGGTCCCAGAGACCTGGGAGGTAGGAGACTCTCAGTACTCAAAGGGAGGGACCTTAAAAGAAATGCCTCACGGTGGGAAGAGGGAACTCAGAGAGTTTACCTCCAATAGAAAGATAAAGTATGAAGTAGAGGGATGGGGTTGTCATCCCACAGTCAAAACTCTGACCAGAATTGTTCCTATCTAAAAGAACTGCAGGGATAAAAAAAATGGAGAAGAGATTGAGGAAAAGGCAATCCAGAGACAGGCCACCTTTGGATTCATATCAAGGGAAGCCCCAAGGCCTGACACTATTACTGTTACTATGATGTGCTTACAGACAGAAGATAGCCTGGCTGTCATCTGCGAGCTCAACAAACAGCTGACATTTACATCCAACCAATGAATTGAAATTTGGAGCCCTGTGATTGAATTAAGGAAAAGTTATAAGAAGCTGAGGCAAAGCACAACCCCATAGACTTCTAAGATCTCTCAGACACTGAGTCACCATCCAGGTAGCATACAATAGCCACTCCTAGGCTGCGGACACATAAAACAGAGGACTGCCTGGTCTGCTCTCAGTGGGAAAAGATATGCCTAACCACTGAGAGACTTGAGGCTCTAAGGGACTGGGGAAGCCTGATGTGCTTGTGGTGGGCTTCCTCTTGGATCCAGGGAAAAGAAGAATGGGATGAAGAATTGTAGGTGGATAGATTTGGAGGGGGCAACGAATGGACTTTAAAAAAAATAAAAGTAATAAAAAAACTGTAAGCCCTAGAAATATTAGACCAGAAATATATATGTAATAATAATGTATAATATATATATATAATTATATAGTTATATATAAATATATAGTTATATATATATATATGTATATATATTTAACTGTATAATGGAGAAAGGAAGATATAACAAAATACACAATCTCAAAAGTATACCAGTGATTACTCATCTCTGATGATGATTAAAATTGGAGAACAATGCTGGCAAATGACTAAAATCTTCTCATTTAAATTCATAGACACAATCCAGCTCATAATTAAAAAAAGTTTACCAAGGCCATTTTTATTGTACAGAAATCATGTTTATTTTTTTTATCTTACCCCACTTTGGGTAAGAACGTACCCAAAATGAATGTACCAAAAGAAAGTAGAAATTTCTGAAGTAAATAGTAAGACTGTATATTTTAGAGAAATAAAGCAACAATGTGCAAGGGTCAGGAGAGGTAGTTCAATGTTTAATAGCTCTAGCTGTTCTGCCTCAGGACCAATTTCAACTCCTAGTACCCTCAGGGTAGCTCACAATGATTTATAACTCCAACTATATATGATTCAATGCCCTAAGCTAATAAAATATTATCTATATCTAATCTAGTAATATATATATATATATATATGTCTGTTTTCTTTTAAAGAATATTAACATTAAGTAACCATCTATTATGCAACACTTTCTGTGAAAAATGTTGCCAGTGTTCTCGATAAGTCTTGACAAGGGAAAAAAATGAACAAAAACAAAAATAAAACAAAAATACAAAACCAACAACCACAAAAAAGAAAGTTGCTCCTACCTTTTAAACTATCCCACATATTCACAACATTGTTGAACATTTCACGTATTACATATATTATTTTCCAGTTCCTTTAAAAATAAATTCACTTTTATTGCATCTTATTATATTAATTTTAGGCATATAAAGGCTTACCTGAAGGTATACTTTTGCATTAAATGAATGCCTGGTATCTCATAAGACTAGAAGAATGTTTCAAATATGCTGAAATGGAGGAATGGTTGTGACACACCATGCAGGTGCTTGCAATTGAAGTAGGATGACCTAGAAGAACAGCCAGCGCCCTTAACCACGGATCTATCAATCTGGTTCCCTATTTTATTGTTCTAAATTTTCATTGCTTGATTCTTTCTTTATTTGATATCATCTTACAATGTACCTTTTTATATCTTGGCATCAGCCTCCGTCCCTCCATTCTTCCCTGTCTCCTTCCTACCTTCCCTCTCTATTAGTTTTACTTTGTCTCAGTGTCCCATCAGAAAAGGGTAGACTCCTACAAAGTCTGGATGAGGCATCCCAGTAGGAGGTAAAGAGATCCAAGAGCAGGCAAGAGAGTCACAGATACCTGGCACTCCCTCTGTTTGAATGCCACAAGAACTATGATGTATTGAACCCCTCTTTCTCCTACAAATTTTCTCTCCCCTCTACCGAAGATTCCACCTAATATTTGGCTATGGATCTCTGCCTCTGATCCCATTGGTTGCTGATTCAAGCCTCTCTGATGACAATTGGGCTAGACAATGATCATTAGGAATCCTGATTTTATTAACTCTAATGAGAGGCAAAAATGTACCATTTAATTCATGCTAACAAAAGAAAAATATAGAATTAAGTGGTAAGTTTAAAATTGATAAAAATGCTATTATAAAAAAAACAAAAAACAAAAAACAAAAAAAAACAAGGGGTTGGGGATTTAGCTCAGTGGTAGAGTGCTTGCTTAGCAAGCGCAAGGCCCTGGGTTCGATCCTCAGCTCCGGAAAAAAAAAATGCTATTATAAATTTCTCTCACTATTAAATAGATATAAATACTTGTAATAAATATGATTTTATCCACATTTTAAAGAAAATAGTTTTGCTTAGTGAATGCTTTTTAATAGAATTTGAAATATCCAACAAAGGGGCGAGAGAACCAGTAGAGACCATATCCAGAGGTTAGGCACAGCCCCCCTGGTTGAGGGATGGGCCCAACCATTCATCTTCAAAAATTTTAACCCAGAATTGCTCCTGTCTAAAGGAAGTACAGGAACAAATAGTGGAGAATAAACTAAAGGAAAGGTCATCCAGAAACAGGCCCGTCTAGGGATCCATCCCATCTGCAGACACTAAGCCCAGACATTATTGCTGATGCCAAGAAGTGTTTGCTGACAAGAGCCTGATATAGCTGTCTCCTGAGAGACTCTGCCAGAGTCTGACAAATACAGAGGCTAATGCTTGCAGCCAACCATTGGGCTGAGAATGGTGGCCCCAAGGTAAGAGTTAGAGAAAGGACTGAAGGAACTGGAGGGGTTTGCAACTCCATAGAAAGTACAGTATCAACTAACCAGACACCCCAGAGCTTCCAGGGACTAAACCACTACCCAAAACGTACACATGGAACTACCTATGGCTCCAGCCATATATGTAGCAGAGGATGACCTTGTGTAGCATCAATTGGAGTAGAGGCCCTTGGTCCTTTGAAGGCTTGATGCCAGCATAGAGGCATGCTAGTGTGGTGATGTAGGAGAAGGTGGGTAGGTGGGGAAGCACCCTCATAGAAGTAGGGAGGAGGGGGGGATGGGAGAGAGGGTTTGTGGAGGGGAAACCAGGAAGGGAATAACATTCGAAGTGTTAATAAATAAAATATCCCATAAAAAATAACATTAAATTAAAAAATTGAATCTCCTAGAACTGTTCAATAAACCATGAAGAACTATTACGGTTAAAGCAAATTATTCTAATAGTTTATTTTGGGATATTTTGCATATGTCATTATTCATCATTCCCCTCTGAAGTTGAATTCTTGTCATTAATGACACACTGTTTGAAATAATATGTTACTACCTATGTAAAATGATTATGAATCAATCATTCCTTTTGTAGTTATGCTAGATGTATTCAGAAAAAAATGTCATAAATGGAGTCCCAGACAGCAAGCTCTGGGTTGTGGGCCTGTAGTGTTCCCTGCATGGCACTGTCAAAGTGGTCTTACATCAACACTAGTTCTTCGGCCCTACAGTGAACATTTGAATGAGTGTACATCAAAGTCACACAAAATAACATTTACTGCAAAAAATGAATCACTGACATTAATAATAGGAGAGCCAAGAAACATTTTCAGTGAAGGTGCTTCAAGGAAAATGCAGGCTTGATTTTGGGACTTTATTATTACTAGGGTGTTTGAGCCACTGTGTGTATAAGGGGCCAAAAAAAAAAAAAAAAGGATTCTAAAGTTTGTCTTCTCTGCTAGCCTATATATTGATTATAGGGTTCAAAATCTGATCAAGAGGTTTGTACAACGTATACATACAGGAAATGAATTTGAGTCTTAACAGTTACATTTGTATTGGGGACCCACTTAAGACAGAATCTAATTTTCAATCATGTAAAATAGAAACAAAACTATAGATGGAATACAGGTCAGAGATAAAATGTTTATTTTCATTATTTTTACTATTTTGTTGCTTCCTTTTAAAAATTATATAATTATTTGTAAACATTTTATAAATATGTAAAATAAAATGATTTTTATAAAGCATCCAAATTTCCAATCATAAGATTAGTATTTCATTATTTTATTTACACTTTATGCTTATTAGTGTATCAGAATGATATATTACTAACAATGACACAATAACACATCCAAAAATATTGTCTACGTTTTTCTTATTTTATGAATTAAACAATTTACCATATTATTTAAATAATGTTCATTTAATCCAGCTTAGTGTTTTTTGAGAGAACCGGTCATTAAATAAAAACAAAATGATACTTTATGTGGGGATAGACAATTCTCACTGTGGCTTAAGAATAAAATTTATTTTATTATAAATTATAATTGCATAGAAATAAAAGGAATCTAATGATTAGAGAGCAGTTTCTTTTAAACACGTTTCAGTTTTCCTTCATTATAAGGTTTGAAAATATTTAGTTGTGTACCCAAAAGGATATTTTCCCAGTTACTTTCCTTCCACATATCCTCTGTTTCATGCCACTTAGTTTTGCAATTTTAGAGAGCTTATTACTATTGTTTGTGAGTTATTCCCAAATTCTTTTTAGTCAATTACTCACAGTACACTTTAAGTAGACTATATATTAATTAATTTCCACTGAGACTTTCTACTTCCCTAAATACTTTCCAAAATAGCAACTTTCTAATTTACTAAAACCTTGCTTGATTTAAGAAGCTTTTTTAAAAATCATAACTCAAAAGTTAAATAAGGCTTATAAATTATGCTTCTGACAAGTATCAGAATTCTATGGGTTCTCAGTGCATCATACATTAAATAGATTGTGTTCTATTTTCTTTCTGCCATTTGATAAATCTTCTATTCTTTTTCTCTGTGTGTTTCTCTGTGTGTGTGTACTGCTCCACATTGGCCAAGGTGTGTGTTTTATTTATGCATGTATTAAATCATGCTAGTTATTTAGACTGTTTGAAGGTCAGTGGGCAACCTTCTGTATTGTTCCATGCTTTGTATCTTTCTCTTCCAGATTGGGAGCCATGGAATCCTAGAAGCTCTGTTGTCCTTGTGTTCTACTTTTCTTCTTCAACCAGGAAGAACCTAGGATCTTGAAATATCCTGGTGGTGATCGCCTGATGACAGAGCTTGCTAGAGAGAGGATGGCATGAGAGTGCTACACATAGTTTTTATCAGTTTCACAATTGCCTAGAGCATAAGACCCTATGAGCCTTGTTTATATTATTTGGAAAGGAAATTGGTCGATATGTTATATTGAGTCATTATGTCTGTAGAAGGCATGAAGCTTCCTATTTTGTCATCATTCTAATTCAATTTATGTTTCTCTCCAAACTTCTAATGACTCTTGCTATATTTAAAATGATCTAAAAACTTTAGTTTTTATCATAATGAATCACTTTAACAGAATAATCTCTACTATAATTGCTACCATCTATCTCTTTGTCGTCTATCATCCATATTTCTGTGCATTGTCTTTTATGTATCTATCTAGCTATGTGTTTATCTAACATCTACTCCTAATTGGTCTCTGTTCTGATATATATCTTCAGTATGATGTAAAAGACTACAGTGGGTCCTAGTTCTCATTACTTGGGGTGTATTTTTTAATGCTGATGATTCAATCTATTAAATGATTTTGTGGTATGAAAGATTTAGTATTCAGTAGAGGAAGGTTTAATCCCTGTATTATTTTTTGTCATAATACCTCCGTATCTCCAGCCCTACATGAGCTGACCTAAGATAACCAATTACTGATCTTTTTACATTTGCTCTGCAAATCTCAGCGTGGCTAATTCCAATGTTTAACAGTTCTCTGCTTAGCACAGCTTTACCTCATGAGTTTGCAGTAATCAGTGGGATATATCTTAGTAGAATATGTTCATTTCCAGTCAAATCATCATTGTGGAAGCAGAGCTTCCCTATTCACGGGTGGAATTCTTTACCTACATTTCTTAATATTGTACCTAGAAGAACATATGTGTGAATTTTTATTATGTTACAAATTTTATGCTTGTCTCCTAGCAACATTGTATTTTCCTCTGTTTGTGTGTGCCTGTGTGTGTGTGTGTGTGTGCCTGTGTGTAGATACATGAGAAAGTTACTAAGATTTAATAAAATACAGTATAATTGGAATATTCAGAAAATCAACCCATGCTAGGAATTTGACATCGTGTGTATGCAAAGAAGGTAGCAGGATTAACATGGTAAAATGGCCATCCTACCAAAATCAATCTACCCATTCAATGGAGTCTTCAGCAAAATTCCAACTCAATTCTTCACAGACATAAAATGAGCAATTCTCAAATTCATCTGAAATAACAAAAAAAAAACAACAGGATATTGAAAACTATTTTCAAAAATAAAAGAACTTCTGGAAGAATCACCAGACCTGACCTCAAGCTGTACTACAGAGCAATAATGATAAAAGCTACATGGTATTGGTACAGAGACAGACAGGCTGATCAATGGAATAGAATTGAAGACCCAGAAATAAACCCACACATCTATGGTCACTTGATCTTTGACAAAGGAGCTAAAACCATCCAGTGGAAAAAAGCTAGCATTTTCAGCATATGGTGCTGGTTCAACTGGAGGTCAGCATGTAGAAGAATACAAATCGACCCATTCTTATCTCCTTATATAAAGCTCAAGTCTAAGTGGATAAAGTCCCTCCATATAAAACCAGATATGTTGAATCTAATAGAAGAGAAAGTAGGAAAGAACCTCGAACACATTGGCACAGGGGAGATTTTTCTGAACAGAACAATATGGCTCATGTTCTAAGATCAACAATTGACAAAATTGGACCTCATAAAATTGAAAAGCTTCTGTAAGGCAAACGACACTGTCATTAGGACAAAATGGCAACCAACAGATTGGGAAAAGATCTTTACCAATCCTACATCTGATAGAGGTCTAATATATAAATACACAAGAACTCAAGAAATTAGACTCCAGAGAACCAAACAACTCTATTTAAAAATGGGGTACATATTCTTTTTTTTTTTTTTTTTTTTTTTTCGGAACTGGGGACTGAACCCAGGGCCTTGCACTTCCTAGGCAAGCACTCTACCACTCAGCTAAATCCCCACCCCGGTACATATTCTTTGTATGTGTGCAGAATGATCTAAAAGCAGACTGAAAGAAGGGTCAGCCTCAGCACTGGCTAGAGTCATGTTACAATGTTGTCTAATTGCTTTTTCCTTTTCAATCCTCACTCCCTCCCTGGAGATCCTATTAAATTATTGAGATGGCTTGGTCACAGTGTGGAAATAAATGTATGGCCAAGATAAATAAATAAATAAAGAAAGAAAGAAAGAAAGAAAGAAAGAAAGAAAGAAAGAAGGTACAGAGCTAAACAAAGAATTCTCAACTATGGTATCTCACATGACTGAGAAGCATTTAAAGACATGTTTAGGCTCCGGAAATTGAACAGAGGAATATAGCAGTGGGGAATAGGGAATTGGGGGTAGCCACCAGAAAGGTCCAGATCCCAGGAAAGCAAGAGGCTCCCAGGACCCAATGGAGAAGACATTAGCTGAAGTACCCAACAAAGGGGAGGGAGAACCTTTAGAGACCAAACCCAGAGTTTAGGCAAGGTAAGGGATAGGGACACCCATTTATATCAAAGATTATTTAATGCAGAATTGCTTCTATCTAAAGGACATAGGGAACAAAGTGTGGAGCAGAGACTGAAGGAAAGGCCATCCAGAGACTTCCCCACCTGGAGATCCATCCCACATTCAGATACTAAACCCAGTCAAAATTGCTGATGCCAATAAGTGCATGCTGACAGGAGCCTGATATAGCTGTCTCCTGAGAGGCTCTGCCAGAGCCTGACAAATGCAGATGTGGAAACTTGCAACCAACCATTAAACTGAGCACAGGGACCCCAATGGAGGAGCTAGAGAAAGGACTGAAGGAACTGAAGGGGTTTGGAACCCCATTGGAAGAACAACAATATCAACCAACCAGACCCCCTCAGAGCTCCTAGGGACTAAACCACCAACTAAAGAGTATATATCGCGGGACCCATGGCTCCAGAAGCATATGTAGCAGAATATGGCATGATCAGACATCAGTGAGATGAGAGGCCCTTGGTCTTGTGAAGGGGAATGCCAGGTGGGTGACATGTGAGTGGGTGGGTGGGTGGGGGAGCACCCTCATAGAAATAGGGGAATAAGATAAGGGGTTTGCAGAGGGGAACCTGGAAAATGGGATAACATTTGATATATAAATAAATAAAATATGCAATAAAAAGGAAATGTTCAACATCCTTAGTCATCAGGGAATTGGAAATCAAAACAACCCTGAGATTCAATCTCACACCAATCACAATGGGTAAGATCCAAGCTGCAGGTTACAGAAGATGCTGCAAGGAGTTGGAGAAAGAAGAATCCTCCTCTATTGCTGGTGGGACTGCAAGTTGATAAAACCATTTTGGAATTCGATCTGACAGTTCCTTGAAAATTTGGAAATTGATCTACCTGAAAGTCCAATGATATCACCCAAAGATGCTCTAACATATGACAAGGACACTTGCTCCATTTTGCTTAAAACAGCTTTATTTATAATAGGGAGAAGCTAGAAACAATTCAGATACCCCTCAACAGAAGAATGGATTCAGAAAGTATGTTACATTTACACAATGGAGTATTACTCAGCTATTAAAAACAATGACTTCATGAAATTCTTAAGCAAATGGATGGAACTAGAAAATATCATCCTGAGTGAGTCGACCCAGACACAAAAGAACACACATAGTATATACTGACTGATAAGTGGACATTATCCCAAAAGCTAAGAATACCCACAATACAACCCATAAATGATGTAAAGCTTAAGAAGAAGGAAGAACAAAGTGTAGATGCTTCAATCTTCCTTTTTTTTTTTTTTCTTTTTTTTTTTTTTTTTTTTTTTTTTCTGGGATCAAACAGGGCCTTCGCCTAGGCAAAGGCGCTCTACCTGAGCTAAATCCCCAACCCCTAGATGCTTCCAATCTTAAGTACAAGGCGTAAACAACATAATCAAAGTAGGTAGAGGGAGGGAGGTATGTGGGAGCAAGAGAGAAGGGGGAGGGAACAAAGGAGGGCAGGGTGAGGTATTGGCTGTGACAGGAGAGAATACAAAGGATCAGAAATTGAATAGAAATATGTAGCAGTGGGGGATGGGTAACTGGGAGTAGCAACTTGAAAATTCCAGACTCCAGGGAAGCAAGATGCTCCCAGGACCAAATGGGGATGACTTTAGCCAAAATGTCAAACAAAGGGGAGACACAACTTGTACAGACCACCTCCAGTAGATAGGTACTGCCTGCTATTGAGGGATGGGTCCCCCACCAATCACAAAATTGTTAACCAAGAAATGTTCTTGTCCAAATGAAGGACAGGGACAAAAAAAGAAAAAGAAAATGGAACAGAGACTGAAGGAAAGGTCATCCAGAGACTACCCCAAGGGAATCCATTCCATATGTAGACACCAATCCCCACACTACTGCTGATGCTAAGAAGTGCTTGCTGACAAGAACCTGGTATAGAATTCACCCAAGAGGCATTTATTAAGCATCTCCTTTCAGACACTGTTTGATCAAAAGATTCTTCTGTTTAGATTAGAACATTCTTTAAATATTTCCTTATTAAAAACAACATATTTTTAAGTTTTATGTGTAAGTTAATTTACAGATTGTATTTCAAAATTCATAACTAACTCTAAATTTATCAAAAATACATGCATTTTAAATGCTCAACAAAAGTTCTCAGCATCTATGATTATGTCCATTCTAGATCTTTTCCTACAACCTATTTTAAGTTTTTTTTACAACTAGTATGGTTAGTAAAAGAGTATGGTGTTCATAAAAACCTAGAAATAGAAATGCAATATTCTCTAGAAATTTTACTATTGAGCTCATATTAATAGGAACTTAATATGTCACAGAGACTTTTACATGTATTTACTGAATCTGAATTCACAAAACTATGATATAGAGTCAAGGTAGGTTTCCATCTGAAAATAAATAAAGAATATATATATATATATATGAATAGCCACAAAAATATTTGTAATCCATCTTTGTAGCAACATAGACAGTGGTAGAGGAGAAACATGATTCTTTGTAAAATGTTTAAGGGAGAGGGTTAAAAATTTATCAGTGGTTATACAGTATTGCTGTGTAATTTTAGGATATTTGGCTCATTTTAACTAATAGAATATTTTAAATAGTTATGAAAGAGAACAGAGAAAAATAAATGTCTGAGATGATTGCAATAACTGATCATCGTAACCTTACAGATTTTATAGATGGTGAATTATCACTCTGTCTACTAAAAAGGTAAACATGATCAGGCTATTTTGTTAAAAATTATTTTTAATTTAATTTTACTGTTTATTTATTCATTTCTATCCCTCTCACTGCTCCCTTTCCAGTAAACCCCTCCCACAATCATCCCATCCTCTCTCCCCTTTTCCTCTGAGAGTGTTGGGGTCTTCCTGCATATTGCCCCTGACTTGGGCAATTCAAAAATATCCTATATCAAGGCAAAAGCTTTTGGGATAGTTCCTGCTCCATATGTGAGGGAAGGCCTAGGTCCAGCCCATATATATTCTTTGGTAGGGGTTTCAGACTATGAAAGACCCAAGAATCCAAGCTAGTTGACTCTTGGGCTTCCTGTAAAGTTGCTAACCCCTTCAGAATCTGCAATCCTTCCTCTTATTCTTCCATAGGTGTCTCCAAGATGCATCAATTCTTTGACTGTGAGTGTCTGCAGCTGCTGGGTTGGGCCCAAAATTCTTTCTTTTAGAAGACTGAAGCAGACTCACTGCTGTTAAAGATATAAACATTTTGATCGTTGCTTTAATAGAATATTCAAAGCCATGCATACATTTTTAATATTTTCTTTATTGGTAAATGAAATTACATATATCAAGTGGTTTGAAAAAGGCCTACATTGAGCTGATAAATATTTAATATTAGCTTCTTCACATGCTTAACATACCTGCCAATTTTGAGGGTGAAGCATTTAAAATTTATCATTTCTGAATTTCAAGGATAGTGTGAAAGATTTGTTTACCACAATTACTATGTCCTGTCATTTCTGGTAAAATTTCTGAAATATTTCATGACAAAAAACAGTGTAATTTTTTTAAAATTTTACAAAAAGAACCAAAGAATTCAATAAAGGGAACATTTAGATTCTTAGACATAAAAGCACTGCTTCACCTCCTCTCATAAAATTGAACAACAAAACTGAGAAAATAAACTTTTATGTTAGACATGGTAGCAGAAAGGCAGGTTTTTTTTTAAAAGAAGAGAAAGGTACATCAGGAATCCACCATTACAGGACATTATTACTGACTACAACATTTTAGGTCCTGTTCTTTATTGATCTCATCTCCTATCTTAGTTCTGCATGACTGGTACCTAATATGGCCAAGTGTACATTTCTGATTGTCTTTAGGCTGAAGTTGTTCTGCAAAGACTAGGAACTTAGGGCACATGTAATCCATTTTGCAGTGCATAAGAGTAGGGTTCTATTAGAATTTGTATTCCATAATTGGCTGAGGAGAAAATGCCTAAGTTTTATTAATACATGAATGATGATGTATACCCACAACTCTACTCATATAGCATATACATCATGTGTAGTGCTTAATTTTAGAATTAATGTACTTTTCTTATAAATAAACATTTTTAAAACCTCTTAGATTTTATAGATCTGATAAGTCAATATTAAGTGAGACTTTAAGTAACACATTTTCTTGTGGCTGTTTTTCAAGCAATATAAGCTTATGGAACATTTCTCATTTGATGTCATGTCTTCATTTCTGGAAAGTTATGGAATCTGTAAATTATTTTAATAGTAGGTACTTGCTCCGTGTTAGGTGCCATCTATAGTGGGAATTTTGGCTATATCACTTTGTCTCCCTGTGGATCCCACTAGCACAATCTGCCCAGGAAATATTTTTGGATCCAGAATGAAAGACATATACGTATAGTTTATTTTTAAATACCTTGGCTAACTCAAAAACTGGGCACTCCTAAACCTGTTACTCCAGGCCCAATCAGGGAAGTGGAAGTGGCCACTTACCCAAAATCTTACATGACTGATTGTCTTATCTTGTGTCACTATTGTGTTCCATTCTTGGTTTTCTGAGTCATGGCAAAACTCTCTCATTCCTCTCTGTTTCATCATCCACACAACTATAAGTGTCCTGCCCCATTCCCAACCGTTGCCTTTGGCAAATTATTGATTGATCAGAAACCAATTGGAGACAAGAACCTTTAGCATTCAAGCATGCAGATTTCTGATTGAATCAAAGCATTGGAACCAATCTCCATAGAAGAGCAGTGTAGATATACTACAGATAGATTACAAATAACTCTCAATTTACTTATCTACACATATAAGTAGATACATAACCTTACATTTAATAAAATGTCTCATTGTATAGCCTTGGTAGCCTGGAACTTACAATGTCAACTGTATTGACCTAACCTTCTGGAAATCTGCCTTCTTTATCTTCTCTAGTACAAAGATTAAATGCCTAAATCATCAAACCTTTCAGATGAATTCTCTTAATTATTGTTTGATATCTTTATAAATTATATTCAGTATATGCATTCATTCTTGAAAAGAACAGAGAAATGTAGCATATTAAAGCATTCACTAAGATCTGACATTGTGTGAATGGCAAAATCTGACTTAAAACCAGGGTGTCTGACTACGACTCGGATTCTCTACCATCCTGAAAGCAGGCCAGCGGTTTCTGGCTCAGGGACTCGAAGAAAGCAGCTGCTAAATGAAGATCATAGACGTTTCTCGCTGTGATGCACAAAAGAAAGCTGATGTTCCTGCTGATCTTCCCTTGCTTGCATGTGGGGCCGCAGGCACCCGCACAGATCTGAAAAAGTCTCCCTTGATTGTAACCATCGGCTCTATAGGGGCGATGATGGGATGGAGGGTAAGGCATCAGATAACAGGCATCTTCGGGACACAGGTGTGCTTCCAGATTAGTCAGCAAGCATTACAGGCACAAAGAAATGCCAATTAAAAGGGAAGGATGGCAGATTGCTTCCTCACGGTCAAGACAGTAGGGCTCCTCTTGTCTTATCTTCAGGTTTTGGCAACCCAGACTGGTTTCCCTGGATACCAGAGCCACCCCGCTTAGCAGGACTGAATCATCAAGTGTGTTGAATTTGTTCAGATTGTCTTACAAAGGACGAATGCTCTCTGTAAAACGTGACACATTCTATCTTCCAGAAAGTGAACAAAAATAAGACGACACATTTATCACTGAGTAGGACCATGTTTTCTAATTTGATTTTATTGTGCTCTTTAGTTTAAAACATAAAGAAGTCACCCTCAGTACCTTACGACTCTTTAGCGTTCGCAAATAAGAGAAACCTCAACTAGCACTACGATTGTAATTTTCAATGTCTTAAACTGGGCTTTGGGGCTGCTCACTCTATGATTCATCCATAGCACATATAACTATATCTTTCATATACCACTTCCAGAATTTTTTAGTGTGAAGTTTCTTCATGTCCTAAACAACGGAAGTGTGAGCAGTGTCACTTCTACCATCCTAACTCAAGCTCCATATATTGATCTTATGTTAGATTAGCTTCATATTGGTTGGTATTTAATATAAATTATTTTCAGTTTGGAAATACGTTAATAGTTAAGCTAAAAGTATTTCAGATGTGCAATTTATATATAATATGGGCTAAAAACATAAAGAATCTGGAACATTCAGCTACAGCAATGGATTTGAGTATAAAACTACTGATGGAAGTGGTCAGCGTGTTCAAATTGTGTGAAAAAGTCATGAATGTCGTGAGCTTGAGCTGTCTGATAGCGCTGAACTCCTAGGGAATCTGATATAAGGAACTCAGGGTGAGGCAGTAAATGCTACTAGTATAACAACATACTTAAGGTGGCTAAGAACAGACTTTTAATTCTTCATTTGTAAAAAGAATGCCTTACTGCAGCTTCAGGAAACACTCTCAGGGATTCAATAACTACAATTTGATGACAGGGGCTCATTAGACAAGCTCATGTTACTGAGATTCTCTACACCAGTTTGGGTTGAGAACAGTTTAAATACTCAGCACATGGAATAGAGTCTTTTAAAAATGGAAATGATCTCAAGTTAAGAAAGAACAGTTGCACAGATAGTAACTTACAACCCAGACCCCCTGAACCCAGGGTGTTTGTCATCCCTCTGTACTGTGGGACCTGAAATCATCATAGGATTTTAATGTTGTGTTCCCTGCAGAGAACGACATTAAGATCGCTCACATTCTACATGGTTCTTGGGTAACAAAGAGACTCATCATTCTCAATCAGAGAGTGTGTCTCCAAGAGTGAGGAGAACTATATGTTTAATATTAGAAAAGAAAAAAGAAACCTATAAGCATTCCTTATACTTCAGAAGACACGTAGTTTACCTATAACTTTTTAAAAATATATCTATATATTAGTGAGTAAAGTTTGATATTCTGGAGAGTTTATGTGTACTTTAAAAATAAAAACCACACCCCCAAATAGCATTATTTAGGAAAACCCAAATGTTTTCTCATTTCTTATCCAAGTTTTGACTTTTTGTTATTCATTCCCTGCAATTAGTTCTTGGAGTTCATTGGTATATTAAAATTCTTCCCACATTTAAATTTCATCCAACAACAATGGCTATATTTGGAGCACCATTTTTGTATGGCTTAATTTTCCAGACTTTAATACTAACATAATTTTACAGGGGAAATTTCTTTGAAACAAGTAATTTTATTGAATATAAGTTACTTGTGTTAGAGTCTTATGTAATTATTTAACAGTTCATAGCTACCATTCTCATTAAACTTATTACCTCTTGCTATTATGTATGTATTAAATGTGAATACACATTTTTAAGCAAACTGTGATTGAGAGCTTAAAAATATTAACAAAAATATTAAGAATAATATCTTTAAGTATCTCTTGTAATGATCTGATTAAAGTTTGTCTTACTGGATTATTAACAGTAATTGGTTCTTTATTTAAAAGCAAAAGATTGGGTTATACTTTAATAATGCTTGAACTAACATCAGATTAATATGTGTTTAATGAATCGGTATATTTAATTACTTGAATATACATGTGTATAATGGAAACAGCTCAATAATGAAATTAGATACCCCTTTGATTGCTTTCATTCAAGCATGACAGTATTTGATGATTTTCTTTAGGAAAACTTAAATGTGACTAGGCGTTTTAGTGATTTCTATCTTTCTTTGAATAATTTGGCTGGGTAAGTCCATCTCATACATCCACTTCTCATATAACATTAAAATATATCTTCTAAAACTCAACAGAAGGGATGGATGAAAACAAGTAATGAAAAAAGTAAAACTCGTGACATTATGAGCTTTGAATTTAAAAGTCTCATAAAATAATTCTAAGCAACTTATATTCCAAGTATTTTTTATAAAGCCCCAAGTTGTCTTTGATACTATTCATAAAAATGAATGGATAGACTTGTCTAAGGATTAACTGATGGAAAATGGGAGAAGCCTCAAGTTAGTGATATCAGAAGAAAAAGAAAATCGCTACAGACACAAAGAACCAGGGAATGAAGGAATATTATGAAAAATTTTGCACATAAAATTTAGTATTGGTGATAAATTAAGTAATCTGTTTAAGTGTATATTCCATTAAAAGTCAAATAAATTATATAAAATATAAAAGAAATATATTTTGAATAACCGTTATTTATTAAATTACAAACAATGCAGTAGAGAAAACATGTATTATTATTTTGCAATTTATTCCAAATAATGAAATCAACTGGAATATATTTTAATATTCCATGAAGACAACTTGTTTGAATAAGTAAATTCAAGAGTTATTTGAGGAAAACAACAGAACAAGACCCACAAAATCTAATAAGCAGGACTCATAGGGGCTCACAAAGACTGAATCACAATAACAGGGCCTGCCCAGAGCAGCATTATGACCTCTGCTATTATGACCTATACCTTATACTTGGTTACCTTGGTGTTGCTGTGGGATTCCTAACACTGGGAGTTGATGTATCTTTGACCCTCCTCCCCCTCTTTTTTGGTTTGGGACCCCTTTGCTCTTACTGGGTTGCATTGTCCAACCTTGTTATAAGGTCTGTGCCTAGTTTCATTGAAACATGTTAAGCAGATTTTGGTTGACACTCCTAGGAGGCCTGGTCATGTTATTTTATTTCTGCAGATAAACAGAGAAGGAATAAATCTGGGTGAAGGAGGTGGTAGATGGCGGTGTTAAAGAAAGAAGAGGGAGGGGAATATATGGTTGGCATGCAATATATAAGATAAGAATCAATAAAACAAAGTAGAAAAAAAGAAAGAAAACCAAAGCCAACAAAATCCTGCAGACCAGTATGATTTACTAAAATAGATATAAAAATTCATCCACAAAATATTAGTAAATAAAATAAAAAATAGGAATGCTTACTAAATAGCATAAAATTAAAGTAATTCCAGATGGTTATGTATCAATTGATGGTCATATATTAAGTAGTGAAATTGATTCTGTAGGAGCTGGAAGGACACCTTGGAAGTTACAAGAACTTAACCTGTAGAGGATCTGGGTTCAGTTCCCTGTCCATTGGTGGCTCTTAAATAATTCCTGTTGTAGAGGTTCTAACATCTTCTGACTTGCACTATGGACAGAACCATAAGCAGTGCAAACACATGCAGTTAGGCAAAAAACTCATATAAAATTAGAATAAATCAACACTTAAAAAAAGAAAATTCTTCCTAAGCAAAGTAAAGAATATGTTATGATCACATCATTCCAGCAATAAAATTATTTGGATGACCTCAACATCATTCTTTTTATTAAAACTGTAAGTTTAAAGGGAGAATACTTTTAAAAATTCATTGCTTTATGACATTGAATTGAATAAGCATTTGTCAAATAATGAACTACAAATAAGTGATAAATATGAATTAAGATGTGATTTAGAAAAGACTAAACCGAATAAGACATATATGTGTAGCACCAACAAAAATTAAATGTAATAAAACCAATAATTTTGGTTAAGGTTCACTATTCATTCAATAATACCTGTTCTTGGAATTTGTCGATCTATTATGATCCTTCTCAATGTCCAGTTTCTTCTCTCCATAGTTCATATTAGAATGTGTCTCTGGAATGCCTCCTCCTCTCGTTCCATTTATATTTTGAGAGTCCTGTGCTGATGTAATTTTTTCATGGCAAACTACAAGATTGCCAGGTTTACTTTTGACCATAACCCATTCCTGGTAAAGTCTTATGAATCTATTTGACATGATTTTACAGCTATCAAAGACTCTCACTCCGAATGGAATAAGAATGCCGCCATCTATCCTTTTAGAAGACAATTTAACAGTTTTTTTCACCTAAATATACCCCAGCCATGTGCTGTAGAAATCATGTTTTCTTTGTATTTTTGTCCTCACGGGATTTTGAAATATGTGCTGTATTAATAGACCTTTATTGAAGCTTTATTTACAATTGTCAAAACTTGAGAGTAACAAAGCTAACTTTCAAAGACAAATGTATGAGTACACTGTGCTATAGCCACAGAGTGGAATGATATTGATTGCTAAAAAGAAATAGATCATTAAGGCCTGAAAAGATCTTTCATAGCCTTAAATTCCCATTACTATGTATAAAAACTATTGGATCATTGTTAATTACTAATTACTAGACTACTAAAATAGAAAACTTTTAAGTTATAACATTGTATATATTTAACCAACATTATTTCTTGTGAGTAGTAAGAAAAAGTTCCCTTTATTAATTCAGTTTGAATCACTTAGCTCTTAGCTATAAAGTGGTAAATAGAGCCTCGTCCCTCACTTAGCGTCTATCCTTACAAATGTTATTTAATAAAAGGGAAGGGTCATACTTTTGAAAAGTTGAATCAGGACATATTACTTCATACACCTTTCATTGTGCTATTTCATACATATATAAAATCTTTTTTTCTCTCTCTTTTTAAGTTCCAAAGTTTCTTTTCCCTTCCATACAGATGTAATGCCTTAGAGATTTCCAGAAATATAAACAGGCACATCAGGAGGAAATTTATGCTGCTATCCTTCCTTCATCTGGCTCAGCAGCACTGCGTGAAGCCCTGTCCTGGTGTGCTTGCACACAGAAATCTCATCATTTTCACAATTCTGTCCCTGATACTGAGTTATATAAGCTTCACTCCACACTGCACGCCGGATGTAAGTCTCACACTTCCAAAATACCTTATTATTTTTAGACTTTAAAAATATTTCCCTTAATAATTTTCTCATTCTGTTTATTTGATTTTTATTTGCTTTATTATTGGGCTATAATACCATATGATTCTTTAAATAGAAAACATGCAGACATGATTTAGAGACTTCTACATCTACATTCAATAAATTATTTAAAGTTATAGCCAAAGATTTGGTTTCATCGACTGTACAAAATGGGCCTAATAAGTATTTTTGTGCAGATTAAATAGTATTTCACATGAAAAACATCCATCACATATATGCATATATTTGTGCTTTTGTAACAAAATATAGTTATTAATGTCTACAAAATCGCATTATTTGAGTGGTGCACCAATCATGTATTTCACAGTGAGCGATACGTTTAAGAATATCACACTGAAATTAAAATAAAGTGTGGGTTTATATGTGTACCAAGTTCCATACAGATGGTGTATAAAATACAAACTAGTATGTTTCCACTAGAAAACAATCTAAAACCTGATACTTGGAAGTTAAGGCCTTTTGCACTTTTAAATTTTACTTTTAATTTACACATAATTGTATATATGTATGTTATATAAAATTATATAATTGGCTTAGTTAACATCATAATCTCAAATATTTATAGTTTCCTTGAGATCAGACTATTTAAAATTATTTTAGGTATTTCTAAATGCAATAAAACATTTTTATTCTGTACCCTACCTCTCTAAGATTGTCTCTTCTACCCAGCAACTCTGGATGAGATCTTGTAGTGTTATTGTTTCTGTTTAGTTTATATCGCTTACGATAATGTCCTATTTGTTCATCCCTTACACAAAAGACAATGCCTACTTTTTACTGACTGCAGAGTATGTTTTTATTCTTTTTAAAATTTAAACGATTTGCCTACAGAGACCACATTTTAACATACCTCTCACTCAGTGTGGACTGTTTGATATCTTGGGACTATGGTCACCAAAGACGAAATGAGCATGAGAGTGTGCATGTGTTTTTCCTACAATGATTTAAAACCATGCGAACTTATATTCTGTGTTGGCTAAATGGAAGATGTGATACACACTCCAGCATCCCACATGGACACTTGGTCAACTATGTTTATAGCAGCTTTATTAGTAATAGACAGAAACAGAAAACAACCCAGTCATCCCTTAACTGAAGAATGAATAAAGAAAATGTGAGTCGTTTTCACAATAGAAATCACACTACTTGGCTTTTATAAACACTGGCATAAAGAACTTTGTAGGCAAATGTATAGAAATAGATAATATCATCCTGAGTGACATAATCCAGTTCCCAAAGGATATGTGTGGTGTGCCCTCACTTATAAGTTGATATTAGCCAGAAAGTAATGGATATTAGCCATAATGTACAGCTATTCTATGTTCTACAGACAAAAAGAAACCAAGTAACAAGGAGGGCCCAAAGAAGGATACTTGAATCTTTTTTTCAGAAGGGGTAATAAAATATATATTGGAGGTTGATGGAGGGAGGGAAGAAGATGTGTGGGAGAGGGGATGGCCAGGGACACGGGCTTAATGGTGGTGATCAGATGTAGGGGAGCAGGTGAGAGAGATTGGAAATCTGTAGTAGGCAGGCAGTGTCAGGAGATATCTCTACGCCATTGCAAAGACCTGGAATGGGGGAGGCCTCAGGGATCTATGGGAGTGACTCAGTCTGAGACTCTTAGCAGTGTGGGATATGGAGCCAAAGCGGGGCAGGTCTTATAGCCAGGCAGGGCTCCCAGGAGAAGGAGAAGGAGAACAACTCAGCTACAAAACCTTAGACCCAAACCACGCCCTGCCTATAAAGCATGTAGGGACATAGATGGAACAGAGACAGGTAACGGCCAATCCATGACTGGCCCCAATTGAGACCCATTCCATGAGCAAGAACCTATCTTTGAAACGGTTTACGATACTCAATTACGTTTCCATAACTGTCCTCCGAGAGGTTCCACTCAGCATCCCATGGAAACAGGTGAAGAGATGCACAGCTAAACAATAGATGAAGCTTGGGCATCTTGTTGAAAAACTGTGGGGAGGATTGAGGGATGGAAGGCGCACCCACAGAGATGACCAACCTGGAACTTTGGGGATGCCAGAGACTGAACCACCAACAAAAGAGGGCTTGACATAGGCTCTCCACACATATGTGCAGATGTGCTTCTTAGTGGGTCCTCCAACAACTAGAGTGGAGTCTGTCCCTGAGTAATTTCCCTGTTTACGGATCTGGTTCCCCTGACTGGGCTACACTGACTGGCCTCAGTGGGAAGGATGTACGCGGTACTGCAGAAACCCGATGTGCCATGGCGGAGAGGGATTCCTAGGTGATCTCCCCCTTTTCAGAAGAGAAGTGGAGGGGAAATGGGAAAAGGAGCTGTGAGAGGGGGTATGTAAAATGAACAAATAAGTTAGTGGAAAAAGAGAAAAAAAATGGGATGTCTACTTTAAATATTTAGAAATCTTGATTTTTTCCAAATGTTATAAAAAACATTCCTATAGTGCATGAATACTCTTTTCTACATGTTCTCTCTAGCTCTCAATACCTTTTACTATTCAGAAAATAGAAAGTCTAACTTGAAGAGAGAGCATGCTGAAAAGAATCATTATACCCTGTTGTTAGGAGTGTAAAGCTGGTAATTATATATTACAGAGCTTGACAGTGTTTTATTCACTTTGGTATGCTTGTTTAATCTTCATATTCCATTGGGCATTGACATTATTTTAACGAACTGGCTATTGATATCTTTGGTGCATTGGCAATAGGAATATATGATTCATTGTTATTTAGGAGATTGAGTTGCTTGTACATTTTGAATATTCTTCTATTTTCCAATGTATGGCTAATGTATTGTTTATAAATTTTGACTATTTCTTTTGCCGAGTAGAACTCTTCAGTTTAATGTAAACGTTTTGTTCTACATTAGATTCCATTGGTTGGGACATACCTGTCCATATTCATAAAATAAAAATTAGAACAGTAAGCACATACATAACTTGAAACATTTATCATATACACATATACATACATATATGTAATATTCTTACTTCTAGAGAGACAATAAAACATTTGAATATAAGTACTTGGTAAAGGATGGTTTGCTTTTTACGCTGAAGGGTGTAACAATCTTAATGCTACTCAGTAACAAAAATTTTTGCCATATTTTAAATAGCAAGAAAGATGACTATTAAGATTATTCTTATTCACAAAATGAAATCAATTTTTTATTTATAAACATATAACGACAAATTGAATCAATTTTATTGGCATTCTGCAGTCATGATTATACGTTTGGCTTAAATGTGTATTGGAGGAGTACTGGAGAGATGGCTTGTCTGTTGAACGATGGTGGCTTTTTGAGAGGACTGGCTTTGATTCCTAGTATTCACATGGTGCCTCATAACCATGTATAACTACAGTTTTGGGATATTCAACTCTCACTTCTATTCTTTCTCTCTATTATGGGTATTGACTATATATTGTGCAAGATACACACCCATTCAAAACACTGATGTACATAAATTAAGAAAAAAGAAGTATAAAATTTGTACTAAAGGAATGCTTGGCTTTTTAAGTGCTTAGTAATAAATGCTAAGACAACGTAGTAGTGGATTTCTAAGCAACCTTCCAGACTTGAGCCATGGTTTCAAGCTCATTAATGGGGAGTCTGAACTTCCATAGTTTTAGTGCTTCTGGTTAATGAAGTTCCAGTGATAGAACAGAACATCACAACTTGGAATATAGCCTGAGAGACTTCTCTAAAATCCTGGTGCTATAAAAAAGAATTATGAAATGTAATTTATGTTCTCCCTTCTGTTAAAAGTATAGCATAAGTACTTATTTTAAACTAAAAATAAACATCATAGTAGAATCATTGCAAGATTCAGAAGTATATTATAAAGTATATTTAAGGACCAATCTGTTTGCGTGCAGGTCACAGCAGACCTTCAATCATTCATATCTTTGTAACATATAACTTGCATGTATCATGCCTTTATTCCGAAGGTGATTATAAAGGTTTGTAATGTAATAAAATATGGAATGTGAAACCAGCTATTAAGTTTTCAAGCTTTGCTTTATTTTTAAAGTTTATAAATGATATACATTTACAATGTCTGAATGTTAACAATTAAATGTAGGATGATGTCATACTGGTGAGGCAGGTACAAGATAGAACGAGGCCTGTCATTGGATGAGAAGGATGGATGGGCAGGAGAAAGTTTGAGGGAAGAGTAGATTGGAATGGCAGGAGACTGGAGGAAACGGCAGAGAAGCCATGGAGAGAACATAGAAGTTGAGATTAAGATTCCGTTCTGTGTATTTCCAGGTTGTTATGAATGTTCTTAAGGGATGGATGTGTACCGGGCTTTGTATGTCTAGGTGGGCAATTATATCTTATCAATTGGATCAGAGATTATCGTGTTGTGTGTTCTTTCTTGTGGAGAATTGAGTTTGGGAGAGTGTGGCAGAAGAGACACTGGGCCACCACTGAGTTGGGATGTATATTTCTGTCATGGTGAAGCCTGCCTTGGGAATGACCAAGTGAGGATAAAAGACAGCATTTTATTTTTTATAATTTTACAGCAACAATTAAATCATCACATAATTAATTAAGCATTTTGAATTATAAAATGGAATACATATATGTGCGTATGCATATGTGTGTGTGTGTGTTTTAAGGTAAACATTTCAGTAGAATAATATTTTGAAAATCAATATAGAAATTTTGAAAATTTTATATATGTTCCTTACAAATTCAATAATCAATATGGCTTAATAAATTCACTGGGAAATTTAAAGATTGTTAGATAACAGGAACATTAATTAATAAGATAAGACAAATTAATGAGTGTGAGCATAAAACTTCCCAAAAATTAGAGCTTTAAGGTACTCTCTTAGTGACTAGTGAAATGGTTTATTGCATAAGAGCATTTGCTGCTTTTGAAAAGGACCCAAGTTTGAATTCCAGTACCCACACCAAGCAGTTCATAAGTACTTACAACTCCAGATCAAAGGAAATATGGTACACTCTTATGACCTCCACATCACCCACGTAAGTGCAGAGAGAGACATAATGTAACATTTAAGAAAAGTATCCACTATTTTTCCTTTTTTATTCATTACTTTTATTGGATATTTTTATTTACATTTCTAATGTTATTTCTTTTACTGCTTTCCCACCCATAGACCCCCTAGCCTATCCTCCCTTCCCCTTCTATGAAGGTGATACCCCTCCCGAAACACCACCCCTTCCCTGGGTGGTCCAGGCTTGGCAGGACCAAGGGTTTCTCCTCCCATTGGTGACCAACAAGGACATCCTTTGCTACATATGCAGCTAGAGCCATGGGTCTGTTCATGTACAGTCTTTGGATGGAGGTTTATTCCCTGGGAGCTCTCGTTGGTTGGTATTGTTGTTCTTATGGGGTTGTAAGCCCCTTCAGCTCCTTCAATCCATTCTTTAACTCCTCCAATGGGGACCCCATTCTCAGTTCAATGGCTTGCTGCTAGCGTTGACTTCTATATTTGTCATGCTTTGTCTAGCAGAGCCTCTCAGGTATATAGATGCTCCAGTCAGCATGTTCTTCTTGACATCAGCAATATTGTCTAGGTTTGGTGGCTCTATGTATATGGGCCTGAACCCCAGGTGGGGAAGGATCTAAAGGGGCATTCCTTCAGTCTCTGCTCCAAACTTTGTTTCCATATCTTCTCCTATGAATATTTTTGTTTTTCCTTTTATGAAGGCCTAAAGAATCCACACTGTGGTCCTCCTTGAGCTTCAAGTGGTCGATGGATTGTATAGTAGGTAATTTAAGTTTTAGGGCTAATATTCACTTCTCAGTGAGTGCATACCATGTGTGGTTCTTTGTAATTGGGTTACCTCACTCATGAAGATTTTTTTCTTTTATTGGATTTTTTTATTTACATTTCAAATATTATTCCCTTTCCTAGTTTCCTGTCCATAAGCTCCCTATCACATCCCCCACCCCTTCTTCTATAAAGGTGTTCTCCTTCAACATCCAACTACCCTTCCTGTACTCCATACAACACTCCCCTAAACTGGAGGGTCCAACCTTGGCAGGACCAAGGGCTTTTCCTTCCATTGGTGCTCAACAAGGACATCCTCTGTTACAAATGCAGCTGGAGCCATGAGTCAGTCAATGTACAGTCTTTGGGTATTTGTTTAGTTCAGGGCAGCTCTGGTTAGATGGCATTGTTGTTCTGATAGGGTTGCAAGCCCCTTTAGCTCTTTCAATCCTTCCTTTAATTCCTCCAAATGAGGATCCCATTCTCATTTCAATGGTTTGCTGTTAACATATGCCTCTGCTTGACATGCTCTGGGTGTGCCTCTCAGGAGACATCTATAACAGGCTTCTGTCAGCATGCACTTCTTATTTTCATCAATCTTATCGAGTTTTGGTGGATATATATATATATATATATATATATATGATTTTGTTTATTTCTCCTTTTCCATTTCTTATTTTGTATTAAAGACTTTGAAAATGATTATGGGAAACTCTTTATTTAGGTTAGGGAGTTTTCTTCTATAATTTTGTTGAATATATTTACTGGCCCTTTAAGTTGGGAATCTTCACTCTCTTCTATACCTATTATCCTTAGGTTTGGTATTCTTATTGTGTCCAGAACTTTCTGGATGTTTTGGGTTAGGAGCTTTTTGAATTTTACATTATCTTTGCCTATTATGTCAATGTTTTCTATGGTATCTTCTGCCCCTGAGATTCTCTGTTGTATCTTTGTATCCTGTTGATGATTCTGACATCTCTGATTCCTGATCTCTTTCCTAGGACTTTATATCCAGGGTTATCTATCTTTGTGATTTCTTCATTGTTTCTATTTCCATTTTTAAATCCTGGATCATTCTGTTCAATTCATTCACCTGTTCTGAACAGGTTGTATTTTCCTGTAATTCTTTATAGGAATTTTATGTTTCCTTTTTAAGAGTCTCTACTTTTGTTTTTTTTTACCTGTGATGTCCTGTATTTCTTTAAAAGAGTTATTTATTTCCTTCTTTTTTTTTTTTTTTTTTTTTTTATCTATTATATATAAGTACACTGTAGCTGTCTTCAGATACACCAGAAGAGGGCATCGGATCTCTTTACAGATGGTTGTGAGCCACCATGTGGTTGCTGGGAATTGAACTCATGACCTCTGGAAGAACAGTCGGGTGTTCTTGACCACTGAGCCATCTCTCCAGCCCTATTTATTTCCTTCTTAATGTCCCCTATTATCATCATTTGATGTGATTTTTAAATCTAAATCTTGATTTTCAGTATGTTTGGATATCTAGTGTTTGCTTTTGTGAGAGAACTGCGTTCTAATGATGCCAAGTTGTCTTGGTTTCTGTTGATTATGTTCCCCAGTTTGCCTCTTGCAGAGACTGCAAAGATCCTATCCCTGATGGCTAATAGGTTCCTGTGTCCAGAGGACTCTAAGTGGGTTCCTCTTGGCCAGGAATGTGAGCAGAAGTAATGGTGTCCTCGGAGCTCTCAGGATTGTTCACACTTCTGAGAGTCCAGTTTTCTCTCTCACAGGATTTAGTTATAAAGGTGTGGGACTTGGCCAGCTCCAGGTGCAGGCAAAAACCTGAAGAGTCCTGCCCCTGACTTTTCCCAGGTTCTTGGGTTCAGAGGGCACTAGGTGAGTTCTTCTTGGGCCAGGAAAGTGAGTAGAAGTGGTGGTCTCCTATGACCTCTCAGGATTGTTCACACTTCTGAGATCCTAGCTCTCTCCCCCACAGGATTTGAGTGCAGAGATCTACAGGACCAGGTCAGCTTTAGGCCTCTACTATTCTTTACTGTCGTTCATTTCAAGAATTTGTAATAGCCAGAAGCTGGAAAGAACCCAGATGCCCTTCAACCGAGGAATGGATACAGAAAATGTGGTACATCTACACAATGGAATATTACTCAGCTATCAAAAACAACGACTTTATGAAATTCGTAGGCAAATGGTTGGAACTGGAAACTATCATCCTGAGTGAGCTAACCCAATCACAGAAAGACATACATGGTATGCACTCATTGATACATGGCTATTAGCCCAAATGCTTGAATTACCCTAGATGCCTAGAACAAATGAAACTCAAGACGGATGATCAAAATGTGAATGCTTCACTCCTTCTTTAAAAGGGGAACAAGAATACCCTTGGCAGGGAAAAGAGAGGCAAAGATTAAAACAGAGACTGAAGGGACACCCATTCAGAGCCTGCCCCACATGTGCCCATATATATACAGCCACCCAATTAGACAAGATGGATGAAGCAAAGAAGTGCAGAAGTGTAGATCGCTCCTGAGAGACGCAGCCAGAATACAGCAAATACAGAGGCGAATGCCAGTAGCAAACCACTGAACTGAGAATAGGACCCCCGTTGAAGGAATCAGAGAAAGAACTGGAAGAGCTTGAAGGGGCTCGAGACCCCATATGTACAACAATGCCAAGCAACCAGAGCTTCCAGGACTAAGCCACTACCTAAAGACTATACATGGACTGACCCTGGACTCTGACCTCATAGGTAGCAATGAATATCCTAGTAAGAGCACCAGTGGAAGGGGGAAGCCCTGGGTCCTGCTAAGACTGAACCCCAGTGAACTAGACTGTTGGGGGAGGGCAGCAATTGGGGGAGGGTGGGAGGGGAACACCCACAAGGAAGGAGAGGGGGAGGGGGATGTTTGCCCGGAAACCGGGAAAGGGAATATCACTCGAAATGTATATAAGAAATATTCAAGTTAATAAAAAAAAAGAGAAACAAACAAACAAACAAACAAAAAAAGAATTTGTCAACAGCCACATATCTAAAATTTGCAGCCATTACTGATATATCATTTGTTCAGTTTGCATTGTGGAGAGTTTATTAAAGAAAATAGTCACAATCATAAGCCAGATTTAAATGGATCAATATCGCATGTTTTCTTGACTATGATGTTATACAAAAATTTCTTTTATATTGAAACATGCCATTCTAGTTAGAGGATTAGTAAGCTTCAAGAACTAATTTAATGAGCAAGACCTTTGAGAAAACCACTAACAAGTCTCTATAAGTTTATGAAATTCAACAATAGTCACAAAATTTGGCCCCAAATTTATATAAACAGTAAAAATTTCTTAGGGTCATAGATTCCCCAACTTTTCATCTTCTCCCATGCAGACAGTTCTAGGGATGTTCTATGGATACTTAGATTAGGTCCAGTTACCTTTGGCATATACAGATGCTTATACTGATAGACAAAGAATAGTGTGGCTAAATGATAAAAGAATTAAATACTAAAATCTCCACTTTAATTGAAAAGTTATCTTGTTCAGGGATATATGTATCTATACGTGTATCTGTATGTGTATATGTATATATCTGTTATGTCTATGATGTCTATGTATACAGTAAAAATTGCATCATGTCAGAAATTTTATAGTAACCACAAGAGTTATGGCATTATGACTGTTCTTGGGCCTAATAATAAGTAACACCTTCATCATTAAAAGTTGATATAACACTGCTTGAAACAGGACAATCTGCCCAGGCTAGTTTGGAGAATTTCTTTCTAGTACCCTTGAAATCACAAGATTCTTTTTTTTTTTTTTTTTTTTTTTTTTTTTTTTTTTTGGAGTTGGGGACCGAACCCAGGGCCTTGCTTTGCTAAAGCTCTACCACTGAGTAAATCCCCAACCCCAAATCACAAGATTCTTAAAAGTTGGTTATGAGGTTGGTGAGGGAAAATGATTGTAAAAGACAACTAAACTTGTGATGAAGAGGAAATAAAAAACACATGTCCAAAGACAAAGCTGACATGATCTATGTTTTAGAACAATATGAATCTACCCTTCCTTACTGAGTTCTGTATAAGTAAAGAAGAACTCTGACTGCCAGTCAGTCAAACTGCAACATTCCCTCAGCCACCGTGCCTGACTCACTCCTCTGGCACAAGCAACTTATCTCCTTTGTGGGACCTGGCAATCACTAGGGTTGACCATCCACAGGGTGCTCAAAGTTGAAATTAAAAAGACTTAATAGGAAATTTTTGCCATAACCCAAGATATGAATGATGAGTGCTCTTCAGAGGAGATATAACAATTGATCAAATTCTAGACACAGTCTGTAGATAAAACTCAGGAGTTTGGTTCTAGAAGAAAAACCTAATAAAAGTTAGTTCATGAAATTTCCTCTAGTAGATTTTTTGGTGTAGTGTCATTAACGTAGGATGAATGAGGCAAGAGAAGTATTTGTTACACATGCTGAATAATTCAATTTCTGGCTTGTAGAATTTGATGTATCTGACACTCAATTGGTGATGTTTAACAATTGGCATGATATAAATGCATCCAGGATTTAAGAAAGGTTTATGAGCTACAAATTATAACAGATAAAATTTATAGAGCCAGAGGGGGGAATTATTACAGTTTTCGAGAAGAAGAAAGCTACAGTCTGAGCCCTAGGGTATCTTAAATTAGATACATTATGACACATAATAAGTACTGAAAAGATTGAGAATGAGGGGCAAATATCATAAAAAGGGAACAGGTTTTGGTGTTCTGAAAGCCAAAGATAGCATATGATAGGCATTCCAAAAAGGAACGTTTTAAGCATAATAGAGATAATGGAGACATATTTTTGATGTGTCTGAAGTTAAAAGCAAACAAACAAAAAACATGGAATAGCAACTAACAGAAGTTTTACAAACAAATTTTTGAGGTGGGAGACACCTTTACAAATGTATACAAATATTTAAGAAGGAGGAAATGACTCATAGGAGAACACCCTCATAAAAACAGGGGGAGGGAGGATGAGATAGGAGTTTTCGGAGGAGAAACCTGCAATGGGGGTAGCTAAAAAAAATTTCAAAGAAAGAAAAGAAAGAGAAGAAAGCATAGCTGATTACTGAGCCCATGGGAAAAGATAATTTTTTTAAAAAATGAAAATTATCTTTATTTAAAACTAGGTAGGATAAAGTATTTTTAAATGAAAATATTGGCATGTAGCTAAGTGCAATATTGATAATTTCTGGATTAACTTAAAATATTTCACTTTTCACTTAAAATACTTTCACTTGGTTACAAAGGATAAGTATTGCACCTGCAAATACAGATCAACTGAAGTGGTATCGGGCAATTCATGAAAAAGAAAGATTTAGATTAAAATAAAAAGAATTAGGTGTTGCGTGATACAGTTAAGTACCAGCCACAAAGTCAGAGTCTTCACACATTCAGATGAAGAAATAAGCAGTGGTGTAAAGGAAGCAAATGACATCAAGACATCTCCATGACTTTTCACAACAGTTCAACATGGCCGATGGGGTTAAGAGTTAGTTCATTTGACTAGTGCAAGTGAAATCACAGAAACACACTGCACCATAGAAAGAGGATTCTTAGGTATGAAGATATTAAGGTATCTTAGTTATCGTAATGGCCCAGGTGCTGAGGAATACTCACTGGATTTGGGGTATGTGAAGACTTGAAACCACAACAATAAAAGGGGTTTAGTTTAAAGAACATTCTATATTGACATTATGGATGAATAGGATTTTCTGATAATACAGAAATATCAATGGTGATACTGAGCCTTGGAAACTGAGAATACAGAAAAATAGGAGAAAATTTTAAAGAACTGTAAAGTCCGGGTGTTGTATTATTTTATTTACAACTTCACTCAAAATGGCAAAAAAAATGAAAACAGAAATAGAACATTATATAATATTTAATATATATAAAAAGGGGAACAATAATACCCTTGGGAGGGAATAGAGAGTCAAAGTTTAGAACAAAGGCAGAAGGAACACCCATTCAGAGCCTGCCCCACATGTGGCCCATACATATACAGCCACCAAACTAGATAAGGTGGATGAAGCAAAGAAGTGCAGGCCGACAGGAACCGGATGTAGATCTCTCCTGAGAGGCACAGCCAGAATATAGCAAATAAATAGGCGAATGCCAGCAGCAAACCACTGAACTGAGAATGGGACCCCCGTTGAAGGAATCAGAGAAAGGACTGGAAGAGCTTGAACGAGCTCGAAACCCCATATGAACAACAATGCTAACCAACCAGAGCTTATAGGGACTAAGCCACTACCCAAAGACTATACATGGACTGACCCTGGACTCTGACCTCATAGGTAGCAATGAATAGCCTAGTAAGAGCACCAGTGGAAGGGGAAGCCCTTGGTCCTACCAAGACTGAAGCCCCAGTGAACGTGATTGTTGGGGGGAAGGTGGTAATGGGGGGAGGATGGGGAGAGGAAGCCCATATAGAAGGGGAGGGGAAGGGGTTAGGGGGATGTTGGCTCGGAAACCAGGAAGGGGAATAACAATTAAAATGTAAATAAGAAATACTCAAGTTAATAAAGATAAAAAGAAAATGAAAATAAATATTTAATAAATAATAAAAAAGGAACAACAATATCAGCCAACCTGACCCCCGAGCTCACAGGGATTAAACCACCAACCAAAGAATACACATGCAACAACCAGACCCGTGACTCCAGCTGCATATGAGGCAGAGGATGGCCTTGTCTGACAACAATTGGGAGAAGAGGATCTTAGTCCTAGGAAGGCTTGATGTTCCAGTGTAGTGGGAGGCCAGGGCTATAAGGTGAAAGTGGGTGGGGAGGAGCACCCTCATAGAAGCAGAGGAGTGGGGATGGGATAGGGGCTTTGAGGAGGCAAAACTGGGAAAGGAGATCACATTTGAAATGTAAATAAAATAGTCAACAAAAATGTAAAAAAACAAACATATTTGACTTTTGTAACTCAATAAAATATTGAAACAATTTAAACGGAAATGAAATTTTATTACAATATAAATACCTAAAATTAAAAAAAAAAAAAAAAAGGATTCAAATTTCCAGCAAAGTGGAATGAATAGTTACTTAATTTTTTCTTTGAAGTAACCCAAGTTCATTCATGGAATATTTTGACATTCTTTTAAAATGGACAATTAATAAAAAAGAGTAAGTTAACTAAGGAATAATAATATCAAATGATGCTTACTAGAGTCTACTATGAAAAATGACATCAATCAATAAAGTGGAACATAAATATCTTATATCATTAGTGGCTTCACTTCAACACAACAGATCTAAGAGAATTTTCCTTGGGTATTTTTGTATCAAATAATGATTTTGTTCTGAGGCATAGATCCTTGGCTTTTGTGCATTATTTTAGATATGAAATGTTTTGGCCACCACGGAGAGCCCGTGGGCAGAACCCCGTGAGCGAACTCGAGCCTCGGGACCAAAGGTAAGACTAACTTATCTGCTGCAAGTGACTTGCCGGATGGAATCGGGACAACAGAGGCAGAATCCCTCTAGGACCAGGCCGTCCTGTGTTTACAGTCCCACCCAGGATCCCGGCCGCAGCAGCTCTCTGCTCCCAGAACCCGTGGGAGAGATACCTTACGCCTGGTCAGGTGGGCACTCCTGAGCTGCAGAGCAGAAGAGACCACCAACACTGCCCACCCCTGCCCACATCCCTGGCCCAAGAGGAAACTGTATAAGGCCTCTGGGCTCCCGTGGGAGAGGGCCCAGGTGAGGCAGGAGCCCTGCCTGAGACACCGCCGGAACCTGAAGGAAACAGACCGGATAAACAGTTCTCTGCACCCAAATCCCGTGGGAAGGAGAGCTAAACCTTCAGAGAGCAGACCACGCCTCTTGAAACCAGAAGAGACTGCTCTCTACACATTGCTGATTCCAGAGGAAAACACGGAGGCCATCTGGAACCCTGGTGCCCGGAGGCTCCCAGGAAGAGGCAAGCATGATCTTCCCGTTGCTGCCACCTCAGAGAGCCCGTGGGCAGCACCCCTTGAATCAGAACTTGAGCCTCGGGACCACAGGTAAGACCAACTTTTCTGCTGCAAGTGACCTGCCTGGTGAACTCAAGACACAGGCCCACAGGAACAGCTGAAGACCTGTGAGGACAAAACTACACACAAAAGCAGAACACTCTGTCCCCATAACTGGCTGAAAGAAAACAGTAAAACAGGTCTACAGCACTCCTGACACACAGGCTTATAGGACAGTCTAGCCACTGTCAGAATTAGCAGAACAAAGTAACACTAGAGATAATCTGATGGCGAGAGGCAAGCGCAGGAACACAAGCAACAGAAACCAAGACTACATGGCATCATCAGAACCCAATTCTCCCACCAAAACAAACATGGAATATCCAAACACACCAGAAAAGCAAGATCTAGTTTCAAAATCAGATTTGATCATGATGCTGGAGGACTTCAAGAAAGGCGTGAAGAACTCCTTAGAGAACAAGTAGAAGCCTACAGAGAGGAATCATAAAAAATCCTAAAAAGAATTCAGGAAAACACAAACAAACAGTTGAAGGAATTAAAAATGGAAATAGAAGCAATCAAGAAAAGAACACATGGAAATAACCCTGGATATAGAAAACCAAAAGAAGAGACAAGGAGCTGTAGATACAAGCTTCACCAACAGAATACAAGAGATGGAAGAGAATCTCAGGAGCAGAAGATTCCATAGAAATCATTGACTCAACTGTCAAAGATAATAAAAAGCGGAAAAAGCTACTGGTCCAAAACATACAGGAAATCCAGGACTCAATGAGAAAGATCAAACCCTAAGGATAATAGGTATAGAAGAGAGTGAAGACTCCCAGCTCAAAGGACCAGTAAATATCTTCAACAAAATCATAGAAGAAAACTTCCTAACCTAAAAAAAGAGATACCCATAGGCATACAAAAAGCCTACAGAACTCCAAATAGATTGGACCAGAAAAAGAAACACCTCCGTCACATAATAGTCAAAACACTAAATCAAAATAAAGAAAAAGAATATTAAAAAGCAGTAAGGGAAAAAGGTCAAGTAACATATAAAGGCAGACCTATCAGAATCACACCAGACTTCTACCAGAAACTATGAAGGCCAGAAGATCCTGGACTGATGTCATACAGACCCTAAGAGAACACAAATGCCAGCCCAGGCTACTGTATCCTGCAAAACTCTCAATTAACATAGATGGAGAAACCAAGATATTCCATGACAAAACCAAATTTACACAATATCTTTCTACAAATCCAGCACTACAAGGATAATAAATGGTAAAGCCCAACATAAGGAGGCAAGCTATACCCTAGAAGAGGCAAGAAACTAATCGTCTTGGCAACAAAACAAAGAGAAGAAAAGCACACAAACACAACCTCACATCCAAATATGAATATAACAGGAAGCAATAATCACTATTCCTTAATATCTCTCAACATCAATGGCCTCAACTCCCCAATCAAAAGACATAGATTAACAAACTGGATACGCAACGAGGACCCTGCATTCTGCTGCCTACAGGAAACACACCTCAGAGACAAAGACAGACACTACCTCAGAGTGAAAGGCTGGGAAACAACTTTCCAAGCAAATGGTCTGAAGAAGCAAGCTGGAGTAGCCAAATATCAAATAAAATCAATTTCCAACTAAAAGTCATCAAAAAAGATAAGGAAGGACACTTTATATTCATCAAAGGAAAAATCCACCAAGATGAACTCTCAATCCTAAATATCTATGCCCCAAATACAAGGGCACCTACATACGTAAAAGAAACCTTACTAAAGCTCAAAACACACATTGCACCTCACACAATAATAGTAGGAGATTTCAACACCCCACTCTCATCAATGGACAGATCATGGAAACAGAAATTAAACAGAGACGTAGACAGACTAAGAGAAGTCATGAGCCAAATGGACTTAACGGATATTTATAGAATGCTCTACCCTAAAGCAAAAGGATATACCTTCTTCTCAGCTCCTCATGGTATTTTCTCCAAAATTGACCATATAATTGGTCAACAGGGTACAGAAAGATAGAAATAATCCCATGCGTGCTATCGGACCACCACAGCCTAAAGCTGGTCTTCAATAACAATAAGGGAAGAATGCCCACATATATGTGGAAACTGAACAATGCTCTACTCAAGGATAACCTGGTCAAGGAAGAAATAAAGAAAGAAATTAAAAACTTTTTGGAATTTAATGAAAATGAAGGTACAACATACCCAAACTTATGGGACATGATGAAAGCTGTGCTAAGAGGAAAACTCATAGTGCTGAGTGCCTGCAGAAAGAAACAGGAAAGAGCATATGTCAGCAGCTTGACAGCACACCTAAAAGCTCTAGAACAAAAAGGAGCAAATACACCCAGGAGGAGTAAAAGGCAGGAAATAATCAAACTCAGAGCTGAAATCAACCAAGTAGAAACAAAAAGGACCATAGAAAGAATCAACAGAACCAAAAGTTGGTTCTTTGAGAAAATCAACAAGATAGATAAACCCCTAGCCAGACTAACGAGAGGACACAGAGAGTGTGTCCAAATTAACAAAATCAGAAATGAAAAGGGAGACATAACTACAGATTCAGAGGAAATTCAAAAAATCATCAGATCTTACTATAAAATCCTATATTCAACAAAACTTGAAAATCTACAGGAAATGGACAATTTCCTAGACAGATACCAGGTACCGAAGTTAAATCAGGAACAGATAAACCAGTTAAACAACCCCATAACTCCTAAGGAAATAGAAGCAGTCATTAAGGTCTCCCAACCAAAAAAGAGCCCAGGTCCAGATGGGTTCAGTGCAGAATTCTATCAGACCTTCATAGAAGTCCTCATACCAATATTATCCAAACTATTCCACAAAATTGAAACAGATGGAGCACTACCGAATTCCTTCTATGAAGCCACAATTACTCTTATACCTAAACCACACAAAGACCCAACAAAGAAAGAGAACTTCAGACCAATTTCCCTTATGAACATTGACGCAAAAATACTCAACAAAATTCTGGCAAACCAAATCCAAGAGCACATCAAAACAATCATCCACCATGATCAAGTAGGCTTCATCCCAGGCATGCAGGATGGTTTAATATACGGAAAACCATCAACGTGATCCATTATATAAACAAACTGAAAGAACAAAACCACATGATCATTTCATTAGATGCTGAGAAAGCATTTGACAAAATTCAACACCCCTTCATGATAAAAGCCCTGGAAAGAATAGGAATACAAGGCCCATACCTAAACATAGTAAAAGCCATATACAGCAAACCAGTTGCTAACATTAAACTAAATGGAGAAAACTTGAAGCAATCCACTAAAATCAGGGACTGAACAAGGCTGCCCACTCTCCCTACTTATTCAATATAGTTCTTGAAGTTCTAGCCAGAGCAATCAGACAACAAAAAGGAGATCAAGGGATACAGATCGGAAAAAAGAAGTCAAAATATCACTATTTGCAGATGATATGATAGTATATTTAAGTGATGCCAAAAGTTCCACCAGAGAACTACTAAAGCTGATAAACAACTTCAGCAAAGTGGCTGGGTATAAAATTAACTCAAATAAATCAGTAGCCTTCCTCTACACAAAAGAGAAACAAGCCGAGAAAGAAATTAGGGAAACGACACCCTTCATAATAGACCCAAATAATATAAAATACCTCGGTGTGACTTTAACCAAACAAGTAAAAAAGATCTGTACAATAAGAACTTCAAGACACTGAAGAAAATTGAAATTGAAGAAGACCTCAGAAGGTGGAAAAGATCTCCCATGCTCATGGATTGGCAGGATTAATATAGTAAAAATGGCCATTTTACCAAAAGCGATCTACAGATTCAATGCAATCCCCATCAAAATACCAATCCAATTCTTCAAAGAGTTAGACAGAACAATTTGCAAATTCATCTGGAATAACAAAAAAACCCAGGATAGCTAAAACTATCCTCAACAATAAAAGGACTTCAGGGGGAATCACTATGCCTGAACTCAAGCAGTATTACAAAACAATAGTGATAAAAACTGCATGGTATTGGTACAGAGACAGACAGATAGACCAATGGAACAGAATTGAAGACCCAGAAATGAACCCACACACCTATGGTCACTTGATTTTTGACAAAGGAGCCAAATCCATCCAATGGAAAAAAGATAGCATTTTCAGCAAATGGTGCTGGTTCAACTGGAGGTCAACATGTAGAAGAATGCAGATCGATCCATGCTTATCACCCTGTACAAAGCTTAAGTCCAAGTGGATCAAGGACCTCCACATCAAACCAGACACACTCAAACTAATAGAAGAAAAAACTAGGGAAGCATCTGGAACACATGGGCACTGGAAAAAATTTCCTGAACAAAACACCAATGGCTTATGCTCTAAGATCAAGAATCGACAAATGGGATCTCATAAAACTGCAAAGCTTCTGTAAGGCAAAGGACACTGTGGTTAGGACAAAACGGCAACCAACAGATTGGGAAAAGATCTTTACCAATCCTACAACAGATAGAGGCCTTATATCCAAAATATACAAAGAACTGAAGAAGTTAGACAGCAAGGAGACAAATAACCCTATTAAAAAATGGGGTTCAGAGCTCAACAGAGAATTCACAGCTGAGGAATGCCGAATGGCTGAGAAAACACCTAAAAGAAATGTTCAACATCGTTAGTCATAAAGGAAATGCAAATCAAAAACAACCCTGAGATTTCACCTCACACCAGTGAGAATGGCTAAGATCAAAAACTCAGGTGACAGCAAATGCTGGCGAGGATGTGGAGAAAGGAACACTCCTCCATTGTTGGTGGGGTTGCAGACTGCTACAACCATTCTGGAAATCAGTCTGGAGGTTCCTCAGAAAATTGGACATTGAAC
This sequence comes from Rattus rattus, assembly GCF_011064425.1. Taxonomy (NCBI): domain Eukaryota; kingdom Metazoa; phylum Chordata; class Mammalia; order Rodentia; family Muridae; genus Rattus; species Rattus rattus. The sequence goes on along the minus strand of NC_046165.1, from coordinate 32,866,465 downwards.
TGCCTGAGGATCCAGCTATACCTCTCCTGGGCATATACCCAAAAGATGCCCCAACATATAAAAAAGACACGTGCTCCACTATGTTCATCGCAGCCTTATTTATAATAGCCAGAAGCTGGAAAGAACCCAGATGCCCTTCAACAGAGGAATGGATACAGAAAATGTGGTACATCTACACAATGGAATATTACTCAGCTATCAAAAACAATGACTTTATGAAATTCGTAGGCAAATGGTTGGAACTGGAAAATAATCATCCTGAGTGCGCTAACCCATTCAAAGAAAGACATACATCATATGTACTCATTGATAAGTGGCTATTAAGCCCAAATGCTTGAGTTACCCTAGATGCCTAGAACAAATGAAACTCAAGACGGATGATCAAAATGTGAGTGCAATCGCTCATGAGAGAACACAACCAGAATACAGCAAATACAGAGGCGTATGCCAGCAGGAAACCACTGAACTGAGAACAGGACCCTGTTGAAGGAATCAGAGAAAAAGAACTGGAAGAGCTTGAAGGAGCTCGTGACCCCATATGTAAATGCCAACCAACCAGAGCTTCCAGGGACTAAGCCACTACCTAAAAGACTATACATGGACTGACCCTGGACTCTGACCTCATGGGTTGCAATGAATATCCTAGTAAGAGCACCAGTGGAAGGGAAGCCCTGGGTCCCTGCTAAGACTGAACCCCTAGTGAACTAGACTGTTGGGGAGAGGGCAGCAATGGGGGGGAGGTTGGGAGGAACACCCATAAGGAAGGGAGGGGAGGGGATGTTGCCCGGAACCGGAAAGGGAATAACATTAAATGTAATATAAGAAATACTCAAGTTAATAAAAAAAAAAATAAATAAAAAAAAAAAAAAAAAAAAGAAATGTTTATGTGGTTTAAGCAAATCTAAATCCCCAATTTCATTGTTTTGGGATAGCATTTTTCCTTTTGTAATCATTTGCAAGTCCTTTGAACACTATGTTATCACAACATTTTCAGCAAACGCAGAGTAGTTACTACTGCATGTAATTGTCAGGAGTTAAATATTTAAGTCTGAATTCATTTTCTTTAGTTTCATGAACAACAGGAAGTTTCTCTCCTCCAAATTTTATATGTCTGCGTTTAAATAAAGTGTCACCCAATCACTATCTAACTCCTGGTTGTTTCATTAAATGCAGACAGAGGGTTTACCTGGAATCTGCTACTTTGGAGCAAATGAAGAATATAGTCCTGTAATTGTGCACTTTTTCTCAAGTTCTTAAATTTATGATGATCTTTTATGTGCATTGAAGTGAAACTCATTAAATTGTCAATTATGGTTCTGTGTGTGTGTGTGTGTGTGTGTGTGTGTGTGTGTGTGTGATTGTGCCATAATATACTCTTCTTTTACCCCTGCATATATTATACATAGGCAAACAACCTAAAGTGAGGGTTTTCTTTTGCCACAATCATGTATATTTAAAATTCGCAGACCACATGTCTTACTGTATTAAACAACTTTAAATCCAACTTTATTATTTCATACCCTTATTTTCTGATTTCCAATTGTTCACACAAATATATAGTATGCCATTGAAAGCGTTAACTGTCATTGATCACACAGATTTTGAATTTACATCTCTCAGAGAGCAATAACCATATTAAATTATTAAATACAACTTTATAATAACTTTATAGTTGTTCCCTGTAGGATGACGTCATTATGGAGGTAAAGGCAGGTACAATATAAAATGAGGCCTGACATTGGATGAGAAGGAAGGATGGACAGGAGAAAATTTTAGAGAGGAGGAGGAGGAGGAGACAGGATCAAGAAGAGGGGATGAAGCAGCTGAGAGAACAGGGAGGCAGATGTTAAGACTCCTCTCTGCACATTAAAATGTTGTTATGAATATTCTTAAGGGATGGATGTATACAAGGCTTTGTATGACTAGGTGGGCAATTATATATTATCAATTGGATTAAAGGTTATTATGTTCTATGTTCTTTCATATAGCTATTTAATTGAATTCAAGAAAGTTTGTGGTAGCTGGAGACACTGGCCTGCCATAAAATTGGAATATGTATGTCTGGCATGGTGGCAACTGGCCTTGGGAACTAGATGGGTAGGGAAATTGTTGCTAGGCTCAGAGAGTAGCCATCGCCAGTGTGATATGAGATAGAGCAAAGCAAGTGAGACACTTTGCTGACTGAAATGAAGATATCTACCAGATATCTTGGGGCACTACAATGACAAATCTAGTGTGGGATAAAAGAAAGTTTTTATTTAATCTTACAGTAACAGTTCCCAAAATTAAAAATTCTACCAATCGCTGAAGACATTTGCCATGTCTTTTTGTTTTTGACTGTTTGTGTGAGTGTGTATGTACAAGCTTTGATTTACTTTACTGGCATGGACATGTGAATTATGGGTACTTACAGAATATAACACCCATAAAACTCATAAGTGACCCTAGATTAACAGCCAGAGACTCTAGCCTGAAACTTTGAGATATGGAAGCAGTGAGCTCACTAAATATCCACATGTGGTTATTGTTTACATGTGATGCTGTTTCTGATTACATATTCTCTTCTGTTCCTCCCGTGCTCTCATGTTGTATAGAAGTATATATGGAATCTCTTCCAGCTTATGCTTTGTTCCAATTCATTGCTTGAATTAAATCATTTTTTGTTTATGCTTTGTTTTGTCTTTTGTTCGTTTGTTTGAGCTACCAGTACTTAGGAGAAAGTGTATTTGACTGTCACTTTTATTTTTAGATTAGGCATGCAAATCGTATACTTGTCCACTCTGTCAATTATCTTTTTAGTACAATGCTATGAAGAAGGCTTGAAGACTCTTCATTCTTTTGTGCATTTGGAAAGCACACACACACACACACACACACACACACACACACACACACACACACACACACACACACAAAACCTAACAGCAACAAAAAAACACACACCACCTTTAAGTTTCTTTCTCAAGAACTGTGGAATGTATAAAGCTAAGCAACTGACCCATGTGAGAAGGTTTGAAAATTCATAAAAGCACAGAAATTTGACAACTCAAATGAACTGTAATGTTTATTATGCCATCAGGATCAAAGCAGATATGGATTATCACAGAGTGCAAATAACATTCCACATCTCATTATTATTATTTTTTAGGTAATATTTAGGTAATATCACAGTTTGGGTTTCTATGGACTACAGTCAACCCTCTTTATCCCATATTCTATTTTTGAACTACAGTCATTCTTTTCTTGTTTTCATTAGCTTTACTAATAGCATTCTCATAACTTGTTTAATTTTATAATGATTGCAAAAAGTGTGAAGTGAGTTATTACAATTTTCTAATTCTCCCTTAAAGTTAATGTCTTAGAGTATCACAATACATACACAACCACACCATTAAAACTAACATTGATCTAAGTTTATGGAATGAATTAAAAATTCCTTTTAGGCTTTACAAGTTTCTTCAACACTATATTTTTTATTATGTTGCAAGGAATCATTTATGATTGTATGTTGTTTTGTACTTAGTATTTTTCAGTAAAATTTTTCATTCTTTGTATATTTATTGTAAACTTCTGCCCATTATTTTAGCTATAGTGAGACAACCAGAGCTTTTCTTTTTCTTTTTCCTTCTTTTTATTTTCCTTCTCTCCCTTTCTTATCCACTGTTACCTCCTACCTTTCCTCGAAAATGAAAACACTGGGAAATGTATTAAAATATAATGCATCATAGCTTTTGTAAATCATTTGAGTTAAATTTGGAAACATTTAGGCATGTGATCTTTTAGAATATATAGAATTTTCTACTATAAAAATAGGTTAACTTATATGAAAATTCCCATTTCTGAGGAAGACAGATTCATCCTTTGGGTGTTTGTGCATGTTAAAGAATTAGAGATTTCACTGTAGATGTTCTTGTTCATAGTTTCCTTTAGTCTGAAGACATAACTAGAGGGTTATGATCACTGGCTATGCTTCTATGGAACCCAAGTTTTATTCCTAAAACCCTCATAGTTAGACATAATCCTCTGTGATATCAGGTTCATAAGATAAAATGCCCTACTCTTCTGCCTTGGGCATGACGTGCATATACTACACGGACATAAACAGAGAAAAAACACCTATACATACACTCAAGATTCTACAATGTAATAACAGAGAGAAATTAGATTTTTAAGCAATCTTTTTCTGTATTTTTATTGTATATTCTATTTATTTACATTTCAAATGTTATCCCCCTTTCCCTGTTTCCCCTCTGCAAACACCCTATCCCATCCCCTCTCCCTGTTCTTCGATGATGGTGCTCCCCTACCCACCCATCCATTCCCACACCCACCTTCCTTGGATTTCCCTACACTGGAACATTGAGTCTCCACAGGATCAAGGGTATTGAGTTTCGATCTGAGGCACAACTATTTCCAAAATAAACTTCAATTGTTTCTTAGTTTTCAGAAAATTTAAATCTTTATTCACATTGACCGTGGTGATAACAGTTGTGTTTCCCCTAAATAAGTGTTTCCGTGTGTGTTAATTTTCCTCACTTGGAAGTACTGAATCTATGATGGTTATAAGGGAGAAGCATGTGAATCAGGGGATGAATCATATGAATCAAATGAAGATCTTTACTTATTGTCCCTATCCTGCAGTAAATTGTTATGTCTGGGAAAAAAATCCAAAACTGGTCATAAAGAAAATCTTGTTAACAACAGTACAGCTGCTATTTTTAAATTTTCATTCATCAGCTACTGGTTTTGCTATGACAATTGTTAGTAATGTCCTATGATACCCTAAACATCCATATCAACCTTAGCCAGTACTGGACTTTTGTCATCGTGGTAAATGGAAATTCATAATTTATTCTCACAAGGTTTTTTATGTTGGAAACAGAATGATTGTCAAGGAGAACTAAGGAAGGAAATCACTGTTTCACAATAAAGTATCAACCAAAACCAATCAGTGAAGAATAATTATCATTAGCAAAAATGTGTTACGTCAGACAATATGTAAAGTAGAAAAAAAAACTTGTAATGACTTACTTGCGTAATTCTTAAAGATGTGACTATACATGGTTTTAACAAGCATATAATTATTTAGGTTCATATCAAATGTCTCCCATAGGCCATGCAATTGTTAGAGATCTTATGAAAATTCATCTTCCTTCGTATCACACAAACGCTTCAGTTTAGACAAGCTCAGTAAGATTCAAAAGCACAGTGTGTGATTATTCAAGTGTCCTACTATCAGGTATTTTCAAATAAATGTATGAAAATTAATTTGATTACCATGTAGTGCTGAGATACTTACATTTTTTCATTCCAATACTAGTAAATCACTACCACTACAATTTTAGGTAAATCTGAATATTTTCATGAAATTTAATTCCATCCACAATATATAAGAAAAAATTTTCCATTTATTCCTAGGTAGTTTCAGTTCTCTTTACTTGTCAGCATGTATAATAATTAGCAATATTTGCTTTTTTAAATTACTAAATACTTAAAGAACTTAGACAAGTTAATAATATAATCCAGGTGATTGAAAATAAATTTAAATGTGAGTCCTTTGAAGTTATATACTTACAAAAGTTAATAACTTCCTTTCAGTGTCGGTTCAACCTTAGACTTAAACTATGTCCATGCGGTGGCCATTGAAGAAAATAAGGAGTGTCTCTCATCTATGAGATGAAACTTCTCTTATCTGTTGACTGCAACAAACCTTGTTATGAAGAGTGAAAAATCAAAAGCTTTCAAAGCCTATTTGCTGATGTTGATATGAAAAAATTGATTTCCTTCTTAAATTTGCCTCAGGACTTCATTATTTATGAGTTGCCTCCTTGGTTAATTTTGTTGCACTAGAATATTATATGTCATAATCAGGCAAGGAATTGTGTGTGTGCGTGAGCATGTGTGTGCATGTGATTGTGTGTGTGGAGTGGGTTACCATTAATAATAAGCACAATTTATTTTTATTTTCAGTCTTATTTGCTATCATAACTTTAACTTCTCAGCAACAAGGATAGGACGATTAATATTTTCTCCACTTTACATAGTGGAAAACCAAAGGATAAAAATTGGCTGTATGTTTACGTTAATGTACAATGTAGGGAATTATGCTAGAAGAATTATATTATTTCAGATTACTTAGACATTACCATTCCATAACGCATAAAGATGTGCACAATTATGGTGGTCCTGTCATGGCTGTGTACCCTGACAAGGTGAAACTATTCATTAATACATTGTAGGCAGTCTTCTCTCACATATGCATTCATATGGGCTACTCCCCAGCATCCCCTCCAGTTAATCTGTGAACTGTGAATGTGTATTTAACATGTGTGCTTGAGCTCACAAGTGTTGGATACAAAAATTATGCATACCCATATGTATGTGCTACATAATATGCATATTTTCTTTTCCCGGTATGTTTTTATATAAGTATGCATCTTCTTTTAGATTCTTGGACTTCTTGAAAGAACTATCTTCTACTATTTTATTATACTACATTCAGATAAAAGAAGAGGTTGGATGCATTTGCAGCCAATAGACTGTGGTAACCAGGAGGCAGGTTTTCAAAGGAGATCAGGAATCTTTGCACACTTTATGCAGCACCACTGAATCTGCTGCTTTAGGAATTTGTTCAAGGAATATTAAAACATTGTAACAATTTAAGAGATATTGAAATAATTCCTGGAGTATAAGGAAAGGGACACATAAAATGTGAAAACTTTGATATATCTATTAGCTTCACTACTGACTGAAATGGATTTTGTAATGGATTTTGTCTTTCTAGTTTTATGCAATTAAGAAAAACCTTTATGTTATTATCTAACAAACCACGTTAGCATGTTCTAAATATCGGTCTACCAGACATATACTCTATTAATTACATATACTCTATTAACAATTTAAAGCAAAGAGAAAAAAAAGGAAAAAGAGAAGACAAAAGAAGAAAAGAAAGAAAAAAAGAAAAGCCAAATAATCAACAAAACCAAGACCTTGTTATTTGAGAAAATCAACAAGATAGAAAAAAACCCTTAGCCACACTAATGGGAACAGCAACAGTACCCAAATTAACAGAATCAGAAATGGAAACAGAAGATGAGGAAATTAAAAAAAAATCATCAGAATCTACTACAAAAGCCTATACTTAATAAAACCTGAACATCTAGACGAAATGGATGGTTATCTGGATAGATATCACATACCAAAATTCTGCCACGATCAGGTAAACCTACTAAAGTATCCCATATCTCCTAATGAAATAGAAATAGTTGGTAAAACCTCCCAACCAAACCAAGCTCAGGGCTAGATCGTTTTAGTACAAAATTCTACCAGACCTTCACAAAAGAGCTACAACTGATTCTCCTCAACTCTCCCTCAAAAGAGAAAAAGAAGGAACACTACTCAATTCATTTTATAAAGCCACCATTACTCTGATACTTGAGCCACACAAAGGTCCAACAAAGCAAGAAAAATTTAGACCAATTTAATTTGTGAATATCAATGTACTCAATAAAATACATACTGAATTCAAGAACACTTCAAAATGATCATTCAATTCAATAATAGGTTTTGTCTGACAAATGGAGAGATGGTTCAATATCTGAAAAATCCATTAAGGTAATCCACTACACAAGCAAACACAAGGAAAAAAGTCACATGATCATTTCATTAGATGCTGAAAAGTCTTTGACAAAATACAACAGCCCTTCATGTTAAAAGTCTTGGAGAGATCAAGAACTCATGGCACATACCTAAACATACTAAACGAATATATACCTAACCAACAGCCAACATCAAATTAAATGGAAACTAGAAGCAATCCAACTAAAATTAGGGACAAGATAAAGTGGCCTACTTTCTCCCTATCTATTCATTGTAGTACTCAAAGTTCTAGCTAGAGCAATTAGACAACAAAAGGAGATCAAGATGATATAAATTGGAAGGAAGAATAAGTGAAGGTATCACTATTTGTGGATGATATGATAGTGTACACAAGCACTGCACATAAATTCCAACAGAGAAGGCTTCTATAACTAATAAAAAAAAAAAGTTCAGTAAAGTGGCTGGATATAAAAATAACTCAAACAAATCCGTAACCTTCCTCTACTTGAAGGATAAACAGTCTGAGAAATAAATTAAGGAAATGAGACCCTTCACAATAGTCACACATAATATAAAATACCTTGACTTATCTTTTACCAAGTAAGTGAAAGACATTTATGACAAGATGTCAGATTCCTGAAGAGCAAAATCAGAGAAGACCTCTGAAAGTGGAAAGAGCTCCTATGTTCACTGATTGGTAGGATTAACATAGTAAAAATGGTCATCATAGCAAAAACAATCTACAGATTCAATGCAATTCCTATCAGAATTCCAACACAATTCTTCACAGTCATTGAAAGAACAATTCTCAAGTGCACATGGAAAAACAAACAAACAAACAACTCAGGATAGCCAAAACAATTCTCAACAATAAAAGAACTTCTGGGGCAATTCAAATCCTTGACATGAAGCTCTACTACCAACAATAATGATAAAGAGCACATGGTATTGGTACAGTAACAGAGAAGTTGATCAATGTAATAATATTGAAGACCCAGAAACAATCCCACACAACCATGGACACATGATCTTTTACAAAGAAGCCAAAGTATACAGTGGAGAAAAGAAATCGGCTTCAAAAGTGGTCCTGGACTAACTGGTGGTCTGCATGTAGAAAAGGGAAAATGGATCCATATTTATTGCCTTGCAAAAATCTCAAGTCCAAGTGGATCAAGGATCTCAAAATAATACCAGGTACATTGAATCTAATAGAAGAAAAGATGAGAAAGAGCCTCAAAGTCATTGGCACAGGAAAAAATTTCTTGAACAACAACACTGGATCAGACTCTAAGATTATGAATCTAAAAAGCTTTGGTAAAATTTATTCACTCACTGATCAACTGATAGAGGACTAATATTCGAAATATATAAAGAAATCAAGAAGTCAGACACCAAAAACCCAAATAATCCAATTACAAAATGTGGTCCAAAGATAAACAGAATTCACAACAGAATTTCAAACAGTTGAGAAATGTTCAAAGTCCTTAGTCATAAGTGAAAGACAATCAAAACAATCCTGAGATTACACCTTACACCAGTCAGAATGGCTAAGATTAAAAACATCAAGCAGTGATAATGTGCAGAAAGAAGAACATTCCTGTATTGTTGGTGGGATTTCAAACTGGTGCAATCATGCCAGAAGTCAATCTGGAGTTTCCTTAGAAAATTGGAAATAGTTCTACCTGAAGACCTAGCTATACTACTCTTTCACATCCACCCAAAACATGCCCAAACATATCACAAATACAAGTACTCCACTATATTCATAGCAAACTTATTTGCCATATCTAGAAGCTGGAAACAACCCAGATGTTCCTTATCTGAAGAATGGATACAGAAAATGTAGTTCATTTACACAATGGAATATTATTCAGCTATTTATAATTGGGGCAGCATAGATTTTGCAGGCAAATGATGGAACTAGAAAATATCATCCTTAGTGAGGTAACCCAGACACAAAAGGATATGTCTGATACATAGTTGCTGATAAGTGGATATTAGCCAAAAGTACAGAATACCTAGGATACAACACATAGTACTTAAGAAATGTAATAAACAGAAAGGCCCTAGTAAGGATGGTTCAATCCCACAAAGAAAGGGGCAGGAAATAGCCAAGGGATTCAGAGGGAGGGATCGAGGAAAGGAGGAAGTGAGGAAGGGAGGGAGGGATAAAGGAAGGGAGGAAGGAACAAAGATGGGAAAAGGAAGGGGAGTGGGAAACAGGAACAGGGTTAGATATAGGCAGTGATTACCGGAAAGAAGCCTGCAGGACCAGAAGAAAGAATAAAAATATGCAGCCTTGAGGTGGGTGTGGGGATGGGGATAGCTCTAGAATTTGCCAGACACCAGGAGGTGAGAGACTCTCAATATTAAATGTGGGTGACCTTATCCAAAATGTCTAATGTTGGGGCGAAGGGACTTGAAGAATCAACCTTCAGTAGATAGGTTACTAACACACAGTCAAAATTCCTGACTCAATTGGTATGTTATAAGATAACTGCAGGAACAAAAATAGAGAAGAGATTGAAGGAAAGGTGACCTGCCCAACTTGCAATCCATCCCATGGCAGGGTATCAAGGTCTGACATGATTACTAATGCTATGATGTGCTTACAGACAGAAGCCTAGCATAGCTGTCCACTGAGAGACCCTACCAACAGCTGACTGCAACAAACACAGATACTTTAACCCAATATTTGAACCGAAGTCAGAGACCCCTATGGTTGAATTAGGAAAAGGATTGAAGAAACTGAAAGGGAGGACAATTCTATAAGAAGATCAGCAGTCTTAAATAATACAAATCCCAGGGATTTCCCAGAGACTGAGCTACCAACCAAGCAGCACACACATATATGGGCTGCACTGAGGCCACTAGCACATATATAGCAGAGGTTTGCCTGGATTGGCTTCAGTGGAAGAAGATGCACCTAATCCTGGATTGACTTCCACAGGGAAGCAGGAAGTCCAGGGCCAGGATTCGGGGGAAGGAGGAAGCAACCTCTTCAGTGCAAGTGGGAAGATGAATAGGAAGATGACATATTGGAGGAGGGACCAGGAGGAGCAGGCAATAGCTGTAATGTAAATAAATAAAATGATTAAAAATAAATAAATACATGTTTTATCTGGAAAAATAATAGGGGAAGTCTTGAAAATAGAAGAAAGTATGAGTACCCAGATTCCACCTGAAGAATAAGTACCCAACTCCCAGGCTCTAGGAGTACTGATACTCCTGACAGCACAGGGTCCTTCCTGCTCCCATCTGCACCCTGATCTGAACCTGTGCCATAGCCCTCTATATCCAGATCTGGTGAGGAGAAACCTGGATTCTTAGAAGTGCGGACAATCAAGAGAGCACAGGTGAGACCATCACTTCTTCTTTTTTCTTCCATTTTTATTAAATTGGGTATTTTTTATTTACATTTCAAATGTTATTCCTTTTCCCGGTTTCCTGTCCATCATCCCCCTAGCCCATCCCCCCTTCCATATGGGTGTTACCCTCCTCAACTACCCCCATTTCTGCCCCCCCAACAATCCCCTACACTGGGGGTCCAACCTTTGCAGGACCAAGGGCTTTACTGTCCACTGGTGCTCCAACAAGGTTATTCACTTCTACATATGAAGTTGGAGCCCAGGATCCATCCATGTATAGTCTTTGGGTAGTGATTTAGTCCCTGGAAGCTCTGGTTGGTTGGCATTGTTGTTCATATGGGGTCTCAAGCCCCTTCAAGTTCTTCCTGTGCTTTCTCTGATTCCTTCAATGGAGGTCCCATTCTCAGTTCAGGGGTATAATGCTGGCATTCGTCTATGTATTTAATATGTTCTGGGTGTGTCTCTCAGGAGAGATCTATATCTGGTTCCTTTCATCATGCACTTTATAGCTTCATCCATCTTTTCTAGTTTGGGCGGCTGTATATATGTGGGCCACATATGGGGCAGGCTCTGAATAGCTACTCTGTACCCAGATCCCTCTGGTACAGACAGTATTGCTGACATATAGGCTTATAAGAGGATCAAACCACTGTCAGAGACAGCAAGACCAGCTAACACCAGAGATCAGTAGGCTGGAGGCAAAAGAAAGAACCTAAGCAATAGAAACCAAGGCCACTTGGCATCATCAGAACCCAGTTCTCCCACCACAGTAAGCCCTGGATACCCCAACATACTAGAAAAGCAAGATTTTGATTTCAATCACAAGTCATGATGATGTTAGAGGACTTTAAGAAGGACATAAATAATACCCTTAAAGAAATATAGGACAACACAGGTAAACAAGTAGAAGTCCTTAAACAGGCAAAACAAAAAATTGCTTAAACAAATACAGGAAAACACAACCAAACAGTTGAAGTTCAAGTGGATCAAGGACCTCCACACAAAACCAGATACACTCAAATTAATAGAAGAAGAAGTGGGGAAGAGCTTGAACACATGGGCACTGGGGGAAATTTCTTGAACAAAGCACCAATGGCATATTTCCTAAGATCAATAATTGACAAGTAGGACTTTATAAAATTACAAAGCTTATGTAAGGCAAAGGACACTGTCATTAGGACAATATGGCCACCAATAGATTGTGAAAAGTTCTTTATCAATTCTACATCTGATAGAGGGCTAATATTCAATATATACAAACAACTCAAGAAGTTAGACTCCAGAGAATGAAATAACCCTATTCACATTGGGATACAGAACTAAACAAAGAATTCTCAGGTGAGGAATATCAAATGGCTGAGGAGTAAATAATGAAATGTACAACATCTTTAGTCATCAGGGAAGTGCAAATCAAAATAACCATGAGATTCCACCTCACACCAGTCAGAATGGCTAAGATCAAAAACTCAGGAGACAGCAGATACTGGCAAGGATGTGGAGAAAGAAGAACACTCCTCCATTGTTGGTGGGATTGCAGACTTGTAAAACCCCTCTGGAAATCAGTCTGGAAGTTCCTCAGAAAATTGGATACAATACTACCTGAGGACCCTGCTATGCCACTCTGGGGGAATAGACCTCAAAGATGCTCTAACATATAACAAGGATTCATGATCCCCTATGTTCCTAACAGCCTTATTTATAGTAGCCAGAAGCTGTAAAGAACTCAGATGTCCTTGAATAGAGGAATAGATTCAGAAAATATGGTACATTTACACTATGGAGTACTACTCAGCTATTAAAAACAATGACTTCATGAAATTCTTTGGCAAATCAATGGAACAAGAAAATATCATCTTGAGTTAGGCAACCCAATCACCAAAAACAAACAAACAAACAAAAAAAAACAAAAAAACACACACACACACAAATGATATACACTCACTGATAAATTGAAATTAGTCCAAAAGGTAGGATTACCCAAGATACAATCCACACACCACATGAAGCTCAAGAGGAAAGACCACCAATGTGTGGATGCTTCAGTCCTTCTTAGAAGGTGGTAAAATTATTCATAGGAGGAGATATGAAGACAAAGTTTGGAGTAGATACTGAAGAAAAATCCATGGAGAGACTGCCCAAACTGGGGATCCAACCCATATACATACAGCAGAAAATATTGCTGATGCCAAGAAGTGCATACTGACAGGATCCTGATATAGCTGTCTCCCAAGGCTCTGCCAGAGTGTGAGAAACACAGAGGAGAATGCTCACAGCCAATCCTTGAACTGAGAATACTGTTCTCATTGGAGGAGTTACAGAAAGAATTGAAGGAGCTAAAGGGGTTTACAGCCCCACAAGAACAACATTACCAACCAACCAGAGCTCCCAGGGACTAAAACTCCAACCAAAAAGTACATATGTACAAACCCACCATGGCTCCAGCTGCATATATAGCAGAGGATGGCCTTCATAGGCACCAAGGGGAAGATAAGCCCTTGGTCCTGCCAAGGATGGATCCCCAGTGTAAGGGAAGGTCAGGGCAGGGAGGCAGGAAGGGGTGGCTGGATGGGTGGGGGAACACCCTCATAGAAGTGGGGGAAGGGTTCTGGGATGGGAGAGTTTACAAACCGGAAACCTGGAAAGGGGATAACATTTGAAATTTAAATAAAAATTATCCAATGAAAGAAAAAAGTAGTAAATATGAAAAATAAATTTCTAACATGATTTCCTAATGCTTGCTAGATTTTAGAGGTGAGAAAACTTCCAGTAAATCAACCTTTTTCTTAGTTCCTCAGCCCTTGCTGTTTATTTTCCTCATAACCAATTCTTGCCATAGAAATGTCATGATGTTGCTCCTCTGTAACTAAACTATAACTTGTGTAATCAATATTCCTTCCATAAGACTCTAAGCCAGACAAATAATTTAGGATATGAAACTATCAAAATAAGTGGCCTGCATCCCAGCTTAAGTTAATGCTGGTATAGGTAGAAAACAGAATTTCCAAATAGACGTATTCATTATAATTCTTACTGGGAGAGATATTGAAACCTTCACATCCAGTTGAATGACAGACGGATATATTTACATTCCTTTATAGATTCCCAGCTTCCATACTAATCACCTCACTACTGGTTGTAACTCCACAGTTAGAAAATAGACATCCACCTCTAGCTTCTGAAGGCATCCTGAATAATCACATATATTTTACTTTTAAAATCACATATAATCACATATAATTACTTTTAAAAGCAAAATGGGTAAGTGAGTGAAAAGGTCAGACTCTAGTCATACGATAAGGTATATGCCATACTATAACAAAATAGGAAACAATGAAAAATTAGAGAAAGCATCCTTCTTTGGTGACACACTGATTTGAGATATAGATGAATACATAAGGTCAAAGATTACTGGAAAGTCATTTAAATATAAACTTATACACATACACATGCACATACACACACACACACATATATTTATACATACATACATGTATATAAAGCTAAGGATAAAGTTAAAAATATATGAGAAATTTTTACTCCTACCTGCAAAGAACTGTTTAGAGAAAAGAAATAAGATTTGATTGTTGCATCATTCCCTATTGTGAAACTTGAAACAGATAAAATTTCTACCAAGGAAATAATAATTTGAGCATGTAATTTAATAGATTATTTTATGTCATTTTTTGTTTTAATTATTTTTGATTTTAGAAAGTATAATATTTTATGACATATTTATTTAAGAAACATGGGTATCTGGCTCCTATAAATCTTGTGACTTCTAATTAAGTTCTGCAAAAGTCTGACATTCCATTATCAATACTATTTAGAAACATCACCTATGGTAAAAAAAAAAAATACCATTCCAAGACCATTAATTTGAAGAAACTCGCAGTTTTTCAATATCAGATAAGCCTTGAAGAAAGAAGTCTAGGGTTGGAAAGCTCGCTGTTGCAACTCAAGGCATATGCAGCCCATACATGACAACCTGAGGTCAAGTCCAGGAATCTTATATAACTAAAAGCAGAGAAGTAACTCAACAAAAATTCCATCTGACCTTCACATAATCCCTGTAGTAATGCTTCCACAAAAGAGAACACACACACACACACACACACACACACACACACACACACACACACAGAGATAGAGAGAGAGAGAGAAGAGAGAGAGAGACAGAGACAGAGACAGAAACAGACAGAGACAGAAGGAGACAGAGACAGGGAGGAAGAGACTGGTAAGAATTTTCCCTTCATGGTGCATACATATTTACATCTTGGCCAGAGACTTTAAAAACCAATCTGAATTTTTTATTTTATTTGACCAAAGCTATAAATTTGCTGAATTAAGTCCTGCATTTCTCTAAGTGCATGTAAAAGGTAATTTAATTAGATCAGGTCTACAAAATGTGAGTAACGAAACATAACAAAATATATGTGAATCTGAAAGGATAAATATATTTTTTTTAAAAAAGAAAACACCTGGGAAATAAAGTAAGAACTACTAATTATGTAGAGATAAATGTTGACAGATCTGATGAGCTGATGAGGGGCATGGAGTTTGAGGTTAATCGGTCAGTAGAACTTTCTCTCAGGGAGTAAAAAAATCATCTGGGACTAGCAAAAGTCTATGGGACTGAAAAAATGCTGAAGCAGCAAAACTTAGTTTTCTGAGACTGGCAAAACCAGAAGAAAACACACCTGGTTACACACACACACACACACACACACACACACACACACACACACACACACACACATTTAGTGGGTTAAGCGCAGTTCTTCAAGCTCCAATGACTTTATTTCTTCTTCCATGGCTTAGATATTTCACCAAAATCTTTCAAGGAATAGAAAAATTGCAATGTAATTGCATTCTAACTTTCTTTAAGAGAATAATCACTATGAGAAAAACATTCATGCTTCTTAATGCTTGTACAGGATTAAACATGTTACCTAATACACATAAAAATTATTCTCAAAAACCCACATACAATTGTATGTAAACAGCACACTATAGATTAACAAAGTGTAAAAAAGCAAGATACGGAGAGGAGAGGGTGAGAAGCCATGGTAGGTGATGTTAAGATTCTGCTCTGTGTATTTGCAGGTTGTTATCAATGTTCCTAAGGGATGGATGGTACCAGGCTTTGTATGTTTAAGTGGGCAATTATATCTTACCAATTGGGTCAAAGATTATTGTGTTGTGTGTTCTTTTATGTGAGGGTTTGAGTGTAGGAAAGTGTGTGGCTGGGATGTGTTTCCATCAAGATATCTAGCAGATATCTTGGGGCACTGAGGTGCCAGACCTAGCAGGGTTAAAGACCGCCATCTTTTTTATTTTTTATATTTTTACAACAAGATGGCGAACCGAGGTGATGGGCAAGAATCCACTAGTAATCTTAAGAGTTGAGAGAAAGTTTTTATTTTCCAAGTAAGAGGAGAAGACTGGAACAGAGTCAGAAGAGACAGAAAGGGCTGGCAGGCTATAGGTCCCCTGCTATGTGATAAGTAATGGCCACTCAGAGAGTTAGAGATTAAAAGCTGCTTTTTAAAGAAAGTTGTTTAGAAAGTCTTTCAGGATACTCATATTCTTTTTAACATGGGCCCCATGGAAATTTTGGGTTGAAATCCTACTTAGACAAGCTACTTCTTAATTACAGGTATTATTAAAAGGTGATTAAGTTTGTTTTTAGAAAGAAGAGAGTAAAGAGATTACCTGAATCAGGTGGGGATTTTCATCCATGGTTCAGAAATTAGATAGGGAAAAATTAGTCACTACCTCCAAGTAGAGAGTTGTGATAAATGTCTGTAACACCAGGGAGAGTGAATGCAGGCATATATTGTAGAAGTTATTAAGGTTAAATAAAAATCTGTGGCTCTGGGTAGAGAGCTTAACAGATGGATTTATTTTGGGCTAAAGACCTGAGTTTTAAGTTGCTTATTGGTTTTAGAATTGATAAAGGGTGTTTAAGTTTGTTTTAAGGAGAGTACAGAGATTTCCCGAATCACGTGGTGGAATTATTTGGGGATTTTCACCTATGGTTCAGAACTTAGATAGGGAAAAATTGGTCACTAACTCCAAGTAGAGAGTTGTGATAAATGTCTGTAACACCAAGGAGAGTGAATGCAGACATATAGTATAGGAGTTATTGAGGTTAAATAAAAATCTGTGGCTCCGGGTAGAGAGCTTAACAAATTGAGATATTTTGGGCAAAAGTCCTGGTTCTGTGTGTTGCTTATTGATACTAGAATTGATAAAGGGTGTTTAGTTTGTTTTATGAATTACCCCGCTAAAGGCCATATGGCTCGTTGATGCCGGCTAGTGAGGGTTTGTGGTTACTTTTGATATTTACCACAACAGGAAACTCGAATTCTCTTAATGTGGGTTCCACGGGAATTTTGGGATCATTTCCTGATATCATAGAGTACAAAAGCCTATCAGGATCATTGTTTAGCTTACTTCCTTTTTAAAAAAATTGTCTAGTCTTCATGATGGGTGTGACTTTGAGTTTTATGGTTATATTATTACTCTGGGAGAGAGTGCAAGATACAAGCTTTTCTGGTTTCAGACTAATGAACACATTATTTTGGGAGAAAGATTTTGTCTTTGTGTTTTTAAAAAGCGTGATTAGGCTCTGGAAACCTCATAGAGTCATACTGATCAGATTTGATAGAGGTAGACCGCCTGAAAAATTAATGCAGGAGAATCAAACAAAGAGATATCTCGATTCTAAACTTTTGTCTTGAGAGTTGTATTTTACAGAATATGCCTACTTGGAATCCTGATCTCAAGAACTTTCAGCTGGGTCCAGTCAGGACACATCGGCTACAGCGTTTGCTTCATTCTTCGTAACACCTACCCACAAGGATATCTCCATACCCATGTACAGCTTGAAGAAGTTATGGAGGAGTCTTCACCCCAATTCCCTGGACTTTGGGGGGGTGGCTGAAAGTGGCTATTCTAAAGTTGTTTTTATGAGGAATTTAGAAATGTTTGTAATTTAACAAGGAGGAATTAGCTAGACTGAATTGTACAGTCATAATCTCATTTGGCAACTAAGCTTAAATCATATCTTTGTTTTGGTATAGAATTTCTTTGTCAAAAACGTTTAAAAGTACAAGGTTTAGAGCTAGTCCTTCTATTGATGTCATTACAAACTTCTGAGTTGATTACACATGTGAGTTGAGGGCCAAATAGCCCTCAACTTTGTGAGAGTACTTTCAAGATATTATTAAGATATAAAGGCAAAAGTACAGATTGTCTTATATAGGTAGATGGTTTTCAAAAGCATCAGAAATCCACAAAATTTGAGATTTAAAGTTATTTATCTTTTGTTGAGACATATCTGCTCCTAACAGTTACCCTTTGGTGGATTTAATGAAGAATTTGAACATCTCTATCTCCAGGTGAGGCAATAGAACCACCTCCCCATTGAATTTGTAAAGTACAGATGAGGGCAGGTACAGGATAGAAGGAGGCCTGTCATTGGAGGAGAAGGAAGGATGGGTGGGAGAGAAGTTTGAAGTAAGAGGAGGAGACTGGAACAGAGAGAAGAGACAGAGAGAGGAGAGGGGAGAAGCCATGGCAGGTGATGTTAAGATTCTGCTCTGTGTATTTACAGGTTGTTATTAATGTTCTCTAGGAATGGATGGTACCCGGCTTTGTACGTTTAAGTGGGCAATTATATCTTACCAATTGGATCAAAGGAAAAAAAAAGCAAGATACATTTTTCTCTCAGCTGTTTTTCTTATCAGCAGGTTGCAATTTATAGTTGAAAAAATAAGATCAATCTTATTATCTTAAAATAATCTTATGTAAAATCTAAAAGAATCTCAAATCTAAACTTTTATATAAAAGCATTCAGTCACTTTTATTTTAAATCATCAGGGTGAACAATTGCTCATTAACAGTATTTTCGATTAAATGATTTCTGGAAGCCGACGATAAAAATAGGTACAAGAAATTAATCATCACCTCGAACACTAGCCTAACATAGCAAGAGAGGCATATCAACTGGTACTAGTTGGGCTGCCATTGTTCCTGTAAACTAACTTCAAAAAATCCTTTGCACAATTATTAAAAATGGGAGTTTCTGAACTTTAAATTGTTACCCAAGATTTTCTATAAGCAAGCCGCTAACAAAAATATCTTAACCTAACTTTACTAACAATCTACATGTCTACTTTCTCTTTCAGGGTGATGATTGAGTAAGTCGGCTCCAGCAGCAATGCTTGAAGAAGATAAATCATTGATATTATGAATCTCAATGTCATTGCTCAATGAGGGACTGGAAACCCCCTTAAAATTTTAAATAACTCATAAATTATGAAGATCCTGATGACCACTAGGGCAATAAGCAGAGGAAGCCCTCAGAACAGCATAAAGTCCTCAAGACTTATAGTCCTTGGGGCTCTGCTTCTCCCTGATCCACTACGGTTATTATGCTAAACACTGGGCTGCATTCTGGGTGCATTCAATGAGTTCTAAAGCTGTTTTGCCGCTGTTCCCTCTTGCATACCCCCAACAGTAAAGTAGTTATTCTTTAAATAAACTCATAGTAACAGAAATATTATTCCATTGCCTCATCTTTATTGGCAACCTTATCTGGAGCAAGCCACTCCTCATACACTCTTAATTTTTTTGTGCATTTGCTAACCACACACACACACACACACACACACACACACACACACACACACACACGCTAGTGAGAGGAAAGAGAAGAATTGTAATAATTATAAGTAAATCACTGAGAATGGGGCTATAATTGAGGCCATGCAAATGCTATATTTCCTGGTTGTCATTAACTAATATGTATGCCTTGGTAATAACTGAGTGATAAAACAACGTACCAAAGTTGTGTTTATAAAGCACTGAATGAGAAATGTTTAAATAAGACATAGGCAAAATATGAAAAGACCTATTTTAATGAAAGAAATCAAGCCTTTAATATTACCTTCTTATTAATCAAATGAATGTACTTATAAATACCTAAGATTTCTTCATGGATTCTGCTTTCTTACCACTGGCAGTTTTACATGCTTATGAAGGAACACACTTTATGGGATAATATGTCCACCTAAGCAAATGGATTCATTAATATGAATGAGGAATACTACAATTACGGCATTTAATGTCTAATGATACATTAATTAAACTACTAATTATTGAACTATTACATTTCTGGCACAAGCATGCCATAAGATAATATAGAAATGAATTTGGAGACTCCCTGCCGAGATGCGGGTTCACGGTGTACCTGACAGAGATGCTCTCCCAGCTGCTCAGCAGTTAAGTGTGATCACATTGCTGGCTGCTGGTTCCAGGGAAGAGTGGAATCTTTTACCAAGGCAACGTAACTGAGTTTGGCTTTCCAAAATGGAAATAGTATTGTAAACAGTTTTTCATATCAAATGTCACGTTTCTACTTTAAAATTGGACTGCAAGAATATATACTTGCTTTATAAATGAAATTCACTACTCGTGTGGTAAGTGCACTTATTTGTGGACATTAAATTGGACAAAATATAAAATATATGGCAGCTAATTGGCTTTGATTTAATGCCAGAACTCATTCTATCACTCTTACTGGAATGAAAGGTTAACTACTTTGAACATATTACTAAGTAGAAAAATTTGAAGAGTACTTAACCTCTTACCACTTTCAATTTTGTGGGAAATAAACAGCTATATAACATGAACTAGTAAGCTTATCAAATGAGCTAAATGCCCAGATAGTGGTAGAAATTTAACATAAGGTATCAAGAAATTCATGACTATCTTATTATTCTTATTAACCAGCATATACAAGAAAGCTACTATTTTTGTCTCTGTGTATGTGCATGCACATGCATGTGTACAGATTCTTACCTGTAAACCCATGTGCATAGACCAATGGAGAACTTGTCATGGTTCATTACTCGTAAACTCATCTCATCAACTTGCAGTCTCTCACTAAACTTAACTAACCAATCCCTGAAATAATTAGGCTGACTGGCCAACAAGGAGAAGAAATCCTGCTGCCTCCACTTTGGGGTTAAGGGCTCATGAGACTGTACCTGGCTCTCATGTAGGCGCTAAGGATATGAACTCAGTGTAAATCCTGCTTTAAATCACATGAACACTTCTCAAGCCCCACTATTGTTCTTAATCGTTAAATTCTCTTATAGATTTAAAGGAATGCAGTACGAAATAATACCCTTCCAAACAAGATAATTTTACAGGAATTCTCTAAAAATATAAATTTTCTGTCCATGTTTAAGAACCACAAACATATTCTCCTTGCCATTTTGTTTATTCACAAGTATCTTGAAGAATCTTAAGAAATTCATATAAATCAGTTTCAAAATTTGTGTGTATGTGTATATGTGTGCATGTAATTTTTGCATAATAAATGTTAAAATTGAACATATATAATTTATTAGTAGTATAAATATATGTGTATATTGCCTTTTTATAGAATTTCATGGTGTCAAAGATAAGAACTACATACACACATACACATATATGCACAAAAAATGTATTAAATCAACTCACACTTCTTAAAGTGAAATACTGCAAAACATTTAGAAATTTCTCATATTTGAAAGACTGTAATACAGATAACCAGAGAAAGATAAAGGAGAAATGGGAAAGCAACAATTCCTTCATAAATACAAAATTAATTTTCTATTATCTTAAAATATATCTTTACAACACCAGTAAAACAAAATGATATTATGTAAAATCATGAAATGTTAAAAAAAAAAAGTTGGAAACTGTGTGAAGATAAAAGGGTGAAATGTTTTTCAGTAACAGTCTGGGTGTCTGAGAAATGTCAACTGAGGCATATCACATTAAATATGGAAGACATTTACATACAATTTAAAAGCCAACTTTTCTGAGATCCCCTAGAAGTGTTACTTGGTATAGGAACTTCGATATCTCTTCTACTCACACCCGTTTCTTTGAGCCAAAGCAACTTTGTGAAGACAGGATTTATTTACTTTAGGCTTCCAGGTCATAGTTCAGCACTGAAGGCCATCAGGGCATAGACTCAAGCAGGAACAGAAGGTAAAGAGGGACACTAGTGGCTCCACCATGGGCTGCTGCTTAGCTAGCTATCCTACATGGGCCCATGCTACCACTCGGGTGGACTGGAGCCAACTCTCTCCATTATCAATCAAGAAACTCCCTCACAGACACCCTTGTAGACCACTATGATCTGGAAAACTATTTGTTTGAGACTCCCTGTGTTAGGTAAGCTGAAAAATATCGGTAATGGTACTAGCATATAAAAAAATAAAGGAAATGGTTTTTGGAGCCTTAACTTTGAATGTTTTGCTTTGCGGTCACTTTCTAATGCTTAGTGTTTATAATCTCTTGGTTCTAATAAAGGCTCTTCATCTGGCTCTCATTTTCTATTGAAATAATAATTGTGTTTAATTTTTGAGTCATACCTTGGTTCAGCAAGAGTGTTTCATGTAATTTTGGAATATCAGTGAGGGAGAGAGGAGACAGGATCTAATAGGAAATTTTTTTTTCTTTTTTTTTGGAGCTGGGGACCGAACCCAGGGCCTTGTGCTTGCTAGGCAAGTGCTCTATCACTAAGCTAAATCTCCAAGCCCAGGAAATTTTATCATTATGAAAATATATGGTTTTATATATCTTGGATGTAAAATATTAGAATATTCATAATTTTAGATCAAAATGAACTTTTAGGATTGCATTTTATTTTAATTACTTTTTTCTTTTTAAATTTTTAAAATTATTTTTATGTGTTTACTTATTTTTAGATTTTTAAAATTTTATTATATATATATATATTTTCTTACACTACAGATTTTATCCCCTTCCTGGTCTACCCTCTGCCTGTTCCACATCCCATGCTTCCTCTTCCACCAACCCCCTTTCTCCTCAAGGATGTCCCCACCTACTTACTCCCCATCCCACCAGACCTCTCCACTCTCTGGGCCTCCAGTCCCTTAAGAGTTAGATGAATCTTCTCTGACTGAACTCAGACCCAGCAGTCCTCTGCTGTATATGTGTTGGGGCCCTCATATTAGCTTGTGTATGCTGCATGGTTGGTGGTCCAGTGTCTGAGGGATCTCAGGGGTCTAAGTTAATTGAGACTGCTGGTCCTCCTTATAGGGTCACCCTCCTTCTCAGCTTTTTTCAGCTTTCCCCACTTTCAACTACAAGGGTCAACAGCTTCTATCCATTATTTGGGTGTATATATTTGCATCTGACTCTTTCAGCTGCTTGTTGGGTCTTTCTGAGGGCAGTCATGATAGGTTCCTTTTTGTGAGCACTCCATAGCTTCAGTAATAGTGTCATGCCTTGGGGCCTCCCCTTGAGCTGGGTCCCACTTTGGGCCTGACACTGGACGTTCTTTTCCTCAGGCTCTTCTCCAGTTTTGTCCCTGCAGTCCTTTCAGACAGAAACAATTATGGGTCAGAGTTTGGATTGTGGGAAGGCAACCCCATTCCTCGCTTCATGCCCTGTCTTTCCAGGAATTCATCTGGGTATTCATGGCTGTTCTGGGACTCAATATGAAGAGCAGGTTGACTTTGAATACCCATAGATTGTCATGCTGTCAAATGATGGGTTTCAAGGTGAGCACCACCATTGCCCTGAGGGTCTGAACTTTCATTTTTAATTTTAAAATATAATTTTGGTGTTAATATTGCTTCATTTATTTTAAGATAGGGTTTTTGTACCTCAGAAGTCCTGAAAATAACTAAATAATGCAGGCTGGATTTGAACTGACCTCTGCCTGCCTGTGCTACTGTTCCATGTATAGATTAATGTCTGATTTACATTTTGTCCTAGTGATGACAATTTTGATGAGTTGAGACATAATTAAAGATATATAGAGTAATGCACATCCATATTAAACATATTTTCATCTACCTGATTTGTAGGCATTCCTAATTTAGGAATAAAGTAACAGATACTACAGACTAGAGAGAGAGAGAGAGAGAGAGAGAGAGAGAGAGAGAGAGAGAGAGAGAGCAAATTTAAGCTAAATGGGTTAATGGGTTAAATTCTCCTATATTAGTACTGCTCTGGAGAAACAAATGTGACATTACCTGAGTAGATAGTTATACACTGTCTTAGTATCTATGACCCGAGCTTATGTGTGCATGTGCATGTGCAGGTGCGTGTGTGTGTGTGTGTGTGTGTGTGTGTGTGTGTGTGTGTGTGTGTGTGTGTCTGTGTGTATGTGTATGTGTAATAAAACACAGGAGACATTGCAGCTATTACTAGCAATGAAAATGCAAAATGAGCAAGATACAATACATTATAAAGACTGGCTTATTTATGTGTAGATTAACTATGCATTGAGTACATTGTAATTCACATTATTTAAAAATATAGATGCACAAGTATATCTAAGACAAAATACTTCCTTCTGCAGAATTTGTATTCTACTAAGAAGATAGAAGAGAGAGAAGCAACAAATTAAGCAAAAGACATTGATTTAGAAATACACAAATTTTATTAAGAAATTCCAGCAGAGTGACAAGAGAATGAATAATTTGGAAGTAGTAATTTTTAGATGAATCTTGGTGAGAGCTTCCCTGAAGTGATAAAATGTGGTGAATGGCAGGAAGCCAGCTTTGCAAACTACTGAACAAATTCACTTACGGCTTGTCTGTTTGATTTCCTTTATTAGTTACTTTGCTCATCAGTGTGATAAGATAGCTGAAACAACTTAAAAGGAAGGAGAATTTTTTCACTCATAGTATGAGAGGTATGGCACATCATAATAAGGAAAAAAGTAGAGAGGCTGGCAGTGAAAAACAATACTGGTTAATCAGCCAGTTTCCTCCTATCACACCATTTCCTCCAGCTAATTGCATGCGGTTAAGGCTCCACCACATTACCCAACCACATTACTAACTGGGAACCAAGAGTTCAAACCAATAGCCTGTAAGAAAACTCACATTCAACCCACGGCATTGTGTCACCTATTGCTCTGTTTCCTGAGTCCAGACAATGTGTTTTGCTATAGCCCAATATCTCAGCAACAGTGAGCCTAAGCATTGCAGTGCAGTGACTGAAGCTTGGAGTCACAGGGGAGGTTAGACTAGGAGGGCTTTTATACAATATATTAGCTTTACTCATGACAAAGAGTTTTAAAGTTGAAATGTTATGATGTGTTTATATCAAAGAAAAGGAGGGAACAAATGACACCATGTCCCATAGGGTGATAATAATTTAATGAAAATAAACAAATAGATTTAGATGACAGTAAAGAAGAACTCCTGAATTAATACATGTACAGAGAAGACACTAAAATAGAAAGCATAAAAATGAGAAGCTTTGACACGAATACTTGGAGAGTTTGGAGAAACCTAACTTTGAATACATTTGGTTTTCTTAATACTATACATACAGGAAGACATACAAATAAAGGCAGTAAAAAAATGGAGAGTGTTAAACAATGAACAGGAATCACACAAAGTTGTATAGAGTCAGATGAAACAGCAAAATATTTTCCCAAATGAAGGTATTGTCAATTACTTTGCTAAACATTCACGGGAGACAAAATCAGAAAATTAACTCATTTAATTTGACAAGCAAACCATCATTCTTTACCTGAACAACAAGTTTTTCTTCCATTGTGGAATCTAAGGTGTTTTTCAAAGGGATATGAAGTTAATAATATATTTCAGTTTTCTAAGTAAGAGAAAAATTGAGAGAGAAAAACATCAAATGTGGTGGATCATTAGGAAAAGAAAGAAAGAGGATGAAGACTAGAAACAGAGAGAGGGGGAGGAGAAAGAGAGAGTGAGTGAGGTATGAAGGGGGAACAAGAGAATAGACATATATGAAACATATGCTCTTCTATAAGGAAAAAATATGTCCATAAAGAAATATGTGGAAACAGAAAGGCACATAAGCACAGAGGCTATTTACAGTTTATGACACTGGGAAATGACTTTTCCTAAGAAAATTATTTCATGAATAATCTGGAAATGTAGCTGAAAATAAAAAGCTGCTCATTATCATGTTAGGATAAATTTGTATGCTTTTTGCCAAATGCTGTTAGTTAAAATAGTAAATTCTTGAAATGTTTATGTCTTTTGAAGAATTAATGCATTTCCAGGAACAGATCTCCAAAGCTTACCTAATGAAATGCTACTATGTATATTTTTAACATATCCCAATAGAGATCATAAAAAACATACTAAAACATAAAAAATATACTAAAAGTTAGCTTATTCCTATAATGACATACTATAAAATTATTGTAAAGTTCTTATTTTGAATACTACTTGCTAACATAAAACTATGCCACATAATATTTTATGGTAAAATAAAATATTATTACATAATCACAGATGTGTAAATTTATGCAAAATTATGAGGATTTTAATAATTTTCATGTAAGTATATTTATTCAGAATGATTGGGTTGTATGTACATATATATATGTAATGGCAATTGAAAAAACGGTCATCATTAGAAAGAGCAAGGCAGAACCATGGGAGGATTTGGCAGGAAGAAAGGAAAAAGAAAATGATGTAATCATATAATAATCTCAAAAAAAAAAAGGTGACTACACCATGTTGGTGTATGATGTACATGTTAGAAATAGCAGAAAGTGTCCATTTGTCTCTGTCATAATTATGCAGGGATATTCTGTGGAGAGAGAGAGAGAGAGAAAGAGAGAGAGAGAGAGAGAGAGAGAGAGAGAGAGAGAGAGAGAGAGAGAGAGAGAGAGAGTTGAACAAACTTCTATTCCCATAAATGCAGGGACCACATGAAGATAATAGGTTACACAGGGTGCTGGAGATGGGATATGGAATCAATGACTTTTGAAGACGTGGCTGTTAAGTTCACCCTGAGAGAGTGGGATGTATTCCTCAAAGGTCCTCTATAGAGTTGAGGTACAGTAAACCATGAGAAACCTGGACAGTATAGGAAACTAAATGGGAAAAGGCAAACACTGAAAAGTGAGTACTAAAATTCCAGTACAAATGAAGCAGCCAAATGATGCAGAAGTGTGCATTTAATGAAGGATATCAATGTGAAGCAATATTCTTTCTGTATTCTAGGCCATGCTGGAAACCAGATGTTTTACCTAGGAACATCCTCATAGGAAAACCTATGTGTGGGAAAGTCATTAAACACCAGCTATCTTGAAGTGTGCTCTTAAAATGTAGCCATGATATAAATCCTTATGAAAATAAGGAATATAGAAACAGGTTGAATAACCACAAAAAGCTTAGAGATTGATCTACTTCTCCTCTCTTGTTTCAGAAGCATTTAACAACTTACACTGGAGACGAGTTTAATTAAAAGTAATCAATGCAATGAAGATCTTAGGTGTCTTAGATATGGCCCAAGCCATGACCGACACCTAAGTGCAAAGAAAGACTATGTATGGAAATGATGCAAAAAAGCTAGGGGTAATTCTGGTTTGTGTTTGTTTGTTTGTTTGTTTTGGGGGGGTTGTTTTGTTTTGTTTAATCTATGCACAAAGGCAAGCAAATCTCTATGTGTTTGAAGTCAGTCTGGTCTACATAGTAAGTTCCAGGACCTACAGTATGACTATGATTGAGAGCATGTGTTAAAAAACAAATATGATTAGACTCCCTGTTTTGAATCATTACATTAAAAAATACATATTAAACTGAATGTGAGACACTATGAGTATTTAAAACAGGAAATGGGAGACACTGAGACATGTGGATAATCAATTACAGGAATGCAAATGAAAATAGACCAATCTGACTTACTTGCTTTGTAATGCTTGTTAAAGAAATAGTGTGGGGTGGAGGATTTAGATCAGTGGTGAACGTTTGTTTAGCAAGTGCTAAGGCCCTGTTCAGTCCTCAGCTCCAAAAAAAAAAAGAAAAAACAAAAAAAGGAAAAAAAAAATAATGTGTTATTGTATTTTGTTTTCTTATTTTTCCTTTTCTTTTTGACATTATAACTACATTTCTCTTTTTTCATTTTCTCATATCAAATCTTCCCAAATATACCTTCTTGTTCTTGAAAAGTCATGGTTTCTTTTTTTTATTGATTGTTTTAGTAGAACAAATATAGACCTGTTAAGTAAAAATGGGAGAGAACTCCTGAGAGTAAGAATTGTTCCAGGGAAGGAATAGCAGTAGTGTTTAAATTTCGTCATTTATGTGTGTTTTTAAAATCAAGTCATGTAGTTGTTTCTCCTTCATTTTAAATCCCTATGAATCATTGGTGAAGGGATGTTGATATGTAATATGCACAAAAGTAGAAATGTCATGTTTTGAGGTTGAGAGTGAAAAGAATTAGGAGTACCATGGAGTTGGAAGAAGTAGGGGTTGATACTATAAACAAATAAAAGATATGTTTGTAAGTATCAAAGATTTCAGAGGGGAGTTAAGCATATGAATATTTTTTACAAGTTTCATTTTTGTAACCTTAAAACTTTTCGATAAAAAGTAAAAACATATCTATCAATGTGGCATTGTGTCTGAGGAGGACTACTTAGTTGTTTTGGCTGCTTGCATTTTATTCTCAGATATCATAGAGGCTGTACCATAGCAAAGAGGATTTTAGGTCGGTAATAGTTCATACCATCCAAATCTTGTGCCCTAAGCATGTGGTATCTTTCTTCAGTAATAGAAGACCATCCTCAACCCCTGAGACTAAGACTATAGTCACAGTCTATTGTGGGGGAGGGAGTCAATTATAAAGTTTTCTCCCGCCTTGTCCTGACACTTTTCTTAACCCATGGCTGTTGCGAGAATGATTGTCAGCCTAAAACAAATGCACATGTGCATGCATGCAGGCATGCACTCACGCACACAGGCATGCACTCAATTTTTCGGTTTCCCACATATCATCTGTATCTCTCTATTCCTCTTTCAAGTACACTGTCCCCATTCTGATTTGTCCTTTGTACATTGCTGGTTTCTGTGGTTACTCCAGGTTTTACAGTACCTTCCATTAGATTTCGAGATAGGAGACACAAATGAGAGAGAACACGTGACATTGGTTTTTCTGGATATGGCCTACCACACTGAATATTATCATTTGTAAGTATGTCTTTTTATCTGCAAATTTACTAATTCGATTTTTCTTTATAGCTCAATACTTCCAATGGGACACTTACTATATCTTCATTAGCCATTCATCTTTTGACAGGCTATCAGACGGTCTCCATTTCCTTTTGATGGCTATTATGAATAGCATAGCAATGAACACTGCAAATGAACATTGGAACTTCTTAGCTTCCATGAGCACCAAGAGGAGGGGGGAAGGATTCTTTAGAAAGGGAATTTCTATGGAAATTATTATCTGTTTTCTCTTTTATACTAATAGTCAATGTGGTATCAAAGCAGTAACAGAAAACATTTACCCTGGAACTTGTTTAAAGTATTAAACATACATGAGTTTATCCCAATGATTCTAATATTGGAAGCTTTCTTAATTATTGATATTTGAAGAGGATCGAACTCAAACAAAACTGGTTGTATTCTTTGGTGAACAATTTCAGTGTCAATAGCAAAACATAAGCTACATAAAAAGGATTGTAAAATAAATAACAAATGCAGCACTTGTTGATAAGGACGCACAGGGTGTGCATAAATCATGGGAAATGTTTTAGACTTGCCACATACAAAGAATTTTATGTATTACTATGTCATTCTCACTAGGGTAAAAAACTTGACAATGGGAGAAATTTGAATTCTACTTGATATACATGGAGTCAAAAGCAAGTGTCAGGATGAGACAGAGGCAAACAGAAGTCAGGAGATAACCATTTATCTGCACACTGAAAGACTGGCTGGCTGCTAAAAGCAGGAAAGAAAGGGATAGATCACCATGCCTGTGACATGAAGAAAGTATTTTTGCTAAGACTCTTGTTACTTTCAAGATAGCATACGGGTATTAGTGCAAATTGAAATTTATAATTTTAAAATGGAATTATTGAACAGATAAAAATGAGATTCATATTGAGTCAGGAGGAAATCTGATTAAATGATTGATGTAAAATAACACTAACATTATTATTATTATTAGTAGTAGTAGTAGTAGTAGTAGTAGGTAGTAGTAGTAGTAGTAGTAGTAGTGGTAGTAGTAGTAGTAGTAGTAGTAGTAGTAGTAGTAGTAGTAGTAGTAGTGGTAGTAGTAGTAGTAGTAGTAGCAGCAGCAGCAGCAGCAGTAGTTTTGAATTGAATTGTATCAAATTGTAACAAGTGGTACTCACATGACAGTGCTAACCAAGACCTATCTTATTTGACTAAGGTCACTCAGCTTGAGGTGCTGCTTTGCAAGTTGCTGAAAACCTCAGGCTCTTTGAGGTTGGGGAAGGCATGACCATTAAAAGGAATCTATCATCACAACTTGGCTGAATGACCATAATTTCTTACTTCATTTTAAATATGATTCCTGTACCCAGAGTTAAGTGTAGTTACTATTGCTCATTAGAGAAAACTCTCTTCACAGGTATGGAGCTCATCACAGAAATCCAAGTCTGAACAGGAATTAATGGATTGCCAGGAGACCAGACCCAATGTGGATATATAAATCAGTGTGCAAAGTTTGTTAAGACATTTGTACAAAGAGCTATTGCATGTATACGAGTACACTGTAGCTGTCTTCAAATACACACCAGAAGAGGGCATCAGATCCCATTATTGATGGTTGTGTCACCATGAAGTTGCTGGGAATTGAACTCAGAGTCTATGAAACAGCAGTCAGTGCTCTTAACTGCTGAACCATCTCCAGTCCTTAAAATTGCCAAACTTCTATAAGGCAAAGGACACCCTCAATAGGATAAAATGACAACTGACAGATTTGGAAAAGATCTTTACCAATCCTACATCCTATTGATGGCTAATGTCCAATATATACAAAGAACTCAAGAAGTTAGATTACATAGAATCAAATAACCCTAAAACAATGGGGTTCAGAGCTAAACAAAGAATACTCAACTGAGGAATATGTAATGACTGCTAAACACCTGAAGAAATGTTCAACATCATTAGGGAAATGCAAAGCAAAAAAAGAAAAAAGAAAAAACCCTGAGATTCCACCTCATACCAATCAGAATGGCTAGGATAAAAAATTCAGGTGGCAGCATATGATGGCAAGGATTTGGATAAAGAGGAACACTCGTCCATTTTTGGTGAAATTGCAAGTTGGTATAACCACTCTGGAAACCAGTCTGGCAGTTCCTCAGAAAGCTAGTCATAGTACTACCTGATGATCTAGCTATACCACTTTTGGGCATATACCCAAAATGATGCTACAACATATTACAAGGACACATTCTTCACTATGTTCGAAGCAGACTTATTTTTAATAGCCAGAAGCCTTAAAGAACTCAGATGTCCTTCAACAGAGGAATGGATACAGAAAATGTTGTATAGTTACACAATGGGGTAATACTCAGATGTTAAAAACAATGACTACATGAAATTCTTAGGGAAACAAAGGGAACTGTTAAATATAACCCTGAGTGAGGCAACTCAATCACAAAAGAATTCAAATGATATACACTAACTGATAAGTGGATATTAGTCCAATAGCTCGAATTATCCAAGACCACATGAAGCTCAAGAAGAAGGAAAACCAAAATGTGGATGCTTCAGTCTTTCTTAGGGGAACAAAATACTCAGAGGAGGAAATGGAGACAAAGCCTGGAGCACAAACTGAAGGAAAGGCCATCAGGAGACTACCCCACCTGGGAATCCATAACACAGGCAGTCACTAAACCCAGTCTCTACTGGGGATGTCTAAAGACAGGAGCGTGATAGAGCTGTCTCCTGAGAGGCTCTGCTAGAGCCTGACAAATTAAGGTGGATTCTCACAGCCAACCATTGGACTGAGAACTAGGTCCCCAATGCAGGAGTTACAGAAAGGACGGAAAGAGCTGAAGGGTTTTGCAACTCCATAGGAAGAACAACATTATCAACCAACCAGATACCCCAGAGCTCCCAGAGACTAAACCACCAATCAAAGAGTACCCAAGGGGATCCCATCTCCAGTACTGTAGGTAGCAGAGGATGGCCTTGTCAGACATCAGTGGGAGAAGATGCCCTTGTTCCTGTGAAGGCTAGATGCCTCAGTGTAGGTGAATGCCAGGGTGGAGAGATATGGGAGGGAGGGAGTGGGTGGGTGGGTGAGCACCTTCATGGAGGCAGTGGGTAGAAGATGGGATAGGTTGTTTCTGGAGGGGAAAGCAGAAAGGAGATAACATTTGAAACGTAAATATAAAAGCATCCGATAAAAGAAAAGAGAAAAAAATAACCGATTAAGAAACTTCTGAATTTCCTAGACATTTCTGGCCTCTATACAATAATTCTAACATAGTACTAGTATTTAAATATTTGACAGTATTCCATGGTTGTCCTTCTGGTTTAATTGTCAGACACATATGACAGGAGCTACTCAGGAGGTGAGAAAACTGCCAATTTGATACTAGGAATTTAGCAAGACTTTGTCCTACTAATGAGTAAATAACAACCATATAAAATACATAATAATCACCCATGAATTATTGATTGGAACTATTTGCTAAGATAACTTTAGTGTTTTTCTTATTAAGCAGTATATAACTACACAACTTCTTCTGGAAATGTTTTGGAAATAAGAGTATATAATGATGTATTATAGGTAGCTATATGGGTGCATAGTTGTTATTTCTGTTAGGTAAGGATGTTGTCTCCTAACTTTCAGCAGTATAAAGCTCCCAAACAATTGGTAAAAACAAAGTGTGTAAGAGCTGCTAGGGAGTTTGCTGTGATATAGTCTCTTCTGGACATAGCTTCATGAAGAAGATCATAACAATGATGATTTTCATAGACATGCTAACATAAAGTGAGGACAATATCATGGAATCACTCATCTGAGTAAGGCTGTATATACTGAACGAGTGTTAAAAGATAAAGATTTAGATTCTCCCAAGGATTAGCTGCTACTGGCTATCCAATGAAGAGTAGTAAGTGCCCTAATCGTATACACCCCAAAACAAATAACAAATTGAACAGATTGAATTTATATGTTTGTATATAAATATACAAATATATGTTTACACAATTATTTTTCAATTTTTTTTTTTTTTGGAGCTGAGGACCGAACCCAGGGCCTTGTGTTTGCTAGGCAAGCACTCTTACCACTGAGCTAAATCCCCAACCCCATTTTTTCAAATTTTTATTAGCTGTATTCCTTTACTTACATTTCAAACGTTATTCCCCTTCTAGGTTTCCTGTCCATAAGCCCCCATTTCCTCCCTCCCTCTCCCCCATATGGGTTTTCCTCCTATATATCCCCCCATAAAACAATTATAGTAGAGGAAAATGAAGCTATCAACTTGAAAATGGTTTGACACAGGAGGGATTAAGGCGGGGGCTGGATATAATGAGAGAAGCTGGAGGAAGAAAAGGAAGGAAAGTGTTATTTAATTTTATTTAGATTTAAAAATTTAAAAATCCATAACTGAGTTAGAAAATATTAACTGTCTCTTAAAAACATCATACTGCAATACCAAGTAAATAAAGTCACTGAGTAATAAAATATAGCTCATTAAGTATTTCTAAAGAAAATATAGTTAGGGAAATGTATACTTGTCATGGGCATTGCCTTCAAAACGAAGACACCAGTCTCAAGACGGTAACCACGCATGAAGGATGCTCTTCTTCTCCAGATGGCATTGAAATAAGACGGTAGCATGGAAAACACCAAAAATATTCAAAAAATGACTGGTCAAGGGAGGTATTATCTATGAAATGTATAGTTTAGCGCTTATAATAAAAAAGAATACTTATTGTTTTTCAGAGAGATGTTGTAGATTCTCCACCTTTAACTAAGCCACAGTGAGAACCACAGTGGTGACTTTTCAAGAGTGAATTCAGGTTTACTGGAAGAACTGTAGTGCTCAGGAACTGGGAGTGTCAGGGGAATGATTAGCAGAAATTCCTGTAATAGCAAAAGGAAAGCAAAAACTTAAAGAGTATACATTAGGGCTCTATTACTCTGATTTCTTCATATTTTCTTCTCCAAGGACATATTTGCCTAATCAGAAGGCAAACAAACATGTTTAGGAAACTTTCCTTGGAAGAGTTAAGGCTGTAAAGACCAAATTTGACATCAATACACAAAACATTTTTGTTCGGATTTTGTTAATTTGGCAAGGATAAATGGAACATAGAAGGAAACCTCATTTATTCTTAATATATTGTAATATATTGGGAGTAATATTAAAAATGACACAAAAAACCTATAAGAAGGTTTCTAAATGTAGAGAAGTAACATTGATAAAATAACCTCATTTTGTATACAAGTAACAAAATAGGTAAAAATGCAAATAAAACATATAAAAATCATTTCAAAAACTGATTAAAATATATTGACTTTATAAAATTCATATTTACCACTACAATAAAACAAAAGAATAGGAGATTGTAACTTTAATTCTTTTTGATATAACTTTCCTAAAAAAACTGAAAATCCATGAAATGAAAATCACCAGTTAAACTATATCAGTGTGAGACACATATGAAAAATAGGCATTTAAGGAAGTAATATAGGAGAAAATGCACAGAATAGTAAAAAAATTAAAATGCAAATGAAAATTTATAAGTAAATAAGAAAGATAATGTAAATCCTATTCATTTTCTGGTAGGGTATATTCTACCTAAATCAGATTACATGAAACTTTTGAATTAAAGAGATCTACACTCCAAAACTCAATAATTAGACAAAAGATTCTCAAGTCTTAATGAATAAAGGCATTTATATTAATATCAATTATTTTATCAGAAAAACAAAATTATGGGAAACTTTTAATGCTCTAGACGAGTCTTTAGTGTGCAGAATGTTTCATGTTATAGTCACTAAAACAAGTATGGCTCTGTAGACTACTTTTTATGTGGAAAGAAATTCAAATGTCTTTCTTGAAGATGTAGTTGAATAAAGACACCAGTTTTGACCACGTTTAACTCAAATAAATTGGAAAAGTAATAGGTATTTTCCAGCAAAAACCAGATATGATCTTTAAAATAATGTGTGGATATAAATTGTTATGTAGGCGTAAGGAGCAAAGTTCAAAGAAGTTTAAAATGTCTGTAAGCTAGTAGAAAAATATGACAGAAATAAAATAAATGTCCACTAATAAACAACGCAATTAGGAACTTCTAAATCTTTCTGAAAGTGCAGAAAGATGTCAAAACTATATTGCATTTACTAAACTTTCTTTACTTCCTAACAAATTATTTGTGTTTCCATGTGTGATAAACTGATTTATAAGGAAGAGGTTCTGTGCCATATATACAATCTTTCATCATCATATCCTCCTCTACACTCTTTGTCCAACTCCCAGTGCTCCCTCATCTCCTGCAGCAACTTCATGCTCCCCCCTTTTATTGATTCAATTAGTCCTAAGTGTATAAGTGGTCAACTGCAAGGGGTCTGTTATTCTACCATGAGCTAGCATAAGACTTTCCTCCCCCTACAGCCATTAAGTGTCAGTAGCTCTTCAGGTAGTAGTGGGTTATTGTGAGTCCCTTTCTCATCAATGAGGGAATTTTGAGCCTAATTATTCTTGAAAATCTTGACTAGACATCTGTAGATGACGAGTTGATTTATGTAACAGCACTGTCATGTCTCTTGGTCATCCTTTAACAACATTTTTCCCCATCCTGTGGTTCGGTTCTTCCTCTGTACCCTATGTAACGTCTTCTAGCACTATTGCTTCTTCCAGGGATGACATATGCTTTTGTAATTCAAAAATGTATCGAGGGCTGACTGATGTTTTGCAATTTAAAAAATGTGTCAATTTAGGACAAACTAAACAAATAACCAGAAGAAAAACAGTCAAAGAAAACTCCAAGAAACACATACATAAGGATGTTGATTTTGGTGAATGAAAAGGTAGGGAGGATCTGTGAAGAGTTGGGAAAGTAGAGTCATGACAGAATCTATTGCATGCAAATATCTATTTTCTATAAATGATAGAAATTAAAATGAAAATGTTCTCAATTATTACTGGATAATTAATTGATGTGTTTTCTGGGAAAGCCTAATTTGCACACTCCTTTCAGCATTCCTTTTGTTCCTGTAGTTCTTTGGGTAGATTTGGCCTTAGGGGCCTTCTCAGGCTATTTTGCCATGCCTTTTGCTGTTTTTATCCATCCCTGAAAACACACATGCATGTTAAATAATTACAGACTGAGCAGGTTGTATATAGGCACATAGTAATACAACACTCACAGCTACTCACACGTAGAATATATTTAACACATATATGTAATATGTATGTAATGTACATAGATGGATAGATAGATAGATAGATAGATAGATAGATAAAATTAGAAAGCAAAGAAGCCATGAATTTTAAATAAAGGAAGGAGAGATACATCAATAGATTGGAGAGAGCACAGGGAAGAAGAAAATGATATAGTTATGATCTCAAAAGTAAAAAGTATACAATAACATAAAAACAGGTGATAATTTGTCTTCAATTTTAAAATGCAAAACATTATTAGTTAATTAACGCATGTAGTAATTTGAATAAGATTTCATCAATTGTTTTGGCATTGAGTACTTATTCCAAGTTGTTAGTAGTTTTCATGTAGGTTTAGTAATTATGGTCGAAATAGATGTAGATTCTCATCATGGGTGAGACTAGAACAGATAGGTACAGATTGGGGAGGGGGTAAAATGGGAAGATCCAAAGTGATGAAGAGTGAAGAAGTGCAGGGTTGGGAGAAGGAATACATGAAGGGACATCTAAAACTAAGGCCATTTTTGGAATTATGTGGAAAACCAGTACAGTAGAAGCTGCCTAATATACGCCCGTATATGAAGGCAACCTAAATGAAGTTGGCAAATAACAGGAGAGACAGAGCACCAGCTGGATATCTCTCATCATCAAATAAAGCTTCCTGTACCAGGAAAAAGTTATATCTAATAGACTTCATAGGAGTAAGCAACCAATATCTGCTTTGAGTTAATACCTACACAATGAGATGGAAACCATACTAAATGCTGTTTATGTGACCAAGAATCTGAGAATAGATAGGCCAAATACCACTGTACTATTAAAGAAACAAAGATATGACAGATAGATAGATGACAGATAGATAGATAGATAGATAGATAGATAGATAGATAGATAGATAGATAGATAGATAGATAGATAGATGTAGGTAGATGGACGGTTGGATGGACAGAGAGAGAGTTAGAGATAGATTAGATAGATTCAGAGAATGAGGTAGCATACACAGGGCATGGCATATCTGTACCTGAAGTGGTCCTAGATTTGAAAAGGAGGTTGAAGACACATGCACTGATTCTGAACCCAGAAACTTTGTCAAATTGACAGCCAGAAATGAAAAACTGATTTTTTTTCAAGAGAGTCTCACTGGGGAATGAAACAACTCTTACAGGTAGGTCCCATGCCAAGTGAGTGATGACTAACACCCAATAAACTCAAGGCAAACTTTTTATGTTGTTTTTCTCTCCTGTCTTTTCCCATACCTGATCCTGCCCCTCTAATTTCCTCCCTCTTCTTCCTACCTCCAATGATTGTTTTCTTCTGCTTTTTAAGGAGGATAGAAGCATCCATACTTTGGTCTTCCTTCTTGTTCATCTTCATATGATCTGTGCATAGGATCATGCCTATTCTGAGTTTTTAAGGTAATATCCACCTCTCAGTGAGAAAACACTATGTGTGTTCTTTTGTGTCTGGGTTATCTCACTCAGGATGATATTTTCTACATCTATCCATTTGCCTGCAAATTTCATAAAGTCATTGTTTTTAATAGCTGAGTAGTATTCCGTTGTGCAAATGTACCACATTTTCTTTACTCTTCTATTGAGGGACTTCTGGGTTGTTTCTAACTTCTGGCTATTATAAATAAGGTTAAAATGAACATAGTTGAACATGTGTCCTTAGTATATGTAGAAGCATTTTTTGGGTATATGCTCAGTAATGGCATAACTGTTTCCAATTTTCTGAAGAACTTCCAGATTGTTTTCCAAAGTTGTTGTACCAGCTTGCAATTCCAGCAGTAATGGAGGAGTGTTCCTCATTCTCCACATCCTCACCAGCATCTGATGTCACCTGATGTTTTTATCTTAACCATTCTGATTGGCGTGAGATAGAATCTCAGGGTCATTTTGATTTGCACTTCCCTGATATTGTATATTTCTTTTGATGCTTCTTTGCCATCCAAGATTCCTCAGTTGAGAATTCTTTATTTAGTACTGTAGCCCAGTTTTAATCAGGCTGTTGGATTCTCTCAAGCATAACTTCCTCACAGAGATAGAGCAATTCTCATATTTATCTGGAATGCCAAAAATCCCAAGATAGCAAAAATTATTCTCAACGATAAAAGAACTTCTCTGGGAATCACACTCCCTGACCTCAAGCTGTACTACAGAACAATAGTGATGAAAATAAGCATAGTATTGGTACAGAGGCAGACAGGTGTATCAATGGAATAGATTTGAATGTCCAGAAATGAATCCATAAACTTAAAGTCATTTGATCTTTGACAAATAAGTCAAAACCACCTAGTGAGAAAAGGACAGCATTTTCCACAAATGGAACTGGTTCAATTGGCAGTTACCATGTAGAATAATGCAAATTTGTCAATTTTTTATCTCTTTGTACAATGTACAAGTCCAAGTGGATCAAGAACCTCCAAATAAAACCAGATATGTTGAATCTAATAGAGGAAGTGGGAACGAGCCTCAAACACATTGTCACAGAGAAAAATTTTTTAAACAGAAGAACATCAATGACTCTGATTCTAAGATCAACAAATGATAAATGGAACCTCATAAAATTGAAAGTCTTCTGTCAGGCAAAGGTCTTTGTCAATAGGATAAACCTTCAATCTACATATTGAGAAACAA
Source organism: Rattus rattus (assembly GCF_011064425.1). Taxonomy (NCBI): domain Eukaryota; kingdom Metazoa; phylum Chordata; class Mammalia; order Rodentia; family Muridae; genus Rattus; species Rattus rattus. The sequence goes on along the minus strand of NC_046165.1, from coordinate 32,827,655 downwards.
TCTTAATGAACCCTGATAGATGGTTAATCTGATAGAGGGCTAATATACAAAATATCCAAAAGAACTCAATAAGTTAGACTTTTCTCACAATGTTAAGTCAGGGCATTTTTTAAACCATATATATCCTATGTGTATACATTATATCCTACATTATGGCTTTCAAAATGTGTTTTATGGGACTCCTGCATTTGAAAATGTGTGTGTATGTCTGTGATTGTATGTACTGTATGTATTTCTAATAATTTCTTTTTGGCTGTTTCCCTTGTTTGATTTTCATGTCCCATTCTGATTTGTTTATTTTTTTAAATAATCATTTCTTAAATATTGTTTTCTAAAGAGAGAAAAAGAGGGTTTGGATACAGATGTTATGGGATTTTGGGATGGAATTTAGAGGGACTGGGTGCTACCATAATCGGAGTATATTGCATGAAAAATAAATTCAATGAAAGAAAAGAAAAATTACCCCTTTGAGTCATGTATGCCACATGTGATTTTTGCGGCTTGTTCATAGATCAAGGGGCTTGCACTTCAAGTAATACCAATATTCAGTATTAAAATTCAAAAATCCTTCCTGCATTGGACCATGGAACATAGTTCAGAAACACAGCATTTTTCTGGAAGAGCCATGACATAGTAACATCTGTCCACATAAATTACATGGATCTTACTAAATATGTCCTTAGTTTTTGCACTGGCAATAACCAATGTTGTGGAAAATGCTAAGTTTGTGAAACTGTGTTATGTGCGTATACATGCATCAAGCAAACAAGATAATTAGTAAAAGAGATGGTAAGTTATTCATGCAATTGATATATAAATTAATATATCATAGTTTAAAATATCAATAAATGTGTTCTCTATAAGGCATATATGAGTTAGATCTATTTTTGAATCCTATAGCTTTGAGTAAAAGAATAGATTCTGTTCATCTAAGAAAGCAGATCTCCCATTCTAACACTGGGGATCATTGTTAACTAGTGATCATAACACTAAGACTGTCTTACAACAAACCTTCAAAGAGCAATGACATCATCTAGAAATATCTTTCTTGGGAGAATTCAAATACCTTGGGAAACATTCTGTTTTAAGATATTCAATACAAATCCTTGAAGGCTACAATGTTTTTTTAATATATAGGTTTATTTTCTCATTTTTCTGTATCTTAATTTAAACCTGCAGATAAAAACTGATTTCTAAACATAGTTCCCATATTATCACTTGGAAGTATTAAATGAACTTACACTTTCAGTTGTCAAACCCTAAAAAATGATTTTATTTTAGGAGGTTTCTACTTATACTCATTCTTTATTCTTCTAAGTTTCATTTATAAAGTGGTGGCCTGGTGTGATGGTTTGTCTATTCTAGGGCCAGGGAGTAGCATTATTAGGAGATGTGGCCTTGTTGGAGGAGGTATGTCACCATGGCTGTGGGCTGTAAGAACTTAGTCCTTAGCTGCCTGGAAGTTGCCTAATCCTAGTGTCCTAGCAGCCTTCAGATGAAGATGTCCACTTCTCAGCTCTTCCTGCACCATGCCTGCCTAGATGCTGCCATGTTCCTGCCTTGATGATAATGGGCTGAACTTGTGAACCTGCAAACCAGCCCCAAACAAATGTTATTCTAATAAGACATTGGTTGAGGTGTCTGTTCATAGCAGTAAAACCCTCTGACTAACACATCTGGGGAGGTTATTCTGAGGAATGTGTTTCTGCAGATTAGTTTTGTTTTCACACAAAGTAAATTGATGATCAATCTTAAATGTTTCATAATTATAACTTCCCTGTACCTATAAACATAAACATGCATTCATATATAATAAGAAAATAGTCTACAATTCTAGTGTAGTTGTTTTCAAGGGAAATTATGTTTTTCATAGATCCTTTCTTTTGTATGTGGTTTCTATTATTAATTTTACGCCTTTATGAAGCTGTTAACAAGCTAAGTGTGGCATACACTTTCTAGATATGGAGATGCATAGGGTCACATGTGGTGAGCCCTCCATGGAAGAATGTAGAAGTTCCCCAAATAGATAAAAGTGACTGAAGAAAGTAGCCAAGAAAAAAAAATCCAGAAGCTATAAGCAGGCTTGTATTTTTTTTTTAACTTCACAAAACCCAAAAGCCAGAGGAAGGCAATACTAAGACCTTAAAAGCTATTACTCATTATCGATCTGTGCACAGGACCACTTCAGGAAGATGAGCTGACTAATACTTAGGTCATTTGAAAAGGTTTTCCTCTTTCTTCTGTGCAGAAAATGACTGACAACAACTATATATATTTCACTTATTATTTCTTAATTTGGTTTATTAAAAGTGATCATTCTACAGTATGTAGTAGACTTCACAGCAGCAAAGCTCAACCTGTGAGTCACAACCCCTTTGAAGGTACATTCAAATATTTTGCATATCAGATATTTCATGTTACAATTCACAGTAGTAGTAAATTATGAAGTAAACTATGAAACTGTGAAGTGGCAATAAAATAATTTTATGATGGAGGGATCAGAACATGAGGAAGTCTATGAAAATTTCAAAGCATCAGGAAGATAGGGAACCATTGTTTTATAGTATTATTTGGTCCTTTGCTCTTACCCAATTGTTAAAATTAAGTTATTAAATGTCATGATTGGAGCAAATGTCAGCACTGGTTCTTTATTAGCTATCAAAATTTTTAGTATGTATGTGGAAATGAGAGAAACATTGGTAATGGCAGTTTTGTATACACAGGACATAGCTTGAATGATAGCATTAGCCTAGGGTTATACAAATATAATAAAGTATCACTGGCATCACGGATGTCTCTTTTGGTTTATATATTTAAACATCTACATATTTCCAGCTACCAATTTGGCTTAGTTATAAGGAGAACTTGTTGCTTGTGGGGGGTTGAATACAATGGCCTCCATAGGCTCACATATTTGCATGCTTAGTCACAAGGGCATACCCAACAGCCATAATCTGCATCCCCATTGTTGGGTCCATATTCTGTCACAGCAGAAGACCTAAGTTTTCTTGAAGGCCACTGTGGTTCTAGGGATCCCAGAGGCAACCCGGTACCCAAAATCGCAGAGGTCACTCAGGCTACAAATTCCCCAGCAGAGACACCCTGCTTGACCTACGAGACTAACTGGTAATCAGAACCCAAGGCCACTCAAGGCATAAGACAAGAGAGAAAACTGAAGTACAAGAAATAATCTTGAATCCATCTTATAAAAATGATAAAGGCTATTAAAGAAGAAATGAATAAATCCCTTACAGAAATTCAGGAAAATAAAATTGAACAGGTGAAGGAAAATGAATAAAACTGTTCAGCACTTGAAAATGGAAATAGAAGCAGTAAAGAAAATACAAACTGAGGGAATCCAGTAGATAGAAAATCTAGGTAAGAGAACAGGATATACAGAAGAGTAAGAAGAGTAAAAGCAGAACAGGATATACAGAAGAGTAGAAGCAGTAAGGAAAATAGAAACTGAGGGGATCCAGTAGATAGAAAATCTAGGTAAGAGAACAGGATATACATCAACAAGGAAATATGGGAGACTGAAGAGAGAATGACAGGCATAGAAGATACAATAGGAAAGAATTTATACAGTGGTGAAATAAAATGTTAACATTTAAAAGGGGGCTGAAATCAGATGTCCAGGAAATTGGAACACTGTGAAAAGACCAAATATATAAATACCAGTAATAGAGGAAGAAAAGGATGTCTAGCTCAAATGCACCGAATATATTTTAACAAATTCTTAGAAAATGTCCCTAACCTAAAAAAAAAAAGGATGTTTCTAAATGTCCAAAAATATTACAAAACATGGGAACCCCAATGAAGGAGTGAGAGAAAATACTAAAGGAGCTGAAGGGGTTTGCAATGCCATAGGAAAAAAACAATGTCAGCCAACCAGACCCCACCAGAGCTCCCAGGAACTAAATCACCAGCCAATGAGTAGATATGGAGGGACCCATGACTTCAGCTACACATGTAGCAGACAACATACTTATTGAACATCAATGGGAGCAGAGGCCCTAGGTCCAGGGAAGGTAAGCAACAGAACCTAAGAAATTGAAGAGGATCACAGAAGATGGAATGTTTGCCCATGTTCATGGATTGGCAGGATTAATAATGTAAAAATGGCTATCTTGCCAAAAGCAATCTATAGATTCAGTGCAATCCCCATCAAAATTTCAACTCTATTCTTCATAGAGTTAGAAAGCAATTTGCAAATTATTCTGGAAAAAAGCCCAGGATAGCAAAAACTATCCTCAACCATAAAAGAACTTCTGGGGGAATGACCATCCCTGAGCTCAAGAAGTATTACAGAGCAAGAATGATAAAAACTGTGTGGTATTGGTACAGAGACAGACATGCAAATCAAGGCAATAGAATTGAAGACCCAGAAATTGTTGTGGTTTGCCCTGAAGTTACTGTATTTTGATGCTAATTCCACTGCCCCAAGGACAGCTGCCTAGTCATGGACTCAGAACTCAGGTGACTTCACCAGAGCCACTTCTCCATTGAATTTGTAATGTACTGGTGAGGGGCAGGTACAGGATAGAAGGAGGCCTGTCATTGGAGGAGAAGGAAGGATGGGTGGGAGAGAAGTTTGAAGGAAGAGGAGGAGACTAGGGGAAAGAGAAGGAGGAGTCGGGAGCGAGAGGGGGATTAGATTCAGAGAATAGGGTTAGAGAAGACAGTTGGCGACAGTTGAGCCAGTAGAACCTGAGCAGGGTGGAAAACATTGAACAGTTGATATAGTGGGCAGAGTTAGTAATGAAAAAAGTGGGAAAGGGACTGTTTGAGTACACGTTGGGGAACTGAGAGAGGAGGAGACAGGAGATGGAGAGAGGGGAGAAGCCATGGCAGGTGATATTAAGATTCTGTTCTGTGTATTTATAGGTTGTTATTAATGTTCTCAAGGGATAGATGGTACTGGGCTTTGTATGTTTAAGTGGGCAATTATATCTTACCAATTGGACTTAAGATTACTGTGTTGTGTGTTCTTTTATATGAGGGTTTGAGTGTAGGAAAGTGTGCGGCTGGGATGTGTTTCCACCAAGATATCTAGCAGATATCTTGGGGCACTGAGGTGCCAGACCTAGCAGGGTTAAAGACCAACATTACCGTTTTATTTTTATATTTTTACAACAAGAAATGAACCCACTCACCTATGGTCACATGATCTTTGACAAAGGAGACAAAACCATCCAGTGGAAAAAAGATATCATTTTCATCATATGGTGCTGGCTCAACCGGAGGGGAGCATGTAGAAGAATGCAAATCAATCCATTCTTGTTGTCCAGAATAAAGCTCAAGTCCAAGAGGATCAAGGACCTCCACATAAAACCAGATACACTCAAACTATTAGAAGAAAAAGTAGGGAAGACCCTCAAACACATGGGCACTGGGGAAAATATCCTGAACAGAACACTAATGGCTTATGCTCTGATATGAACAATGATAAATGGGACCTCATAAAATTGCAACACTTCTATAAGGAAAAGGACACTGTCATTAGGACAAAATGGCAACCAACAGGTTTGGAGAAGATCTTTAGCAATCCTACAATCTATAGAGTACTAATATTCAATATATACAAAGAATGTAAGAAGTTAGACTCCAGAGAATCAAATAACTCTTTTAAAAAGTAGGGTACATGACTACACAAAAATTTCTCAACTGAGGAATATCCTAACCCTGAGAAGCACATAAAGAAATGTTCAACATCCTTAGACATCAGAGAAATGTAAATCAAAACAACCCTGAGATTCCACTTCACACCAATGAGAATAGCTAAGATAAAGAAAACTCAGGTGACAGCAGAAACTGGTGAGGATGTGGAGAAAGAGGAACAGTCCTCCATTGTTGGTGGGATTGCAGACTGGTACAACCATTCTGGAAATCAGTCTGGAGGTTCCTCAGAAAATTGGACATTGAACTACCTGAGGATCCAGCTATACCTCTCTTGGGCATATACCCACAAGGTGCCCCAAAATATAAAAAAGACACGTGCTCCACTATGTTCATAGCAGCCTTATTTATAATAGCCAGAAGCTGGAAAGAACCCAGATGCCCTTCAACAGAGGAATGGATACAGAAAATGTGGTACATTTCACAGTGGAATACTACTCAGCTCTTAAAAACAATGACTTCATAAAATTCATAGGCAAATGGATGGAACTAGAAAATTATCATCCTGTGTGACCTGACAAAGTCAAAAAAAAAAACACACACACACAAGGTATGCACTCACTGATAAGTGAATATTAGCCCCAAAAGTTTATATTATCCACAGCTTGTATTTTCCACAGACCACATAAAACTCAATATGAAGGAAGACCATAGTGATTATGCTTCAGTCCTTCTTAGATAAGGGAACAAAAATATACATAGGAGGAGATATGGAGACAAATTTTTGAGCAGAAACTGAAGGAAAAGCAATCCAGAGCCTGGGAATCTAGCCCATATACATACATCCACCAAACCCAGACAGTATTGCTGATGCCAAAAAGTGCATGCTGACAGGAGCCTGATATAGCTTTCTCCTGTGAAGCTCTGCCAGAGCATGACAAATACATAGATGCTTGCATGCAACCATTGAACTGAGAATGGATTCCCCATTGAAGGATTTGGAGAAACTGTTGAAGAAGCTGAATTGTTTTGCAACCCCATAAGAACGACCTTACCAACTAACCACAGCTTCCAGGGACTAAACCTCCATTCAAATATTACACACGGACACACCCATGGCTCCAGCTGCATATGTAGCTGAGGATAGCCTTATTGATTATCAATGGGAGGAGAAACCTGTGGTCCTGCCAAGGCTCATACTCCCCAGCCCCCAGTATAGGCAAATGTCAGAATGAGGAGGTGGGAAGGGTTAGTTGAATGGGTGTAGGAACACCCTCATAGGAGAATGGGGAGGGTTGATGAGATAGTGGGTTTATGGATGGGAAGCTGGGATAGGGGAAAACATTAAAATGTAAATAAATAAAAAATCCAATAAAAAACAAACAAACAAAAAAACAAAAAAGAAGCATGTTGGAGGAGTATGATAAAGGGAGGAATGGGGATAACATTTGAAATGTAAAATATCGAGGAAAAATAAAATAACAAAAAAAGGATTACAGAACACCAAATAGGTTGGACCCAAAAAGACAATCCCTCCATCCATAATGATGAAAATATTAAACATACAGAATATAGAACAGATATTAAAAGGTGCAAGTGAAATAGACCAAGTAACATGCAAAGGCACACCTATTAGAATTATATTCAACTTTTTAACAGTGACCCTAATCAGAGAAAGCCCAGGGAGAGTTAAGGCAGTTCATTTAGTTTGTCAGTCAGTTGAAAATCACTGCAGTGAGTTCAGGGAAGTGGACTTGAGTACTTTTCTGACATCATGCAATTCAGTGCAGACAGCAAAGGCAGTTGAGTTCAGAGAATAAGAAGGAGCCAGAAGATTAGCACAAATTGCCAAAATTAGTGTAACACCAAGGAGACCAATTGAATGAGAAGCTTAGAGGAGCCAGATTGAATCAGTAAGCTTGGAGATGAGTTTTAAGCCAGAGCAGGTGAGGTGAACCACCCAGTCAGAGGGCAGAAAAAAACAGAAAGGGTGAGCTTATTTATCAGTAAGCCTCGAAATCTATAACTATATAAAGTGAATAAAAGATACTCATAACACACACACACACACACACACACACAAACTACAAATATGAAAGGAAAGGGAATGACAATTCTTGAATTCTTGCTCATTAATATCTCACATCAATTGAATTAATTCCCCAATAAAAACACATTAGAATGTATGCTAAAACAGCATGCATCATTCATCAGCAAACAAAAATTACTAATCCATATCAAAGATAGACAAAGATATGAAATGTTAAAGATGTGAAAGTTTCAACATATGAAAATATATCAATATAATCCACCATATAAGCAAAGTAAAAGAAAAAACATATAATCATTTCATACATGCTGTAAAGCCTCTGACAACATTGAATACTCCTTCATGGTAAAAGTCTTAGAAAGATCAGAGACACAGGGCAGTGAAGCTTAAAGCAGTCACACTGAAATCAGAGCTGTCTTACCAAAAGCATCTATAGATTCAGTGCAACTCCCTTCAAACTTCCAATATAATCCTTCTTAGACCTTGAAAGAATGAAGGTCATCTTCATTTAGAAAAATAGAAAATACAGGATATCTCAAATGATCTTGTCCAATAAAGAAATATTTGGAGGTATCAACATTCCTGATTTCATTCTGTACTCCAGAGCAATAGTAAGACTTTATGACACACAGGTTGATCAGTGGGATCGAATGAAAGGACAAGCCATCTATGATACACTTCATTTTTGACAAAGAAACCAAAATTATGCAATGGTAAAACAAAAAGCCTCTTCAAGCCAATCAGGGAAATGCAAATCAAAATTCTGAGATTGCATCTTACCTGTGAGAATGGCTAAGATAAAAAGCTTAGCAATAGCTCATGGTGACAAGAGGAACATTTCTTCATTGCTGTAGGAGTGCTAACTTGTACAGTCTTCTACAATCACTTTGGAAATTAATTTGTTGTGCTGTCAGAAAAACGGAAATAGACCTACCTCAATATTCAGCTATACCATTGTGATTTGAATAGGTATGGCCCCTATAGACTCATGTATTTGAATGCTCTGTATGGGACACATAGAGAGTGGCAATATTAGAAAGGTGTGACCACATTGGAGGAAGTGTGTGAGTGGGTAGACAGGCTTTGTTATCTAATATATAAGATCAAGCCTTGCTCAATGTGGCACACACTTTTCTACTACTGCCTGTGGATCGAGATGTAGCTCCTCCTGTACCATGTCTACCTTCACACTGCCATGTTTCCTGCCATGATGATAATTGACTGAAACTCTGGTACTCTAAGACGGCCCCAATGTTTTTCTTTACAAGAGTTGCTATGTTCACATTGTCTCTTCACAACAGTAAAACTTAAACTAAGACAACGACTCCTAGGCGTGTACCTAAAAGATGCTCCACCAGACCATAGGACAGTTGCTCAACTCTGTTCACAGCAGGTGAACATCATAGGCAGAAGTTGGAAACAACAACAACGTAAAAGTGCGTCAAAGAAAGAATGTATGAAGAAAATGTAGTACATTTACACAATTACAAGGATTACTCAGCTATTAAAAACAATAACATCATGAAATTTGTGGGCAAATGGATGGAACTAGAAAATATCATCTTGGGTGATATAGTTTCATAAAGACAAACATGTTTTGTACTCATGTATAAGTGAGTATCAGCTATAAAGAATAATCATGCTCACATTCATAGACACAAAGAAACTAAGTAACAAGGAGGGTTCAAGGTGGGGCAGGTAATTCTCATTGAGGAAGGAAAATAGCTTATGTGGGTGGACAGGTTAAGGGGAATAGATAGGGGTGTGGGAAGCAATAGGAACACTAGGGATAAGGTGAAGGGAGGATGGAGGGAGAGAGTACTGGGAGAGACAGCTTGCATTGTGGGTATATAGTGTGAAAGTATTTCTGGGATGAGGTAGAAACCTACAGCAAAGGAAACTCTTAAGAAACTCTGAGGGTCACCAAAGCTAAGACTCCTAGCAATGGGGGACATTGAGCCTTAAGTGAAGATGTTCTATAACTAGGCAAGACTTCCACATAAGACTTGGGAACCAACCCAGCCATAAAACCTTTCAACCCAAAATTTCCTGTCAACAAGAAGTATAGGGGTAAAATGGAGCAGAAGTTGTGAGAGTAGCCAATCAATGACTGGTCCAACTTAAGACACATGCCATGAGTCAGACCTCCCCTCTGACACTGTTAACAGTGTTTTGAATACTTGAAGATAGGAACCTCGAATAACTGTCATCAGAGAGGCTTCACAGAGCAACTGATAAAAAAAAGATTAAGAGACAAGACTGAGAGTTAAACATTAAATGGAGCTTGAGGAGTCATTCAGAAAATAAAGGGAGGATGTAAGACTCTAGGGGTACAGGACACCAGTAGAAAACCTTCAGAATCAACTAACCTGGGCCCATGGAGGCTTACAGAGACTGAACCACTAACCAGGGAGCTTGTATGGGAGTGACGTAAGCCCTCTGCATATTTATATCTATTGTGTAGCTTCGTCTATATGGACTCTAATAGCTACAACAGGGCCTTTTCTTTTGCCTGCCTTTGGGAGCTTTTCTTCATACTGGGCTGACTAGCCTAGGTTCAAGAGGAGAGGATGGAAATAGTCTTATTGTAACTTATGCCAAAGCATGTTGATATCCATGGGGAACCTCAACTTAAACTAATAGTAGAAGTGAATGTCAAAGATGTTAGAGAGGACATTAAAAGAGAAAAGAGAATTTAATTAAAAGCAAGAAGGAGCTTTTATCTATTTCTGTTTAAAAAATAAATTTGGTATAATCTTAAATAAAAATACATATAAAAATTTAACTGCAAAATAAAACAAACAAGAAACAAATCCAGATAGACTTTTTATCTTTGTGTGATTTTTTTCAACAGTTGAAACACCCTGCACTTATGAATTTTCACTGATAGAAAATGGATTGTGAAAGCCATGAATCCCTAAATAAGGTCAGACTCAGTTGGAGCCGTGAAGGATAATAGACAGGGAAGAATATTGCAGAGGACGGAACCAAGAAAATAACTCCACTACCATAGCAACTAGATTTTGTAATTCATATCAATCAGCATTTGAAATGTCCTCTGGGAAGTGTGTCAGATTGTCCATTTTTAGCAGGTGAGTTTACAACACTTACATGTTTGTTCCCTGCCATTATGTATTTATGGTCTTTACCATTGACAGTAGGTTTATTTAAGCCACATTGTATTAAACGTACACATACTTCTGCCTTCATGAAGCCAAGTATTTGTGAAGATTCTATTGTTATACATATAAACTATTGGGTTGAGCACTATGTCATTGAAACCAGATCAAGTAAGGTAGGTGATAATAAATACACCCCACTATTGAGATGGAATATCTGTACTAACATTGGTAACCTTTCAAAGTCATCTTAGCTAATGGTCCATAGTAAAGAGCTGGTAAAATAAAAGTTAAAGGACAACTAGAGAGACAGAACTTAGTATGCAACTTTGATAATCTTATTATTATTTTTAATTTTTTGAGTTCATAATTTAAGTACATATCTTTCTACCCTTTCCTGTTTTAAATGTTTCCATATATCCCCTCCCAGTGATCCTTCCTATTTGTGGCCTTTTAATAATTGTTTTTGTAAGCATATATGTTTATGAAATACATGCATATCTTAAATATAACCCATTCAGTCCATAAGATATTATCCACATTTATGTTGTCAGGGTTACCACTTGGCACTGGGACAACCAATTGGTGTGCTCTTCCATGCAGCGAATAACTTACCTCTCCTGTTTGCAGAAGAATGTGCTAGATCTCCTCGAACTGGAGTTATAGATCATTTAATAATGGTTGCTGGAAAATAAAACCCTACATCCCCTTACCACTTAACTCAATTAACTGTAACATATTCCTTTTCTTTGTGCCTTTTATTATAGTCTTCTTGAATATTTTATATATTTTTATTATGAAAACTAGTTTAGCAATGAATGGATAAAATAAACTAAGATATATAATGTATTGAAAATTATAACATGTTAGATTTGAACAAGATGATATACATTTTTACATTTTTTAAATAAAATCAATGTTCGAAAGTGTATACACAATTAACTTTATACATCAATATTGTGAATGACAAAATAGAATAGGAAAATAAAGTATATCATCATGTCTACATTCTTCTCTCAGAAAGCCAAAAAAATTATTTTGGCAGACTTTGATATTCATGAAATGATTCCAATGAGTCACAGTTTTGAAATATTTCATCGTACTAATTAATTACATAACCTCTAAGCTAATATTCACTTTTTCATACCATATATATTTATCTGCATTAATTAATTAATTAATTAACTTTATGTCTTGATTGCAGTCCCTGTCTTATTCTAGACCTCCAAATCACAACATTCCTTCCGCCTTCCCTTCTTCTCTGAGAATGGGGACACTCCCCTGGATCCCTAGGCAACAACCTACTCTAGCAAATGATCTAGGCACATACTCCCCTTCTGACAACAGACAAGCCAGCCGTGTTAGGAAGCAGGATCTACAGACAAACATCTGAGTTGAGAACAGACCCAGCTCCAGTTGTTGGGGTCCCACATCTGCTACATATGTGTGATGGGCCTAGGTCCAGTCCATGTGTGCTATTTGGTTAGTGGTACATACTCTGTATAGCCCTCAAGTATCCAGGTTAGTTGACTCCGTTGATCTTTTTGTGGAGCCTATAAACCCTCAATCCCTCCCCCAACTCTTCCACAAGACTCCTTAGAGTTCCATTTATTGTTTGGGTATAGGTCTCTGCATCTGTATCAGTGAGCTGCTAGGTGCAGCCTATCCGTGGTAAGTTATTATAGGCTCCTGTGTATAAGCATAACAAAATGTCATCAATAGTGTCAAGGACTGGTGCTTGCCCATCGGATGGCTCACAAGTTGGGCTGGTCATTTGGTGGGTCATTCCTCAGACTTTGCTGCATCTTTGTCCCTCCACATGTAGGCAGAACACATTTTGGTGAGATTCCACCTCACATCAGTAAGAATGGCTAAGATCAAAAACTCAGGTGATAGCCGAAGCTGGGGAGGGTGTGAAGAAAGAGGAGTACTCCTCCATTGTTGGTGGGATTGCAAGATGGTACCACTACTCTGGAAATCAGTCTGGAATTTCCTCCTAAAATTGGCCATAATACTACCTGAGGATATGAGGAGTGGTAACTATATCACTCCTGGACATATACCCAAAAGATGCTCCAACATATAACAAGGACACATGTTCCACTATGTTCATAGCAGACTTATATATAGCCAGAAGCTGGAAAAAAAAAACAGATATCCTTCAACAGAGGAATGGATACAGATAATGTGGTACATTTACACAATGGAGTATTACTCAGCTGTTAAATTCAAATGACTTTGTGAAATTCTTATGCAAAAGGATGGAATTAGAAAATATCCTGAGTAAAGTAATCTGGTCACAAAAGAACACACATGGTATGCACTTACTGATAAGAAGGTATTAGTCTGAAAACTCAGAATACCTAAGATACCATTCACAGACCATGTGAAGCTCAAGGAGGAAGACCAAAATGGGGATCCACCAGTCCTTCTTAGAGGGGGGAACAAAATATCCACAGGAGGAAATTCAGAAACAAAGTGTGTTATACAGACTGAAGGAAAGGCCATCCAGAGACTGATCCACCTGGGTTCCATTCCATATACAGTCACCAAACCTAGAAACTATTGCAGATGCCAAGAAGTGTATGTTGAGAGGAGCCTGATATAGCTATCTTCTGAGAGGCTCTGCCAGAGTGTGACAAATACAGAGTGGATGCTCACAGCCAACCATTGGACTAAAAATGTGGTCCCCAATGTATGAATTAGAGGAAGGACAGAAGGAGCTGAGGGGTTTGTAACCCCATAGGAAGAACAACAATATCAACCAACCAGACTCCCCAAAGCTTCCATTGTCTAAACCATCAACCAAAGAGTATAAATAGGGGGACCCATGGCTCTAGTTATATAGGTAGCAGAGGATGACCTTGTAGGATATCAAAGGGAGGAGAGGCCATTGGTCCTGTGAAGGCTAGATACCCCAGTGTAGGAGATTGTCAGGGTGGAGAGGCAAGAGGGAGTGGGTGGATGGGTGGGTGAGCACCCTCATAGAAGCAGGAGTAGGGGATGGGCTAGGGTGTTTCCAGAGGGTCTAGCATTTGAATGTAAATAAAGAAATTATCGAATGAAGAACCAAATTTATAAAGTGACTATCTCATACGTTTTCCATCCATGAAGCTGACACATCAAGAAAAAGAGGGTTGAATAGAAAAGTATCAGACGATTAAGAGAGTGATTTAGGTTGTTGAGATTATCAAAAGTAAAATGCCTTTTTAAAGACAAACAAGTCCAAAAATAAACAATTTTATAACAATTCACAGTAAAATATACTAATTTTTAAAATTGCTCATGGAATAAAAATACCTAATCCCCCAAACTGATAAAAATATAATAAAATGCATATGTTAATTAGTGTTATTTAGTTTTTTGAAAACTTATAAGTATGTACATGGATGTAAGCAGTAAAGGCACAAAAATTTCAGTCATTAATAAAATACTACATAAAACATTTTAATCAATGTGTAATGATTGTATAAATAAGACTATGTGTGGTGAAATAATTTGTAATTTCATACAATAAGAACTAGTTATGCAAACATTTTCAGTAAAGTCTGAAATAAAAGTAATAATTAGTATAAAGCCAATAAACTATCTTGGAAGCACGGAAATATGCACAGATTTAGAATAAGAAAGAGATAGTTTTAACACCATTAAATAATGTGAAACTGTGTCTGCTCCTTAGTGTACATTAGCAACATTGAATTAAGAGAGAAAGCATAGGAATGTCATCCAGTGGTAGACAGTTAAGTCATATGTATGGCCTGTGTGTAGCCCTAAGTCTAATTTCTACCAAGGAAGAGGAGAAAGGAGGAGGAGAAGAAGATGAAGAGGAGGCAAAGGAGAAGAGTGAAGATGAAGAAGAGGTGGAGGAGGGAGAATCTAAAACTAAGGGATAGAAATTTCAGTATTCATAATATCACTAATACAAAATTATCATAGACTTGATTTTTCTATATTAATTAGTTTTATAAAACAATACATTTTGCCTGTAGTTCTAAATTGGGACATTTATATTAGCCTCACATATTTGTATTATCTAATTATACTATTGACTCTTGTTGACATGGAGAGTTTGAACTGTTTACACAAAAAATAATAATTGCATGAGGCCATTATACTATTTTTCACTCATTTAATATGCATCTATGGAGTGCTTTTTGCAATGTTTGTTGAAAGGGGTGCATGAGACTGGGCACTGGATTTGAGGATACAGAGGGGAGGTGAAGTTCTTCAGTGTGCTACCTCCCTCTTTGGCTGGAAGGACTTCTGGGTTCCTAGGGAATGCCTACTGAAGTTCTAGGCTGGGCTAAAACAATGACTGGGGCAAGGAAAGTTTGGAAGTGAAGAGCAGTGCAAAACGCTGGAGATAAGGGGTGGGGATGGGGAGGTTGGATGCAGCAATGGTCTCCTGCACAGCTAGGGATAAAACTAGATTAGATTTGGAAAAGAAGAGACAGAAGTGAAATATTCTGTTAGCCTACCTGCTTCCCTTCAGGGTTGGCCTTCATATTATCAAAAAATGCCTGCTGGAATTGAGAGCTCTGAGAGAGCAATGAGGAAGGAAGCAATGGGGAGGAAGGTTGAATAGTAAGATCTGTTGATACCCTGGAGATGAAGAGAGGTAAGAAAGGGAGGCTGAATCACATGACCTTTTAACTCTAACTGTAAAATATTATTTTCTAAAGCTAATGAGTAGATGTTTTATTATAGATAGTTATGTTTGTTATTGTGACACTAAGCCTCCTTCTTAAAAAACCAGGAGATTTAATTAATGGGTATTTCCCACCTTGAACTCTATAAATAGACATGCACTCTCTGTCCTGCTGTATCACTTCAGAACAATGAGCAGGGTAAGGGCCATGTGGTTGTGATCATGATCAGAGTAGTGATTCTAAAATGGGATGGATACCTTTACACTATTTACTTGTGTGAGTAGTAGCTGTAAGAAACTAGTGTGCCAAATTAGGAAATGTTTTCCAATTCAGTATGTCTGATTAGACATCAAGAATGTGGCTTTCTGATCTAAATAAAGTTAATTATGTTACTAGTAAAGTATCAAAATAGTTTTAAACAGGCTGTGTGCTTTCCAAATCTGAGTCTATATAAAACAAATATGTCATTTAGCCAAAGGCAGGCAATGGGAAAGCCAGTGCCAGCTGGATGCTGGAGAGAGGAAGAGAAGGAAAGGGATTGAGGGAGGAAGGGAGGGGAGGAGACAGAGATTATTCTGGTACAAATGAAAGTTACTCCAAATTACCTTAAAATATTTGTTGATTTCAATTTATTAGATAATTTATAGGTTAATAGTATTTATTCAATAAAAATACATATTCTCCTGCTATAACATCATCTAAAGGTAAATCATCCTTGTCATGATGGACTTTTGAGATTTCAACATGAAAATTATCTAGTTGATGATGTAAATTTTAAAGATCATAATGATAGAGGTCATTCTTTGCATTTTAAATACTTTCAGAGAGCAATTTTGCTTGGTATTCATGCCTTAAACAAGATTCAAATCAAATAGAATGTTTTCTATTTGATTGTAACCTCCATGTAAGAAATTACTGAAAATTTACTCTCTTTAAACTGCTTTCCCATTATACAATAGCTGTGGGTCATATATAGCTAGATACCAGTTACTGGATTATTTTCTGTGACTGTCATGAGTATAAAATTAATGTCCCTTTTAAAATTTTTCTTTGATATTTTATGTACTTATATTTTAAATGTTATCCACTTTCCCCACTTTCCCATACCTCCTTTGCCTCCCCCACCTTCTATGAGGATGCTCCCACCCACTCCCACCTCAACGCAGTGGCATTACCTTACATTGGGACAAGCCTTCCCATGACCAAGGGTCTTTCCTCCTATTCATGCTGGACAATACCATCCTCTGCCACACATGTGCCTGGAGTCATGGGTCCCTCCATGTGTATTCATTAGTTGGTGGTTTAGTCCAGCATGTGATAGATGCAAATGCAGAGACCTTTAGCCAAATACCATGCTGAGTCATGGAATATTGACAAAGAGTTGGAGGAAGGATTTCTGGAACTACAGCAGTCAGGAACCTCAGGAGAACATGACCCTCAGAACTCATAATGGCTCACAAAGACTGAAACAACAATCATGGACCCTGTATGTCTTCTCTGCATATATTTTATGGTTGTGTGGCTTTGTGTTTTGTTGGACTCCACTAAGAGTAGGAGTATGGGGTACCTCTGACTCTTTTGCCTGTTTTTGAGACCCCTTCTTTCTTCTGTGTTGTCTCAACAAGGCTTATTTGCATGATTGTACCGGGTATTATTGTACCATGATCTGCTGTATTTTATTATTATGCCTGGGAGGTCTGTCTTTTTCTGAAGGGAAAAAGAAGAGAAGTAAATATAACAGAGAGGGGAGATGGGAGAGATGGGAGGAGTGGAGGTAGGAAAAATCTGTACTTATGATATAATGTAGTTAAAGAAAAAAAACTAAAATTAAAAGAATCTATTTTGAATAAAAACCAAAATCAATCTATCAAACACACACACACACACACACACACACACACACACACACACACACACAAAACACACACACACACTGAAATGGTGCTGAATAAGAAAAACACAATAACCTGAAAAAAATCATAGTCAATAGGAAACCTCTAGAACAGGATGGTTCATCTGGAAAATAGAATCAAAGACAGAAAACAAGGTAGAGAATCACTTAGTAGAAATCAAAATCATTTCTAAATTACATATATGAACTGCAACTGGAATAAACTTAAACCGGAAAACACTCAATTTTTTGATTATGAGAATAGAAGAAGAAAACCGCAAAGGCATAAAGAATGCTCTTAATAAATTCAAAAGAAAAAATCTGGAAAGAATCTAGGGCCAAAAGATAAAAATTGTCAAACCAATTTGTAATATTTAGCAAAGCTGCCTATTAAAACTAAAAGAGAAATTAAAAAGTATATTTTATAATAGAAACAGAGTAAACAACTTTATCTCTTGTTTTTACAGCTTCCATTTCTAATATCATCTCTAACTATTTATAAATGCATTAAGTTTTATGGATTTTGATTCTGGTTAATTTTTGTGGGTGGTATTTTTAATCATTTACTTAAAGAGCATAGTCAATAGAACAATTCAGCAACCTAAATATTGGGAAAAAAATTCCACTCACCGCACATCTGATAGAGAGGCTAATATCCAAAATATAAATTCAAGAAGCTACCCTCCAGAAAAAAAAAAAACGAAAAACCTAATAAAAATAATGGGGTATAGAACTAAACAGAGAATTCACAACAGAGGAATCTTCAATGGCCAAGAAACACTTAAAGAAATGTTCAAAGGCCTTGGTGATCAGAGAAATGCAAATCAAAATGTCCCTTAGATTATACCTTATACCTATCAGAACTCAGGGACAACACATTTGGGCCAGGACATGGAGAAAGAGAAACACTCCTCCATTGCTGGTGGGATTGCAAACTGGTAAATCACTCTGGTAATCAATCTTAAGGTTCCTTAGAAAATTGGTAATAGACGTACCTCAAGATCCAGATATACCACTCTTGGGCAATTACCCAAAAGATATCTCACCATGCCACAGGAGCATGTGCTCCACTATGTTCATAATGACCTTATCTGTGATAGCTAGAAGCTGGAAACAACCCAGATGGCCCACAACAGAAGACTGGATACAAAAAAATGTGGGTCATTTACATGATGGGATATTA
This sequence comes from Rattus rattus, assembly GCF_011064425.1. Classification (NCBI taxonomy): domain Eukaryota; kingdom Metazoa; phylum Chordata; class Mammalia; order Rodentia; family Muridae; genus Rattus; species Rattus rattus. Next base: position 32,809,144 of record NC_046165.1, on the reverse strand, counting down.
TTCAACTATTAATAATAATGAGGGCATCATGAGTTTTGAAGTCAAACAGACAGAACTAGAAAACATGATCCTAAGTGAGGTAACTCAGACACAAAAGGACATGCAAGGTATGTACTCACTAATAAGTGGATATTAGGCAAAAAAGTACAGAATATCTAGGACACAAATCACAGAACTCAAGAAGGTTAACAAGCAGAGGGACCCAAGTGAGGATGTGTCGATCCAACTTGTGATGAAGAAGAAAATAATTACAGGAGGCAGAGGGAAGGAGGGACCTCAATGGGAAAGGGGAGTGGGAGGAGAAAAGGGGAACATGATCACGTATTGGGGGAGGAGGATGACAGGAGAGAAGCCCTGAGGGCCAGCAAAATGAATGGACATATACAACCTCGTTGGGTCACAGGTCGGGGACCATTTAGAAGGTACCAAAGACAGAGGAGGTAAGAGATTGTCAGGACTTAATGGGAGGGACCTTAGATAAAATCTCCAACAGTGGAGAGAGGAGACTTGAAGATTCCACCTCCAGTAGAAAGACAGAGCATCAAATGGAGGCATGGGGTTGCCATCCAACAGTCAACATCGCTGACTCAGAATTGTTCTTGTCTAAAAGAACTGCAAAGTCAAAAAAGAAGAAACTAAGGGAAGGTCGATCTAGTGATCGACCCAATTTAGGATCCCTTTCAAGGAGCAACTCCAAGACCTGACACTAATACTGATACTATGCTGTGCTTACAGATAGGAGCCTAGCAAGGCTGGTCCTCCAAGAGGACCATCAAGCAGCTGACTGAGACAGAAGCAGATACTTATACCCACCCAATGGATAGAAGCCGAGGACCCCTGTGGTGGAATTGGGAAACAGTGGAAGAAGTTGAAGAGTAGAGTGACCCCATAGAAAGACCAGCTGTCTCAACTAACATGGACACATGGAGATCTCTCAGACACTGAGCTACCAACTATACAAGAGCTTGTCTGAGAACTCCCACACATATACAACAGAGGACTATACACAGAGGACTTCCAAGTTTGGCCTTAATGGGAGAAGATGTGCCTAACCCTCAAGAGACCAAAGAGTGTGGGGAGGGCTGCTGTGGGGACATCCTCTTGGAGATAGGAAAGGAAGTATGAGATGAGGAACTGGAGGATGGCAGGCGGGGAGGCAGGCTAATGACTAGACTGTAAAAAAATAAAAATAATAAAAAAAGAGGAAAGAGAAGTGTGGAATAAAGGAGGCCGTTTAGAGGCTATTTGAAAAATATTTTTTATGTAAACAATACTAAACACAAACAAGAAGTCACAGGGAAACAATAAGTAATTCTTTATTAAAATAGGAAGAAATTCTACATTATACCTCTTTTTTAAAGAGGACATAATTACCACCCTATATAAAAACGTACCAAAGTTCCACAAAACAATTAAATGACATTTAGAAATACATGCTGTTCAATAATAATGGTTAAGAAGGTCACAATTCCACAAGAAAAAGAAACAGATTAGCAAATTTCATTAGAAAAGAGAACCTTTTTTGTTTCCAGCTAACACTTTACCTAAGGATTAAAAAATAACACCTCTTAAGGGAAAGACAATGGAAAATTATGTTCCAAACAAACGGAACCAAGATGCAAGCCAACTTAGTCTAATATCTGACAAAGTAGCAAAGTTAATTCAAGATGAAGTAAATCACTTAAAAATAGACATAAAATGAAGGAGAAGGTATCAGTAATTACAAACCTCACAACAGCAAAACGTGTCCATGATCTAAGGGACTTAATAGAAATTCTACCAGGCCTCTAGAAAAAATTCAACACTAAAACTACTCATATTCTCTAAAATAGAAAAGGAAGTATCTCTTTAAGTCTCTTTTACTTGGCAAGAATTATCAGTATAATACTTCCAAACTAAATTTAATATCACACACACACACACACACACACACACACACACACCATCATCTTCTTCTTCATCATCATTATTATCCTTGATCAAAGAAACTTCACTTAAGAGACAGATGGAGGGTGTTACTATATAGCACATAGATCAACTCTGAGCCAGAAATCACATAATTATCTCTATAGAAACATTAAAAACAAAAATTTGGTAATGTAAATACATAAAATAAAAATTGAAAAAATAAAGAATGCTTTGTTTCTAAAAAAAAAAACAAACTTGAAAAATCCCACATTCCTTTGTGTTACAATTTTTGTTAAAAGAGGTCTGGTAGATGCCCCTGAAACACACAGAATACAAAATACAAAATTGCAAAAAACTGAGAAGGGAATCAGAAAAAGAACTTTGAAGGAGCACGAGACCCTTTTAAAAAAACAACCAGAGCTTCCAGGGACTAAGCCACTAAAAGACTCCATGGACTGACCCTTCTGAACTTTAGTGAATATCCTATAATTTTTGCCCTTCCTGCTAAAGTGAACGGAATTGGTGGGGAGGATGGGGAGGGGAACACCCATATAGAAGGGGAGGGAGAGGGATTGGGGGATGTTGCCGAAACCGGAAAGGGAATAACACTTCTCTTCTGGAAGGGTTGAGGACATTGTTGGAGACTGTTGGAGGGGTGAGTCAGGAGGTATGGAACAGTCAGAGGGTGGACTGGAAATGAGATAAAGTCTGAACTGTAAAAAAAAAAGATTAAAGAATAAATTAGAAAAAGAAAAATAGAAAAAGGAACATTGTTCACCATAACACGAAGAGTATAACTGTTTCTACCAGTACAATCTGATGTAGCCATTACAGAATCATTGTGAATATTCTTTTAAAAGACATAAATTCATAGGCCATAAAATCCATCTACAATACTGTGTTGCATATTTCCAGGGGACTCTGTGTCCTATTAGACTCAAACTTGCACTTCTATGATCATTGTTGTTTCATTCAAAATAACCAAGAAATGCATACCATGTAGATGTTATTTGTTTATGAACAGTAAATGAAAATGAGAGTGTAGATGACTCATCTTTAAATGGCACAGCTACATCCTCAAGGCTTGGGGATCTTGACTGAATACACTGGTGGTAAGATAACATGAGAGAGAGCAGGTGAAAGCAAGGGAAGATTACTGGCTAGACGTGGTACATGAGCTCAATATAACTGTGATTACAATGTATTCACAAGATCAACCCATCCAAATTTCCCAGCATGAATGGGTAGGAGCTCATGAAGTTCTACAATTAACCGAGGAGTAACTATTCATAGGTGCTACAAGAGAAACTGTCAAATGTCATCAGCCTCTCAACTTCAGAAAGGCTACCAGAACATCAGTTACATTGCTCTATACTCATCTGTATGAACTGAATTTAGTAGGTTTGCAAAAGAGCACTTGAAGTTAGGAATAATAATGATGGAGTATTGGGGAGAAATTGCAAGATTTGGAATGGAGGGGATAGATTTTTACAGCATTATATGATGGTAAAATATTCTGAAAAATGATTTTGAGGAGGTTATGCTTCCATGAAGAGGTGTCTAGTCACATACCCATATTGTGACAGCAAATAAAAATTAAAGAATAAAGTTAGTACCCAGAATACTAACGACCACATTAGCAATATTCTCTTTAGTGCACAGCATACATTTTAGTAGCAAATGCATATGAATGTTTCTCTTGTTTATCATTTAGGAGTTTTTCTGTTTTATAGCCCCAGACTTAAAATATAAATTACCTGAGGAGGAGGGCCATAACACAGAGTTATTACTGTTAATAATGAGCTTGGAATGAAGCAATGTTCAGAAGCAAGGATGGAAATATCCACATAACCCCTTCAGAATAATGGCTGAACTAGAATATAAATGCTGTGTGTAATTAAACATTTAGTTCTGCAGATATGTTACATATGAAATTGTGAGATCTCTCTCTCTCTCTCTCTCTCTCTCTCTCTCTCTCTGTGTGTGTGTGTGTATGTGTGTGTGTATGTGTGTGTGTGTGTGTGTATAGTATATGTGTTTCTGTAGCAGCAGCAGCAGCAGCAGCAGCAGAAGCAGAAGCAGTAGATATAACAGATAATGTGATTATTTACTTCTCAAGCTCTTTGCCACTACTTAGTTTCATAACTCTTTAAAGGAAACCTGCAAAGGTCAAGTATTTACAGGAGTGGTTGCCATGCCCTGCAAGGTGATCACAATGTCAGTGTGATAAGATTACCTCCCCTTGAGAGCTGAGATCTGGGTCATTAGGAACAGCCCTGAGGAATAAGAGGGAGACAAACTACCTTCATTAGAATTATCCTTAACTCTGGGTGAAAGTACTACTTTATATTAAATTTATCACGTTGACTAAAAGTGATATTTTTAAGCTTTGTTAAAGACATATATCCTAAGGCAGACATTTCTTAAAAGGGAATATAATTAAGCATCAGTTTTAATCCTTGTTTTAAGAGAAGAAGAAAAAAAACACATGATTTTTGTTTTATTTTCTAAAAACATTCCTAATTTTTTGTCAATCTTATTTCATCAGATTTGGAAGACAGTACCAGTTATGTTATTAGAATAAATTCCTAAACCAATGATGTCCTTTTCTTGGACTCTAATTTGCTTAGGATCTACATGGCAGGCAGCTCCTTACCTGTAAAAACTATTTCAGGGTAAGCTTTGGGACAGGTAATTTCCAGATGGGAATGGTCACAAGGGTCACCCATCTGTATCACAGCAGGAAAATGCCATCTGTTCAATTTAACCAGAATTGTTTCAAATCTGTGATTTTGAAAGTTTTGCTTATTCATTCTCCAGAGGAAAAAAAAAAGCTTTAAAAGTCTATGATATATAAGATCTTATTCATTTATATGGTTATAGAGGAATTAATAAGGATAGTGCCTAAAGCATCCCCAGAGTAATTTTCTAGTTGTGACAAGTACAAGTTCCCTTTGACACACGAGGAAATTGCTTCACTCTAGAAGACAGCATCTGTATGACATATTGAATATGGAGAATTCAAGCTTGTTCCTACACAGAACCTTCTCCCCTATGTGCTAGCATTTTTTTGGTACAGGAAGCTACTCTAGACATTACCGAGAGAGAATTGTAAACATCAACCCAGCATCATACTTTTGGATAGGCAATGGAGTCCCTCCTGTAAGTTATGCTAGGTCAATGGTGGCGTAAATCTTATGGGAGTAACCCAAGCAACATCTGGTTTGACTTAAAACTCACTCCAAAAAGATGGAATCCATAAATAACACTCCTTAGGTGACCCAGATTCTGAGACTATACAGCTGAGGAGCCTAGCAGAGAAACAGGAACTATTGTTCAACTAAAAGAAGAAAATATAAAATGGCAGAGAAACCCAAGTTTGGACAGAAATATGTAGGCTCCAAAATTTTTTAAAGATCGAATTAATCCGAGCCACATGTAATTTGTTGTTGCTCTAACAATTGGAGTGTATATTTAACAAACAGGGCTCTAAATTTCTTAATTCCTTAAATCATTTAAAAACCTGATACATTGAAGAAAACAATTTAAAAAATAAATAAATATTAAATACAATGACCATCTTGATACCATAAAATAAAATGCTGTAACAGAGTCCCAATTGCCTGTCCTCAAGTGACAAGGGGTCCTTTCCTTTAGCCACTAAATCTGGTAACTTCAGGATTGGCTAGCTACTGTCAATGCTATTTCAAACTATACAACTTTATGGTACAAGGTGAGCATGACTGGAAACATTTCTGCCCATCACTTTTAATACTGAATTTGTAAACACATGCTTTATGACTTAAGCTGAGAATGTTCAGGAAACAATGAAGTTAACTAAGCATACTTACAAATTGTCAGATCGCTGTATGAATGTGCATGGACTGTGAATAAAATCTAAAGGACATCACTTTAGAAACAACTTCCCTATTTATTTACTGAACGTAGCCTATCTTAATCCATATCATTTTTCTCTTCACGGTGTACATTTACTTTACCCTAGTCAAGAAACAAACCTATTTTCAATAAAAGATATTAACAAAAGAAAAACAGGAAGATAACCATACAAAATTACTCTCCTTCATACTGCTGTGACTACTGATACTTTTTCTGCAGAGACCAAAACTATTGTTATAATGCAGAGTTACACTTGCTATAAATTTGACACCAGAATTCATTAAATTAGTTACCACATATTTTGATTCCTTCATTACATCCGATAGCAATATAAAATTTGTTTGAGAAAAATATTTAATATTTTATTATTCACGAAGTACTTTCTTTTCCTTCCTCCAGCTCTCTCTTCCTAATCCTTATATATCTCCTTTATTGGTTTTAAGCAACTTAGTACATCGTGTCTTATAGAGAAGAATATGAGGTCAGGAACATTACCTAGTTCCTGACCTAGGCTCTCTGCTCAGTAATGTGGAAAGATCAAAAATATTTCAGCAGAATGAGGTTACAAGGGGACCCTTTCCTAGTCAATCCAAATATGAAATATAATCCTCACTTACAACCTAGCAAAGATTAACCTAAGTCATCTCCAGATGCAAGATGACCAGAAACTTCAGAATAAAACAGTTATGCCACAAAAAAATCCATTACAAAGTGTTTTATGTTACAGATATTTTAATATTATCCAAAGTGTTATTTATATTTTATTATTTCATCTATTTAAACATTAATGATACTTCTTATAAATATTATTAAATATCAGTCATTTTCAGATAATTTTCCAGTCACAACTTTACTTGATTTCCATCAAATACTGCATTTATTATTAAGATATTTTATGAAGTTGAATAGTTTATTCTAAATCCACACAAATTAAACATAAACATAAAATATCATATTGAAACTTGACAAAACTCCAGCTGATAAAATATTTACTTTTGTTCTAGATAATTTATTCAACATTTCATAAATATTTTTTATCATCTGAAAATGTAGATAAGGTTGACAAGATAATTTATAAAGTAAAAAGGTTACAATTCTTGTTTTTTTCTTTTATTGGATATTTTTTATTTACATTTCAAATGTTACACCCTTTCCTGATTTCCCAGACATAAGGCCCCTATTCCCTTCCCCTCCCCTTATACTACAGGGGTGTTCCACTCTCCATCCATCCTCTCTTCCCCCCACCCTGACATTCTCCTACAATGGGGGACCAAGGGCTTTTCCTCCTATTGATGCCCAACAAGGCCATCCTCTGCTACATATGCAGCTGGAGCCATGGGTCAGTCCATGTATAGTCTTTGGGTAGTGGTTTAGTCCCTGGGAGCTCTGGTTGGTTGGCATTATTCTTGTGGGGTTGCAAGCCCCTTAAGCTCTTTCAATCCTTTCTCTAATTCCCACAAAGGGGGTCCTGTTCTCAGTTCAATAGTTTGCTACTAGCATGCTCCTCTGTATTTGATATGCTCTGGCTATGTCTCTCAGGAGACATCTATATCCAGTTTCTGTCAGCATCACTTCTTAGCCTCATCAATCTTATCTAGTTTTGATGGCAGTGTATATATATATATATATATATATATATATATATATATATATATATATATATATATATATATGGGCCACATGTAGGGCCGGCTTTGCATGGCCATTCCTTCAGTCTCTGCTCCAAATTTTGAGAGGTTATAATTCTTATATTAATGCATCTATTTGGTAAATATTTGAGCTTTATATTTCTGATTATATTATAGAATTTCTAATTGTATAATTTGACTGGCAATTCAGTAAGTTAATCAGGACATTATTTATATGAATGAATAAAATAAACCTAATTTTGGATTGTTAACTTCATACATTTATTTCATATTTTAATCCAGTGACTTTCAAAGTGTTTGGTAATTTACCAAAGGTCATGGTCATCTGCCTTATATCTACCGTTCATATAGAGAATGGTTAGTGAGTCTTTTTCAAATAAAGATCTTAAAGGATAACCAAGAGAAGCAAAGTTGACAATGAAAATTTCCTATAAAGCAGCTGGTTTTAAATTATTTAAAAGGTTAGGAAAATAAAGTCCTAAAAAGAAAAATAATCACTCTTGTAAAACACACACACACACACACACACACACACACAAAACAAAGTTTGTGTTTCTAAACTTTTCCAAAGTTAGAATTAAAAGAATATTCCTAGCAACTGAAGGAGAGAGGAAAGCAACTTCCTTGCTAAAAGCTCAGCAAACATCATTTAACTTACAATATTAAAACTCAGCAGGTCTTTGAGCAGCTAAATTAAAAGCTATTAAGAGGCACATAGTTAATTAATGGATCTAATTCTTTTTATCAATTAAAAGGTATATAATTTACCAGGGTGAAGAATAATTAAACAAGACATTTCTTATGTAGCGTGGTACTAAACCTCACCATTTTGAACATGGTGGACAAACTATTTGGCTATCACTTGGAACACAAGCAGAAGGCACTCCCTTGTTCTTCTCATTGACAAAGAGAATGTGACTTTTCTTTGGTAAGATAGTTGTTATGCACATATCAAAATTAAATCTATAAGTCACTGACATAAATTAATAATTACCAAGATACATGACAGTGAGAAAATATTTCTCAGGCCTTTCTGAATGTCCTCTGTACTTTTCACTCATAGTATGTTCTATTTTCCTTTTTTTATTCTTATTTATTCCTGAGAAAAGATGCATAATAGAGGTATAGAAACAGAAACCCACTTGTTTGCACACTCAGAAGTCTCATAAAAACACAAAATAGAGAGTCATGATATATATGAAAAGGACCTATAGTATACAAAATTGAAATGTAACACACACAGACACACACACACACACACACGTGCACAAAGACGCATGATGAAGTAACAACAAATATTAAATTAAATTAAAAGAGGAAAAGCTCTGCTAGGACAGTATGAGATAATGAACCTCCGAAGACGTTGAATTCAGATTCTATTGAGCTTCTATTGCTGAGCCCTTAGATAAAAACTCTATTTTCATTTGCAAATGAGTATATATTGAAGGTTACTTCTGCGCAAGGTGTGGAGATGGATGTCTACTACTTTCAGTTCTAGGACCCCATCTGGTGCTGACCTGTGCAAGCTATACTCCCACTGTCTCAGTCTCTGTCAGTTTCAGTGTTCATTGATCATATTGATTTACAGTGTCTTGTTTTTTTTTTTTTTTTTTTTTTTTTTTTTTTTTTTTTTCAGAGCTGGGGACCGAACCCAGGGCCTCCCCTAGGCTGTCTCTACCACTGAGCTAAATCCCCAACCCAGTGTCTTGTTTTCTTGGTGTCCATCATCCCCTCTGTCTCTAAGACACTTCCTGTCCATGGCCAGGTGCTTCCTTAGCCTTGAGTGGAGAGATTGGGTGAAGACATCCCATTTAGAACTGAGTGGGTCTGGCTGTTGTTTGGTGTATCTGTTGCCATCTTCTGCAAATGGAAGCTTCTTTGTTGATGGCTGAGTAAAGCATTGATTTATGAGTATAGCAATAAACCTCATTTTAAACAGTATTATGGATCAATATAAATTGGAAAACTCCAAGATTGACATGTGCCTAACAAAATTCTGTAAATTAAAGCAGGCGGGTATCTCATCAAGAATCATAGCCCTAAAACAACAGAGTAGGCTTAAGGACTTTTATAAACATGAAATAATAAATTTAAACGAGATAGTTTAGGACTGGTAGCTCCATATACTGTTATTTAACTGAATAAACTGAGAAGAGTTAAGGAGTATGAAGAGTAACAGGATAAAATATAACAAGGTCCCATAGAATTTCAAATTACTCTACAGTGATGTTTAAGTATTAACCAGTAAGAAATACATTTTTAAACCTTACCCTTAACTTGCATGCTGGTACATGCCTTTAATACCAACACTTTTGAGGCATAAGCAGACAGACCTCCGAGTTGGGAACAGCCTTGTTTAAATAGCAAGTTCCTTCCTAGCCAGAGGTACATAGATTCTTTCTCAATAAATAAAGAAAAATAACAAAACCAGCAATGAAACAACAGCCTTCTCCATTTATACCATCTAGAAATTGTCCCTATAGAATATAACAGAAAAAGAAATAGCTGTCCAAGTAATACACAAAAACATGAGGCTATCAATTAAAATGTATAGCTCTTAGTGGAAAATTAGCCACGAGCTCTCCTTCTCCCCTCCCCAAAAATTTCACATGATGATAATTTGGGGCAGACATACTACAGAATTGGGGCTTTTCTTCTACTTTCTAATAAAATCCCATGATACTTATTTTTGTAACAAAAACAAATTCATCTGAAGCCTTCAAACTCCAGCCAGACTTTTAGAGAGTAATATCCAAGTGTGGTTCGTTGCAAGTTAACCTCTCTTCATGGCCACAAATGTAGTGTACGGTCTCTACCTCATAGCCACAGCTAAAGGAAACAGCCTTCCCCTCTCAACCATGAATAAGAGACACAGGTCTTCCTCTTAGCCACAAATCATTAACAGACACCACCTTATAACCACAAACATAATACAGAGCCTCTACCTCATAGCCACAAACAAAGCAAGTGGTTTAACTCACAGCCACAGACAGAAAACCAGGACTCTTCTTCATACCAATAAACAATGCACAGCTAAAGACAGTTCTGTACAAGGAAATGGTTACTATACCCAGTTTTTTAAATCTACATTACCAATGCAAAATGCTTGTAGGTTTATGCAATCACAGATATATGTCCTTTTTATGTTAAGTTACCTAAAAATCAATTTAAATTTTAAAACAGCACTGTTGAGCCAGTAGCATACGTAAATGGAATAAATGCATTTACTAGTGATAGTGCAAAGGAAGAAGGTGGTAGATAGACAGGACTGAAAAATAGTGGCAGATGGTGATTTAACTCCATTAAAAATATAAAGAAAACTGAAAGAGTAAAAATAAATAGTATTATAGCAATCATTATAAATATCTACCTGTTGTTTTTTTCAAGCTCACTTAAATATAGATTGTATGTGTAGGTTAATAGTATAATAATGAACCACTGCTTATTATTGGTATATACTTATGGTATAATATGTATATGTGTAGGCAAAATGGATACAAGAGTTTTGGATAATATGTTTGTACATATATAACATAGGATTAGCTAATAAAATTTGAAATTGATAATGACAACATTTATTTGCATAATCAACTCTGAGATGGTGCTAACTAAACTATTAAAGTATAATGAATAAACTAGATAATATCATCCTGAGTGAGGCAACTCAGACTGAAAAGGACATACATGGAAACACAGGGACAAAAACCTGGAGGAGAGACTGAAGAAAAGGCCAGCCAGAGACCACCCCACCTTGCAATCCATGACATCCTCAGACACCAAACCCTGACACTTGCTGATGCCAAGAACTGCTTGCAGACATGAGCCCAGTAGGGCTGTCCTCTGAGAGGCTCAGCCAGTACCTGACTTAAGAAGATGCAGACACTCACAGCCAACAATAGGACTGAGCACTGGAGAAAGTTAGGGAAGGACTGAAGGAGCTGAAGTTGACTGCAACCCCATAGGAAGAACAACAGTATCAAGTAACCAGACCTCCCAGAGCTCTCAGGGAACAAACCACCAACCAAAGAGTACTCATGTTGGGGGGACCCATGGCTCAAGGTGCATACGTAGCAGAGTATGGCCTTGTTGCGCATCAATAGGAGAGGAGGTTTGATGCCCTAGCACAGGGGAATTCTAGAGGGATAAGACAGGAGTGGGTGGGTGAGTGAGTACCCTCTTAAAGGCAAAGGGTAAGGGGTTGGAATGGAGGCTTTGCTGAGGGGAGACCAGGAAGGGTGGTGTTTGAAATGTAAGTAAATAAAATAATGAATAAATATGGTAATGAATAAATCATTAAACAAATAAAGTTACATTTCTAAATGAAAGTAAATATTGTACTAATATTTTCTCTGTTTTGGTAAAATAATTTTATTATTATTTATGTGGATCTATAAATGTTTTTAAAATAAAGATAGCTGGGATGACCCACATCTGCAATACCAGCATGGTTGGAAGGAGTTAGAAGGATGAAATTTGCATGGTAAAGCTCAGCCACATGGTAATTTGGAGGCTATGTTAGCTATGTAACATCTATCTCAAAACAAAAACAAAATGAAGAAAACTTTTGTCATAATTGTACCGAGGTATATAACATTTTATGGTTTTCTACAATTGCCATGTTAAAACAGAATGTTCTTAGAATCTTGATGTATGCTATAAATAATATTCTTACAAACATTTGTGTTTTAGTTATATTGTTTTGCTCCTTTGTACTTTTCCTTGATTGCCTCTGTTAGTATCCGCTTTTATCAAAATAAACATAAATATTTTTGTGTTAAGTAATGCTCCTGTGAAAGGTCACAATCTTGATTGAAGTTTTGTGTTTTTATTACATTCTATTTCTTCATAATATGTTACCTCAAGTGACAAAATATTAAATATTTATCTTTTATACATGTTAAATGTGAAAGATTTGATGGCAGCTTAACAGTTATATTATTTATCTTAGGAGAAAACATTGTGTTATAATGTTTCATTGTCATATATATTGTTTTCTGACCCTTGTTTCATAGGTAATTCTGTAACTAGTTTCTGCCACAGACTAGTTGCCTCACAAATTAATTTAATACTCAAAATAAGTTATTTTAGTTTCACTTATTTACTGACATCTTGTAGTTTTTAACACATTACACTGTACCTTCTTCAGAAACATATGTTGTTCAAACATTAATTTTTAAAAATACATTTTAGTTATTTATTGCGCTGTAATGTATGGGCATGTGTACCTGTGCCACAGTGTATGAGTGGATGTCAGAGTACAGGGTAGGAAGTCTGTTCCCTCATTTTACCAAATATATCCACGAATTAAACATATGTCATCAGCTTTGGTTGTAGGTACCTTTACATGCAGAACTATCTCACTGGCACAAACATTGAACCTTTAAATTATTATTCTAAAAGGATTTGAAAACTGGAAAAATAATCCATAATCGCAGTTTTATATTATACTCGATAAGAATTTCTATTTTTAGCTACATGATTATTAGTAAATTAATATATACTATAATATTAGTGATTTTTAGTCTTGTCCATCATCCATTAATCATATTCTCTAAAATATTTTAATAGTTTATTTTTTCCATGTGATTAACAATTTTTCTTCAGTTTAACACAGAGGGTTTTCATCTTCTCTTAGATATAAATGATAATGTAAGGTCTTATTAAATAGTGTTTTTTAAAAAATAATTATTTTATTTATTAACCTCCTGAATGTTGCCCTCCACACAGTCTCCCTTCATTACCAGTCCCTCTGCTACTGAGAGGGTGGCCCACCCTGGGCATCACACTTCCCTGGGGCATCAAATCTCTACAGGATTAGGCAGATCCTTTCCTACTGAGGCCAGAAAAGGTAGTCTTCTTCTACATATGGGCCAGGGGCCGTGGACCAGACAATGCAGGCTCTCTGGTTGGTGGCTTATTCTCTGGTTGCTCCTAAGGGTCTAGGTTGGTTGACACTGTTGATCTTTCTATGAGGTTACCATCTTCTTTGTTCTTTCAATCCTTGCCCTAACTTTTCCATGGGGACCTGTGACCTCAGTCAGATGTTTGGCTTTAAGTATTTGCATCTGTCTCAGTCAGTTGCGTGTAGGGCCTCTCAGAGGCCAGCCATGATTGACTTCTCTCTACAAGGACAACATGGCATGAGTAATAGTGTCATTGTTTGGTGCCCATCCATGGGATGGATCCCAATTTGGGTATGTTATTGGTCTGCCTTTTCTTCAGCTTCTGCTCTATTTTTGTCCCTGCATTACTTTTAGACGGGAACAATTCTGGATCAAAAATTTTGAAGGTGGGTTGGTGTCCTTAGCTGTACACTGGGGACCCTGACTAACTATTTGAGGTGGTCTTTTCAGGTTTCATCTCGCCACTGTTGGGCAATTAGGGTAAGGTCACCCCCATTGAGTCTTGGGAGCCTTTCACAGCTCACGTCTCGGGAACATTCTAAAATTTCTCCCCAACCTATCTCCAGTAGCCACATATTTCTATTCATTGTTCTGTCCCCCTGGGCTTCTCTCCTGTCTCCTCTCATAGCTCATCCTCCCCTCTCTTCTCTCCCTCTTCCCTCTCCCATCCAGGCCTCTCCCTCACTCTGCTTCCTATGATTATTTTGTTCCCCCTTTTGTTTACTTGTCTTCAGTTTTATTTTGTGAAGTTTTATTCAAAGTGAGCTTGAAGCACCTTCCCTTTGACCTTCCTTCTGTATTAACTTCCTAAGGTCAGTAGTGTGTATCATGATAAACGATAACAAACAGAGAAGAAAAGATCTTTACTAACTCTACCTCTGCCAGAAGGATAATTTCCAAAATATATAAAGAACATCCAAAACTCCAAATAAACCACATTTAAAATAGGATACAGATTTAAACAGAGAATTTACAACAGGGGAATCTTGAATGGGCAGGAAACCATGTTAAGGAAATATTGAACATCCTTAGTCATCAGGGAAATGCAAATCAAAATAATCCTGTGACTCTATCTTAACAACCAGAATGGCAATGAAAAAATTTTCAAGTGACAGCACATGATGGAGAAGATGTGGAGAGTGGAGAACACTCCTACATAGCTGGTAAGATTGCAAACTGGTACAACTCTTTTAATCAATCTGGAGTTTCCTCAGAAAATTAGAAATCTCCAAGAAGACCCAGCTACACCACTCTTGGGCATATACCCAAAAGATGCTCTACCATACCAAATTGTCCTGTGCTCCACTATGTTCTTAGCAGCCTTATCCATAATAGCTAGAAACTGGAAGCAACCCAGAAGTCTTTCACCCAAATAATTTAAATTTAAGGTAAATGTGTAAGAAATACACATTCAGTAGAAACACTTTTTTAAATCTTGAATTTTATTCTTTGTCAAGGATATTAAAAGCATAATATGTTGCCATTCTCAGTGGCAGCAAGGGACATCAGCTTCCAGTCAAGACTCAATAATCTACAGACTCTGTCTGTATTGCTAATTTATAACATTTGGTAGCACATCTCAAAGTAGTTACAACAGATCTTGCTTCGCCAAGAGATGATGGTAAACCTATGTTTAGAGTATTTTCAGGTTAAGAAGGGTTTATAGGGCTTAACTTTGCCAGAGTTGGATAACATATGTAGTATTGAAACACAGAATATGAAGAATACTTAGAACAGGCACTTACCAAGATCTTAATGACAATCATTTGAAGATATGGAGCAAAGAAAATTCTTTAAAATTAAAAAAAAAAATTGTAACAGGGGATTTAAAATGTTGAAAACAACAAGAACTTGTATTTTAATATGTTAGAGTTACTACTTTATTATTAGAAAAAAATTTCTCCTTGTAACACGATTCTAATTGTCTATCCTGAATTTCAGTTTGAAAGACAAACAATTCCACGCAAAAGTCTGCAGCACTTAAATTATTTAAATTAACTTTAAATTGCACTTTACTTTACATGCGTAAAATCACAGCCACCACCTTACTGGAAAGCTTATAAAATTTTGAAATGCTCCAATAATTTTAAATCTTGTAGAAACCTGGAGCCTTCTAAATTAAAGTGCTAATAAAAAATTAGCACTGAAATTTAAATCTCCATGAGCAATACAGAATGATTTAAGCTTATTGAAGCCTTTCAATTTTTTATGAGTTTTATATCTGGAAGTGAGTCAAGCCGTTTCTTTAGAGCAAAATAGTTACTTAAAACATGTAAACAACATTGTCAACACTAATAAATTTCCTGGAGCAAATTTTTCCCCAGATTGTCAAATATCACATGGAGAAATAGTCAACACATATTTGAAAATATAATTTATGGGGGCCTCTCAGAGTCCAAGGGTCCTATCCTATAGACTACTATAATTTCTTGAGTATAATGGACTTCATTTCAGGAGGATCAAGGAAAAGATATGGAAACAGAACTTGTTATAAACATATTGAACCTTAATGCATTGAAAAGTGCATGCAAAGTATTTTTTTGCCTTTGGATATACATATTTTTATCTTCAGTATGAAGGCACTGGTCAAACATTAAATGTCTGTCATAGACACTACGTTGAGTATATTTTTATTTTAATTTTTTTAGTGTTTTTACACATCCACACAAGTGTATGAGTGTATGTGTGTAAACATTTATACATACACACACAACCACACACACAAAACGACAGTGTGTATGTGGATGTAAGAGAAATATTTGCCAGAGACATTTCCTCTTTCCACTGAGGTCTAGGGGGAAAAACTCAGGTAATCAATGCTGCTTGACAAGAGCTCTTATCCACTGTGCCATCTCATCAGCCCCAAACATGTTTCGTAATATAGAAAAGTATTAGTCTCTTCTTACTGTTAAGAGAAACAGGTGTCCTCTTGTCTGTGATTGCATTCTAATTAACAAGGCTATTATGGGGATTTCTATTGTAGGAATAGCTGCTTTAAAGTAGTCTAATTTTTGCTTCGGAGATGTTCAGAGGTTATCCTTGTCTTTTCTGAAGTTGCGAAACACACCAGAAATAACTCCTGTATTCAGGATGCAAGGGCTCTGAGTTACGTTTTGTTGCAAAAGGACAAACTGTGAGAGAAAACAGCAGCAGCGTGCTCTAATCACAACACTTGAATATGGATTTCCATTCCTTCTGGGGATCCCTTTCCTTCACTGTAAGTTCCTGTGCTACTGCAATGGTGAAGAATATTACATGGATGCTTGCTAGAACTGACAATTTGAATTTATATTCCATAAAGTTTGAGACATAACATGTTTTTATATTTAAAAAATAGCCACTACATAAGTCTGTGTTAAATTTCTATGATTCAACAGTAAAACCAATTTGATTCAAACAAAATGTATTTTTCCCTCATTAGTACATCACACTAATAGAGGATTGAAACTTTATCATTAAGGAGCAATAGCTTGTCATGTTCGGAGTAGTGCATGAAATTTCAAGTATTCAGTGTTTCAAACACAAATATCTGTGAGAAAAATAAACCTGTTGTGATTTATGTAAACTTCCGTTCTAAGTTTGTTTAGGTTTATGGTATGTACTGTACATGTACATGTGTTTGCAGTGTGTTGTTGCTGTGAGCATCCTGTGGTAGAGGATAGTGATGTAAACAACTCTCAGAGATCCTATCCATTTCTTCATTCAATGCTTCCCGTGCCTTAGAAAAAGTAAGTTAAAATTATTTTCTTCTTAGTTACTCTGTGGAATTTGAAATGATGATAGCAGCGTAGAGTACTTCATTCATACCACTATTGAAGTAACATAGCATAGCCTACTTGATCATGATGGATGATCGTTTTGATATGTTCTTGGATTCGGTTTGCAAGAATTTTGTTGAGTATGTTTGCATCAATATTCATAAGGGAAATTGGTCTGAAGTTCTCTTTCTTTGTTGGGTCTTTGTGTGGTTTAGGTATAAGAGCAATTGTGGCTTCATAGAAGGAATTGGTAGTGCTCTATCTGTTTCAATTTTGTGGAATAGTTTGGATAGTATTGGTATGAGGTCTTCTATGAAGGTCTGATAGAATTCTGCACTGAACCCACCTGGACCTGGGCTCTTTTTGGTTGGGAGACTTTTAATGACTGCTTCTATTTCGTTAGGAGTTATGGGGTTGTTTAGATGAATTGTTTGCTCCTGATTTAACTTTGGCACCTGATATCTGTCTAGAATATTGTCCATTTCCTCCAGATTTTCGTTTTGTTGAATATAGGCGTTTGTAGTAGGATCTGATGATTTTTCTAATTTCTTCAGATTCTGTTGCTACGTCTCCCTTTTCATTTCTGATTTTGTTAATTTGGATACACTCTCTGTGACCACTGGTTAGTCTGGCTAAGGGTTTATCTATCTTGTTGATTATCTCAAAGAACCAGCTGCTGCTTTTGTTGATACTTTGTATGGTACTTTTCGTTTCTACTTGGTTGATTTCAACTCTGAGATTGATTATTTCCTGCCTTCTACTCCTCTTGGGTTTATTTATTTCTATTTGTCCTAGAGCTTTAAGGTGTGCTGTCAAGCTGCTTACATATGTTGTCTCCTGTTTTTTGTTTGTTTGTTTGTTTGTTTGTTTGTTTTTGCAGGCACTCAAAGCTATGAGTTTACCTCTTAGTGCCACTTTCATTGTGCCCCATAAGTTTGGGAATGTTGTATCTTCATTTTCATTAAATTCTAAGAAGTCTTTAATTTCTTTCTTTATTTGTTCCTTGACCAAGTTGTCATTGAGTAGAACATTGTTCAACTTCCATGTATATGTGATGCAGGAATGGTTTAATATATGAAAATCCATCAATGTAATCCACTATATAAACAAACTCAAAGATAGAAAGCACATGGTCATTTCATTAGATGCTAAGAAAGCATTTGACAAAATTCAACACCCCTTCATGATAACAGTCCTCGAAATATCAGGAATTCAAGGCCCATATCTAAACATAGTAAAAGCACTGTACAGCAAACCAGTAGCTAACATCATACTAAATGGAGTGAAACTTGAAGCAATCCCACTAAAATCAGGGACTAGACAAGGCTGCCCACTCTCTCCCTACTTATTCAATATAGTTCTTGAAGTTCTAGCCAGAGCAATCAGACAGCAAAAGGAAGGCAAAGAGATGCAAATTGGAAGAGAAGAAATCAAAATACCTCTATTTGCAGATGATATGATTGTGTACTTAAGCGACCCCAAAAGTTCCATCAGAGAACTACTTAACCTGATAAACAACTTCAGCAAAGTGTCTGGATATAAAAGTAACTCAAACAAATCAGTAGCTTTCCTCTATTCAAAGGATAAACAGGCTGAGAAAGAAATTAAGGAAATGAAACCCTTCACAATAGTCCCAAATAACATAAAATATCTTGGTGTGATTTTAACCAAGCAAGTGAATGATCTGTATGACAAGAATTTCAAATCTCTGAAGAAAGAAATTGAGGAAGATCTCAGAAGATGGAAAGATCTTCCATGCTCATGGATTGGCAGGATTAATGTAGTAAAGATGGCCATTTCGCCAAAAGCAATCTACAGATTCAATGCAATCCCCATCAAAATTCCTATTCAATTCTTTATAGAGATAGAAAGAGCAATTTGCAAATTCACTTGGAATAACAAAAAGCCCAGGATAGTGAAAACTATACTCAACAATAAAAGAACTTCTGGGGGTATTACCATCCCTGACTTCAAGCAGTATTACAGATAAAATAGTTATAAAAACTGTATGGTATTGGCACAGAGACAGACAGATAGACCAGTGGAATAGAATTGAAGACCCAGAAATGAACCCACACACCTATAGCCACTTGATCTTTGACAAAGGAGCTAAAACTATCCAATCGAAGAAATAGAATTTTCAACAAATGGTGCTGGTTGAACTGGAGACCAGCATGTAGAAGAATGCAGATCGATCCATGCTCATCACCATGTACAAAGCTTTAGTCCAAGTAGATCAAGGACCTCCACATCAAACCAGATACACTCACACTAATAGAAGAAAAAGTGGGGAAGAGTCTCCAACATATGGGCACTGGGTAAAATTTCCTGAACAAAACACCAATGGCTTATGCTCTAAGATCAAGAATCGACAAATGGGACCTCATAAAACTGCAAAGCTTTTGTGAAGCAAAGGACACTGTCATTAGGACAAAACAGCAAACAACAGATTGGGAAAAGATCTTTACCAATCTTACATCTTATAAAGGGCTAATATCCAAAATATACAAAGAACTCAAGAAGTTAGACTCCAGAGAGCCAAATCACCCTGTTGAAAATGGGGTTCTGAGCTAAACAAAACATTCTCACCTGAGGATTATCAAATGGCCAAAAAGCACCTAAAGAAATGTTAAACATCCTTAGTCATCAGGGAAATGTAAATCAAAACAACCCTGAGATTCCACCTCACACCAGTCAGAATGGCTAAGATCAAAAACTCAGGAGACAGCAGATGCTGGTGAGGATGTGGAGAAAGAGCAACACTCCTCCATTGTTGGTGGGATTGCAAACTGGCACAACCACTCTAGAAATCAGTCTAGAGGTTTCTCAGAAAATTGGACATTGTACTACCTGAGGACCCAGCTATACCTCTCTTGGGCATAACACAAAAGATTCTCCAACTTACAACAAAGACACATGCTTCACTATGTTCATAGCAGCCTTATTTATAATAGCCAGAAGCTGGAAAGAACCCACATGCCCTTCAACAGAGGAATGGATTCAAAATGTGGTACATCTACACAATGGAGTAGTACTCAGCTATCAAAAACAATGCCTTCATGAATTCATAGGCAAATGGAATGAACTAGAAAATATCATCCTGAGTGATGTTACTCAATCACAGAAAAACACATTTGGTATGCACTCATTGATAAGTGGATATTAGCCAAAAAGCTCAAATTACCCAAGATGCAATCTACAGACCACAGGAAGTTCAAGAATTAGGATGACTAAAATGCAGATGCTCCCACTCCTTCTTAAAAGGGGGGAAAATATTCATAGGATGGGATATGGAAACAAAGTTTAGAGCAGTGACTCAAGGAATGGCCCTTCAGAACCTGTAACACATGTGGCCCATATATATACAGCCACCAAAACTAGATAAGATCGATGAAGCTAAAAAATGCATGCTGAAAGGACTGGATATAGATCTCTCCTGAGAGACACATCCAGAGCATGTCCAATACAGAGGTCAATGCTAGCAGCAAACCATCGAACTGAGAATAGGACCCCTTGGGGGGAATTAGAGGAAGTATTGAAAGAGTTGAAGGAGCTTACAACCCCATATAAACAATGCCAAACAACCACAGCTTTCAGGGAGTAAACCACTACTGAAAGACTATACATGGACTGACCCAAGGCTCCAATGGCATATGTAGCAGAGAATAGCCTGTTGGGGCACCAATGGAAGGGAAAGTCCTTGTTCTTGCCAAGGTTGGACCCCCCAGTACAGGGGAATAGGGGGGCTGGCAATAAGGAGGTTGTCTAGGGGGAATATCCATATGGGGGAGGGGGAGGGGAGGGAATGGTGGCTTATGGACAGGAAACTGTAAAGGGGAATAACCTTGGAAATATAAGTACAGAAATATATAATAATTTTTTTTTAAAAGAAGTCCTTGGTACGCTTGCTCATAACTATGGAGAATGAAATCAAGAGTTTTTTGAAAGCTCATAAGCCTGTAGAATATACAACTGGATGATGCCTTAGCCGACAAAAAAAAACACAAAAAACAAAAAACAACAACAACAACAAAAGAAATAACAAATAACATAGAGAGACAAGAGTTTGAGCAGGGAATACATTGGGACCCCTGAGTCCTTTCTTGATTAATTCAAATAACTATCTCTCATTAACTGTCTCTTAAGAACATCCACTTATTTACACATTTAGTGTATATACAATGCATACATATAAAAACAAGTTATAAACAAATAAGTTTGCAAAATATGTATATCCAATATTTAAGTATCATCCCTATGATATGAAATATTTTTTGACAGAAGAAATGGCATCCCTTGAGAATCTAACAGACCTTATATTATACCCAGTCATTGAACTTAATAGATGAAATCACAAAATATATAATATACATCTTTTAATATATAAATGTGCATTACATACAATACATTTCTGTTTATATTTATTTTGTTTACCATAACAATGATTTCTAAAATGAAACTATTGTGATTACATACGTATATTTCAGGGTTAAGTGCATATTCAATGGTTAAGGAATCGTATTTGTGCAAGTTTTTTACACCTATAAGTTATATGTTTATATTGTTGAAGATAATTATAAATAGTAAGAATTGTTGAGTATTTTACTTAGAAACTGCTGTGCTAAATACAAGAATTAGAAATAAAAAAAAGAAACATTTTTGTGACCATGTCTTGTTATTATTTTTGAAATAATTGAAGTGTTAATTAGGCATGGGATTGTTTGTTTTTTGATGCACAAATATGAAAAGGTCAGGGCCAGCCTCAGCTACATAACCTGTTTGAGCTTAGTCTAGACCACAGTATATCATGTCTGCAGTTCTTCTTCTTCTTCTTCTTCTTCTTCTTCTTCTTCTTCTTCTTCTTCTTCTTCTTCTTCTTCTTCTTCTTCTTCTTCTTCTCCTTCTTTCTCCTTCTCCTTCCCTCCTCTCCTTTCTTCTTTTCCTCCTCCTCCATATTATTATTATTATTTAAGTATAAAGATGAGAAATTTTTAGACATCTTTGTAAAGAGCATAAAATCTCTTAAAGAGAGATTAAGAAGAGAGATAAAAAGAGAGATGGGGAGGAAGGAGTGAAGAGTAAGGAAGTATTTGTTCTGACAGAGAATAACTTTCTTGATGATTGGTGTTCTGGATTTCGATGGACATTCTCATGAAGACCTGAGGACAAACATTTAAGGTGAGTGTTCACAGTGACTAGGTTGGGACGTTCATGAGGACATGGCAGAGATATGCTTTATCTACTATGTTTTTATTTTTAAATATCTCTTTCTGTCTGTTTGTTAAACATTTACTCATTTCCACAAATGATTATCAAGTGTATATAACACAGAGAAAATTGTTCACATTATTGCTGTTGTGAATGAAAAGACCCAGTTTTTAACCTCGAAACAGGGAAACAGAAAGTCTCACAGCATGCCTTCCTTTCACACAACACTCCATAGTTATCTTTGGTTTGGGAAATGTAATATTTTCACAAACCGTGCTGTTGGGATGCTTCTTCTGTGAAGACAATGGTTATGTGTGAGTAATTGCAGGTGTTAAGTTTTCAAAGCTTGAGGAACCTTTTGAATATTGAAGTCTATTTGGTATTGTAGCTCCTAAAGGAAGACATGGCGTGAGAGGATTCTGGAGTTGGTTGATCATGTGGCTTTATAACTCTTTGGCATTTGAAACTCAAGATTTAATAACCTCCCATGTTCCAAATCATCAGACATCCTTTCATAGCAGGATGCTGTGGCCCTGTCCTCTCCATTGTTGCCATAAATTATATACTCTTTCAGATTTTATTTTTAGTTTTCAAGATATTAAGCACTTTCAATAAAATTTACCTCAGCATCAAGAAGATAAAAATGACCACTTAGGAGTGAACACGACTGAGTAATTTATGAATTTCTGTTTATTTCCATTTTTAAAATTTGAATTTTTTGATTTGTTGTTTCCTTTTTGATTATTTAGGAAATCTGACCCCTGCTCAACTCGTTATTGTGCCTCTCTAAAATATCTGTTTTAAATACATATCAAAGCCTAGCTTTTGTTTATTTTAAAGTATAAAGATTGTCATAAAATATTTATTATTTTCTGTTTTTTTTGTGTGTGTGTGTTATAAACTCATGCAGTGTCAAAGACCAGGATTATGAAGCTGAATGATCTGGTAAAGTAAAGACATCAATTTAGGGCATCTTGCTTCTCATAGGCATATAATGTTGCAAGAGTAAAGATGACATATAACTCAATTTCATATAAAATTTGAAGTTTCTATTGTCATAATTCTCTGATATAGTTTCTAAGATCAAATGCTTACTATTTATTTATTTTATATCTTAAATGTGAAATGAAAGAGTTCACATGCAGAGATGAAGAGATCTTTGTGTAACACCTTATATTTCATCTGGAGCTGGGTTGTATGAGCAAGTATTTCACAGAGAAAACTTAAACATCTTCTAAGCATGGGTCAAATAACATAAATTTCAACATTACTATAATAATAGTAGGATTACTAGAGTTAATCTTTTTCCATGTAGTTTTTTATATTTAGACGTCTTTTAGGTATCACTGAAGCACAGGTCAGACGTGAGCTCTTTAGACAACTTCATGTGTATTTTGCTAGCTTGTGAGGGAATTGTGGGAACCTAGGGATAAATCCTATTCTGACAGTATCACTCTTATTTATATTTATTGTCTTTTGTGCACACCAAAAGAACAGGAATAAAACCATTAACTTCTATATTTTGTACTTCCTTGGAACTACATTAGATTTTTTTAAAAATTATCTTTATTCTCTTTTTATAGTCCAATCGATATCCTCTCATGATACTCCCTCTTCCTCCTCCCCATTCCCCAAGAGTATGTCCCCACCTTCTACCCCACCAGGCCTCCTACTCCAGTTTTTCTAGTCTTTCTAGGGTTAGGTGCATCTTCTCTCACTGAAGCCAGTTCTCTTCCATATCTATCAGGGACCTCCTGTCCGCTAGCGTGTGCTGTCTGGTTGGTGGCTCTGTCTGAGAGACTGTGAGGGTCCGGATCAGTTGAGACTGCTGATCTTCCCATGGGGACGCCCTCCTGCTCAGCTTCTTTCAGCCTTTCCCTAATTAAACCACAGGGGTTCCCAATTTCAGTCCATTGATGGGTGTAAGTGTCTGCATCTGACTCTTTCAGCTGCTTGTTGGGCCTTTCAGAGGGCAACCATGCCAGGTTATTCTCTATAAGCACATCATAGCATCAAGAATAGTGCCGGGCCATAGAGGCTCTGCTTGAGCTGGATCCCAATTTGGCCTGGTCACTCACTGGACTTCCTTTCCCTCAGGCTCTTCTCCATTTCTTTCCCTGCATTCCCTGCAGTTTTTTTTTTTTTTCTTCTTTTTTTAGACAGGAACAATTCTGGGCCAGATGTTTTGACTGTGGGATGGCAACCCCATTCCTCCACTTGATGCTGTGTCTGTCCACTGAGTGTGGACTCTACAAGTTCCTTCTGCATTACATCTTAAACTACATTTCATATGTGTTTGTCTTAAATAAATTTAATGTTTCCCTTACATGGCACCTGACGGCATTGTGTGTTTGCTATAATGATTCATTAACTGTTGGTTATTGGCATGAATTTGTTTATTTCTTTATTCTGTGACATACTGAGGTATATTTCAAAATACTTCATTCAATATGTGCAAAATGTAAATATAATGATGTACTAAAAACATATTCAAAATTAAATAAACTTATATTAATTTAGGTATTGACTCTGGTAACATTATCAATAACTTTTTATTTTCTGTAGGGTACCACAGTTAAGTGTATGCATTTGTACTTAATTTTTAAAGAGTAATTCTCCCCAGATTTTGTGGAAGCCTAATGACAGCTTTTTCATCATTATTTCAGTAGTAAAAATATGTGTCAGTTAATCTATATCACATATAATTCCGAATTATACTTACAAAATAGAATCATACTGCATTTTAAGATGAACGCTGGATACTGAAACTGGTGCTTTAAGCAAAATGTAGTTGATTTACTGTGGTCCCAGTTAAAAAAACAACAACAATGCAAGACTTTAATTCTAGGTTTAACCTGTTCTTTGCTTTTATAATGATTAAAAGAGATGTAGTATCTACCTCTCTTTGGTAAAATGTTCTTCAACTGCAAAGTGATTTTTTTTAAGTATTTTACAAATGCGAGATTTCTCAACTAGTCCACTGCAACTTCCATTTTGATCGACTCACGGTAGAGTATAATGTGCCATTGAACAACATCTATGAGAAATCCAATGATTTATCATAAAGGTTTCCATAATAAATCACTTCTTTTAGTCACTAGTGTTTTATTTTACTTGCTTCTGATATTTTGCAAATAAATCACCTCCCAACAAAATAATTTCAACAATTGACTATGTCACAGATGTAATATCTAATTTTAAAATATGGAAATTTGAAACTTTTTTGAGGTAAAACATGAACTATAACTGAATTTGATTGCTCCTAAATTTAAATGACAAGCAGATGTCAAATTACAAATGCAGCAATGGACCATCCATCTGTGTGAATGATGTTCATAAAGCATCTGTAAATGCTAAGTAAATATTTTGGTCTCATCTCTAACATATCTTACCATGCATTGCAAAATACTGTGTAATAAAAAATATTGAAATAGCAAAACACATCTCATCATAAACTATTCAAATAAAATCTTCTCAACATGCATTTGCATTAAAAATGTTCAGTTTATAGATACCCAAACATAGTATAAACATGTATATGGCTATGTAGGTAGCATATGTATGTGTGATGTATGCATATGTGTGCAGATGTGCATGAAAATAGTACGTACATGGGGACACCTAACATCAGTGCCAGATGTATGCGTTCATTTCTGTGCATGTTATTTTTAAAGCACACGCTCAATGATCATGAAACTAAACTATTCAGTTAGGCTGGACCATTTGGAAGCTCTGTGGATTCACCTGCCTCTGTTTGTCTATTTCTAGAATTATAGGTATATGTCAATTGGCATGTATTTATAAAGGAGTGCTGGTGATCTGAGCTCAGATAATTTTATCCTTGCTTAATAAGCACTTTATTTATGCTGAACTGTCACACAAGCTTCCCATCCCCAATATATTCCTGATAAAATTATTCTAAGGGTTTTAAAACTAAATATTTCCTATGGTGCATGCTTATGGTTCAACTTATTTAGAATAATTTAGAACAATTTCGTGCATGATTATCTTGATTGGTCAAGGTTAAAAACGATCATTAGATCAAACTGAAATTAGCATGTGTTTTAATGTCTCACTATTACATTTAAACAGTAACCAAACAGCATTATCTTGTAGTCCTCTATTAGAGTATGTGAGAGCTCATCCTGTTAGAGAAATATATTCTCGTGAAGATTAAACATTGTGATAGGGCAAATCAATGTCACAAAATAAGAGTGAACACTTCATGGACCATGCAGTACTTACTGTACTCTCGAGAGCATAATGTGTCATAAATCTTAGAGTAAATGTTCATTAAGAGATGCTCCCTTCAATTTATTTATTAAGATGAAGATTTTAAGACTTGTCTTTGCTAGAATATTCTTTAACTCATATGACAATGAGACAATTCTATATCAAACTAACAAAGCTTAATCCAGTTTAAAAAAAAACAAAAAATATAACAGAATTGGGTCATATATTTATACTTAATGAAGCAAAAAAGGACTTAATTGAGTTTGAAAATTCTTGTGCTTCATGGGTGGTTTGTGGAAGTTGAGATATGAGCTGAGTGTGCATGTAAAAAGATGTACAGTAAAATGTTAATTGGCACATCTTCGCTGAAGCAAAAATTTGCCAATTATGTGGTAGGATTATTGAAATGCTAGAAATTTTATTTTAAACTATATTCTTCCGAATACTCGTAAAAATAGGTCCTTGAACTGTTATAAACAAAACTATTATGCTGTCAGAGGTGAAAATATTTAGCCGACCCAGAACTACCTATCTCTTCAAATACAAAATTATTTAAATTCTCTTAGAAACAATCTAAAAGTTTGAGAAACTTGGTGTGGTAAAGACTACTTTTTACTAATATGGATGGATATCTTTGAAAACACAGCTTCAACACTGTTTCAGAAATTAATTGCAGAAGTAAGATTAAAATGAGCAAAGGAAGTGAGGTTTCAGGATTGAGGTTGAGAATACAAAGCTTATGATTTTACATCTTCATTGTTAGGTTGACTGAACTTGAAATCAATTGAAGACAAGTCTTGCTGCTTTGATGATGTTCTACACACCTTCTTCCCACCTTTTTATGGCTGCTAATGGGAAAGAAAATGGAGACAACCGGTTCCCCTAGGTATTCATCAAGTGATTGTTACTGTTAAGGCATGCAACCCACTGCACAGAGAAATTCCCAGTTCCATCCTCTTGAGTGTGAGAGCCATTTTGGACTACCCAGACAACGTGGTGAAAGCCAATCTATCGAATCCTTGTTTGGTATATATGTCATTATTTCATTTCCTTTAGAGATCTGTTATTATTACAGATTGTATATTGTGCTGGGATGATAGCTCAGTGGTTAATATGCCTGTTGCACCAAAAAACAAACACTGTGAGAGTGTCCATCTGTATCCCCAGCAGTAGGTGTGCACAGGACAGAAAATCCTGTAGACTCTCTAGCCAGTTTATCCAAGACAGTGAGAATGCAGTCCAGGCAGAGAGCTTATCTTTAAAAAGTGAGGCAGAATTATTAAAAGTCAGTTTTGACCACTGATCTCCACATGTGTACTCACAAGCAGGAGAACTCATATGCTCACACACATAGACCACATGCATGCAACTTGGAGCAATGAATGCAAACAGGCTTCAGAAAAAAAACAAAACATTATAGGACTGATCATTAGTAAATCATTTCAAAGATTCAGTAATGGTGGAAATTTTTTAAAAAGTTATCTGTGGGGTTTAAATGTATTCAGTGATAATAGCACTTTATTCACAAAAAGGGACATTTCAAGGATATTACTGCTGATTTTCTGAAACATCTATGAATACTATACAACATATTAAAACAACAACTTAAACTTCAAGAAAATTCTTAAAAATAAATACATGTAAACTATTAGACATATAGAGTAATTTGTATGATTTATAAAATGGTTGATTACAACAAGCAATGGGTACATAAAACAAAGAAATAATATGTCTTCCTGAATATTTTGTGTCAGTGAACATCTATTGAAAGACATATGAAATATTTGAGTTATATTGTCAAAACAAAGTAATGTTAAAATTCTGAGAGGAGTTATTTAGTATTTGTTACATTGTTGATAATGGAGAATATCAATATATTAAACCTCAGTAGACAGGGTACCTTGATATAAATAATCAATACAACTGAATTTTTATCTTTAAGCATTTGATGAAATTACAGGTTTTTATACCATGAAAACAAATTAAGTGTCATTGAATAAAAACACATATAAATGTGTGACAGTTTTATAGACAGGATTCTGTTTTTTGACCTAGAAAGTCAGGGATTGTATCCCAGATGATGTGAACTCCAGACAGACATTATGTCCATGGCGTGGATGGTATAAGAGTCAGAAAGAAAAACCATATCCGTAGATCAGTGGTTCTCAACCTTCCTACTACTGTGACAGAGTTCCTTCCTACTGCTATGACACTTCAATCCAGTTCCTTCTGTTTTGGTGACCCCCATACAACCATACAATTCTTTGTGAGGCTACTTTATAACTTTGATTTTGCCTGTGATATGAACCATAGTGTAAATAAACTTTATACAAGATATATGACCCCTCGTAAAAGGGGATTGTGACCACAGATTGAGAACCACTGTAAATGTTCAAGAATTTCCAATGAGTCTTAATTTCTTGTATTATAATAAAATCTTTTAGAGAAAAGAAAAAGGTTTCATATACTGTATCAATATTTTTATAATAGCACTCAGGAAATTTTAAGGTTTATTTTATAAAACAAAGTTTATAAAAGTGAAAGGACTTACGTCCATGAAAGTTATATATGGCCCACCTGATAGAATTCTCATCCTGAATTCCCTGTTCCAGATATGTAGAACATACACTCTTCAAATTTTATTTTTCTATAACATAATTATTGAATAAGTGCATCCATTTCATAATATTCCTATAAAAAACAAGTTAATTATTATATATAACTTTCCTATACAGTATCTACAGCATAACAAATGCAATTAAAAATTAACACACACACACACACACACACACACACACACACACACCTAGAGGCACTAAAGTAGGGGCTTTAAATTCACTTTGAATAGCCAGGAAGATTGAATGAGGTGAGAGAAGATATATGTGAGCCTATTCACTTTGGCAGTTGAGTAATGTCATTGGTTGTTTATGAAGCACCACTGATATAAATATTGTATTTGAAAACAGAAGACCTTACACAGAAAGGCAATAGTGATCTCCTGTAACATGTGAAAGGCCAATTAGCTTTAGTGTGCATGAGATGCAAGGTTAAAACCTAGTATAAGGAGAGGGGAAAGAACAGTGTAATTGAATGGGAATGGAAGAGTCCTTAAAGATGATTAAATCTGAGAAACTGCTTGAGAGATTGATCTTGATGCTAAAAAAGAAAGAATCAAGCAGAATTTTTAAAGTACTGGCAACTTTCGGAAAAAAATTTAACTCTTCTCCTAATTAAATAAATTTGGAGTTTACCAAGAGACATTCAGAGTTTTTTTTCCCCTCTAAACTTGGAAGCTGTATTTGTCAACTTTATAACTTAATTGGGCTTTGATGTTGACAAAT
Source organism: Rattus rattus (assembly GCF_011064425.1). Classification (NCBI taxonomy): domain Eukaryota; kingdom Metazoa; phylum Chordata; class Mammalia; order Rodentia; family Muridae; genus Rattus; species Rattus rattus. The sequence continues at coordinate 32,779,247 of NC_046165.1, read as the reverse complement.
TGATTTTTCTTGCTTCTAATTTATTTAATTCAGTTTTCACAATTAGGCAAGCAATTAATCAATGGTGGAGTCATTAAGATTCATTGCATTGAAATGGTGTCCTGACAATCATCTTAACTAAGAACTGTGCAATTCATCAGAATGCAGACGCTTGGGAAGATGTTAAGCAGAACACATTTAATATGCTTTTATTAATAGTAAACATTTCAAGTCGTTCCATTGCTAAAACTTATAGGATGATCTGAAATTAATGCTTATGATTTAGTTTGGTTCATCCTGCAGTCTTATCTAGAAATAAAGCATTATTAACCTGTAATTATTAAGATAAAATGTTAAGCAGAGAGTTACAAGAATAGAAAAGATTTGCTGTCTAGGCCAATTATATATTTCTGTGCCTTAATGTGGAATGATAGAGATATTAGCCGGTGAGCATTTTATCTATATAAACTCTATATAATTGTTTAATATTATACAAACTGTATAATATTAAATTAATAAAATTTTCTTTACACTATTTTACTTAATGGGTATATTGCACATGAAAAACTAATTGAATTTAAGATCAATGACTCTGCATTTCTGTGAGTTTTGTGATGTAGGAGATACCTGAGATTTCCTCTCTTTAATATGAATAATATTAAGTTAAAACAAGAGAATGGAGCTTACCTATGTACAGGAACAATAGGTCAGACTCGCATAGACCCAACCTTGGATGACTAAAGCTAGACTACATGTACCAGATAGGCATGATCTTTGGAATTCACCTTCATTCTTAAGCTAAATCGGTACAGTGGTTGAGCTCTCATGTTCTCTCTCTTTACCAAATCTCAAAGTCCAAAGGACACTTCATTTGAGGATCCTGAGTAAGGAAATGGGGTCCTTTGCCTATTATCTAGAACTGCTGACTCTTTGCTCTCTCAGGTTGTCTGTATCTGCTGTGATGGTAGCCTATGTGCAGAATTCTTAGGGAAGGATGATCTGATACTGTCCGTCTTCTGATTTCCCCTACAGGGATTTGATCTTACACTCTTTCTACTTCTTTGGCATGCTTTTTGGTAATCTCCACCTCCTGCTTTAAGCTGCTTTTCCTAAACTCATACTCACAGTTGAAATGGAGGAAGTTTAGTATCTTTTCTTAAAATCCTGCTTCTGTTGCAACACAAGATAAAAGCCATTGACCTCGCCATTGACTTCTTTTACTATGCCTTGTAATGTGGGAAGTTTGGACATCTGTCTATTCGTATTATTTGTTGAAATCATTATAACATAGTTGTTTTTACTCTGAAAAATAAAGAGAACAAAATTCACAGGATTTACAATGAGAGTTTGTATAAATTATTATCAATCAAATGACATAAACTGATTTTAATTTTATTATACCTTGAATGTTTAACATATTTAATGAAATATATTTTAACCTCTAAGTTCTCATATGTCCTCCCTGTCTCCTTACCAATCCAATTTTATATAATTTCTCTCTCTTTCTCAAAGGAACAAAGAATCAATAAAACCAATCAAAAAGAAAGAGGACAACAAAACAGAGGAAAACAAAATAAAATAAAAATGTAAAAATTCTTTTGTTTTATAGTGAAATTTTCTATAGATAGGTGTTAAATCCATTTGGTTCATAACTTCTGTCAGTTTCACTGTGTTTCTCTTTAGTTTCTGTTCCCATGATCTGTCCATTGATGAGAGTGAAGAGTTGAAATCTGCTGGCAGCCAACCATTGGGCTGAGCATGGGGTTATCAATGGAGGAGTTGGGGAAAGGACAGAAGGAGCTAAAGGGGTTTGCAATCCACAGGAGTAAAGCAACATCTACCAACCAGACCCCTTAGAGCTCCCAGGGACTAAACCACCAACCAAAGAGTACGCATAGAGGGACCCAGGATTCCAGCTGCATATGTAGCAGAGGATGGCCTTGTTGGGCATGAATGGGAGGAGAGGCCCTTGGTCCTGTGAAGGCTGGGTTCCTCAGTGTAGGGGAATGCCAAGGCGATGAGGTTGAGTGAGTGAGTGAGTGAGTGGGTGGGTGTGTGGGTGTGTGGGGTAGCATCCTCCTAGAAGCAGGGTGAGGACTGATGGGATAGGGGGTTTGTGGAGGGGAAACCAGGAAAGGGGATAACATTTGTAATGTAAATAAATAAGATATCCAATAAAAACTTTAAAATAAATCCCATCAGACCATAACAAAAAAGGACACACACAGAAACTCGCTCGCACACACAGACACAGAGACAAACACACACACACACAGACGCGCACACACACGCGCGCACACACACACACGCACACACACACACATATCATGGAAAATACATATTTTGTCTTTGCTAGCAGGTAAAAATAGCAAAAATAATTCCTGGTTAGGTTGAGACTTTGTGTCCCATTCCCCTTCTTCATGCTAGGATTTTATCTTGCTTAATTTTATACAAGTCTTTCATATGATGTCTCAATGAGTCTTAGATTTTAAACATTTTATATGCTGCTTTATTTTGAAAATTAACAAGATGTTTTATAGCTAGCAATATAAGTGGGCCCGGGATATTACAAGGAATGGGAATAGAATATAGTGTTAAAATGGACAAGGTGGAAGCTGGAATATGATTAAATGGGAGTATGATAAATAAAGGAATAAGAGGATGGACAGCTAAAATTTAACAATTTTCCACTGAAAATTCTATAGAAGCCAATTACTATAGAAGTTTCCTACATTATATACAAATGTAAAATAAGTTATTTGGAGTTACCATACAATGGTGGAGACAATATCCCAGTTAGATATCATGTACAATGATGAAAAATCCTGCAGTGCAAGCAGGTTTACATTTTATTGAGTCACTGACCGAAGCTGTTCTATGAAGCCTGCTCCTTCAGATGTACGGGCTATTGACATTGCTATTGGTTACTCTTTAAAAGAATGTTCTTCAGGATGCTAGAATGTTCTGCACCCACTATTAGTGGAGAAATGTTATTCCATTTGACTACAAACTTACAACCTAAAACTATGACAACCTTGCAAGGTAGACCAATACCAAAGTGATAAAAATGTTATGGAAGTAAACAAATATTTTATTGAATGTAAGTCCTATATCATGATACAGAACCCTGATGCTATTAATGAGGTCAGGAACATCAGACTAATTTGGACATGGGCCCTATGAAAACCCCTCCTATTAATTTTTGGTGCAATGAACACAGCAATAAAATTATTTTAAAAAATGTTCTACTATAATCATATACCAGTGCCTTATTCTGTCCTTATCAGAGCTTCTTCTTTTAGGAGATATGAATTAATGGAGATCCACACCTGAAAATTGGGCATACAGTCAGACAATAGAATACCTTGAATACTTACCTGAAGATTCAAGGATTTATATGGAAGAAGGAGTGGGAAAATATCTCCATGTGGTTTGTTCCAAGAAAACAATGTCTTCTAGACATAAGAGGACTGATGTACACATAAACTGTAAATTATAGAATAATCAGAAGTATTTATAGAAATAAGGAAAACCATTTACAGTATTATTACAATCCATTTTCCTTTAAGTTCTTTAATTTTTATTTTTTAAGTTATTTTTTTACTATATTGCATTTAATCTGTGTGTGTGTGTGTGTGTGTTTGTACACACTTGCACTAATGGAGGTCAGAGAACAACTTGTAATGTGGACTCTGTCTTTTCAGTGGATTTAGGGTAATACTAATGTCATCAAGTTTAGTATTAAAGATATGTGATCATGCTTTCTCAGAGTCTTCCAGATGAATATATATTTTGTTCTTAGAAAAAACCTGAACTATATTGGGCAACCTCTAGTAAAAATGTAGCAAAAAACATGGCATGATATTGAAGAAATTCTTGAAGGTATACAAGATTTTGATTTCTCTTTTATATAATTATAATCAAAATACTATAATTAGTATACATTTTATATGTAAAGGGAACTGTTTGAATTTATAAAAATTATATAATATAACCCCTTGAAGGGGTTATGCATAAATTCAGGTCTAAATTTAGCCTTATAACACTACTAGTATTTCATAGTTTTCTTGGAGATTGTTATGATTTTAAAGTAAAACTCAAAATATATATCTCCCAAGTACAGAGAAAAACTTAAAGAGATTTAAGCAAGCAGATTAAAACACCAAAGCCATAATGAAGAGTATATATGCAATAGGGTTAGGATAATGTTTCTAGTTTTATTGATGTTGAAAGATTTGATGTTTCTGTGATAGACTTCAGAAGTACAGAGTTTTTTTTTTTTTCTTTTTTTTTTTTTCTCCCGGAGCTGAGGACTGAACCCAGGGCCTAGTGCACTTGCTAGGCAAGCACTCTACCACTGAGCTAATTCCCCAACCCCAAGTACACAGAGTTCTAATAAGTAAAACTTGTGTGTGGAAGTGGACCTGTCTAGGATTACTCAATCAATGCAGTGTGGGTCCTGACATTAAAGCTCTGGTCTTTTCTGTAAAGTTTAATGTACTGGGTAAAAATTATATTAAATGAATAAATTTTGAGTAAAATTACTATTTCTTTGTATGAAAATAAATATTATAAAGAAAAATTAATGAACATACATTAATGTTATATTTCAGTAATCAAATACATTTTCAAATTATTGTGTAATTATTGAAATTTTTTCTATTTCTTTTATTGTTTTTTTTCTTTACATTTCAAATGTTATTCCCACTTGAAAATTTTGTTTCTACTTCCATAATAAAAAAAATCAGACTTGGAATTCACATGAATGTTTTCCTTACTGTTTTGTATGTACACTTATAAAAATTTTTCTACATTATCCTTTGGTTTTTGATTATAAAACTTGGCATTTGAAGTATGAGTCATCATGATGACCCTGAATATTTTTTCAAAGATCATTATGTTATGAATTCCACTGTATTGCAGCTCCCTAAAATTACAGCATTCTCTATTTTTGCAATCACAAGAAAAGATAAATTGTATCATCAAAATGTGAGAGAATTGCTCATGGCAGAGTCTATAACCATAAGCTTGCAGGAAATAAATGCCACATGGGAGAGTAATTCACAGCAGTACATAGCAATATACAAAATGTTTACAAATGTCAACTGTTGTTTATACATGGCCAAGTAGTTAATTGCATTCTTTCCAAGAACCTATTGCTGCTTGTACCACAAATCAGTGTAAAAATTGAACTATCTAGGTCTGGTAAGTATAGACATTATTACCAGATTTTCCTCAGAGATTTAGCATCATTTCCATTTTATAGTCATAATAATGCTCTTCATAACGTATTTTTAAAATTGTAGTTGAATTTATTTTTAAAGGCTGTATAATAAACATGTGTTTATATGTAACTGTATATTACACTATTAGTTATATCTAAATTTTTTACAAGGTGCTATTAATTAAACAAGTCCCAATAATTAAGGTGTGACTATTGTAACTACAGCATCTAATGCTACAAAAATATAACTTTCATAGGTATTCAAAAGTAAACTGGGCCAAAGTAACCTAAAGTTTTGGAGACTCAAAGCTTTTATCTCAAATTGTATGAGGTCACTTGCTGGATTGGAAGCAAACAGTGTTTTCCTTATTCATTAAAGAAAATAATGCTAAGTATGTATCAAAAAGTACAACTCATACATGACAAAGGCTATCTTTTACATCATGATAATTTTTCCAGTGCACAAATTGAGTAGAAGATAACCAGAGAAATGAGTTCTTCTAGTGATGTAGCAAATTAGTATAATGTCTGTTAAAATTTAGCATTCAATATTAGAAAGGGGTAGTTATTGCTCTCCATGAGGATGACCCAACCTGACATTCTTACTAGAGAGGCATATAGAGAATTAAGTGGCCACCTCCTGTAGCAGTGCAGAACTTCTAGAGGAGGGAGAGGGACAACAATCCACCTATAAATCTTCATCCCAAAATTTGTCTTCCTTACCAGATATTCAGAGATAATGATGGTGCAGAGAGGGAGGGAACAGCTCACCAATGACTGACCCAACTTGAGACCAACCCCATGTGAGAGAGTCAACCCCTGACATTATTAAAGATACTTCTTTGTGCTTGCATTCAGGAACCTAGCACAACTGTCTTCTGAGAGGCTTCATTCAGCAGCAGATGGATGCAGATGTGGAGACCCCCAGGCAAACATCACGCAGAGCTGGGCGAGTTTTGTGGAAGAATGGAGGATAGAAGTGAACAAGTTGTAGTGGCCAAGGACATAACAAGAAGACCTACTGAGGCAACTCATCTTGGACCATTGGGGCTCACAGAGCCTGAGTTACCATCGAGGGAGCATGCAGGAGCTAGACCTAGACCCCTCCGTATGTGTATCCAATGTACAGCTTGGCCATCATGTGAGTCCCCTAACTATTGGAGGGGACTTTTTCTCTGTTCCCTGCCATTGCGTCTCCTTCCCTCTACCTGGAATACCTGGTTAGGATCAGTGTGAGAGGATCTACACAGTCCTGTAGGAACTAGTTGTCCCTGGGTGGAGTGGTACCCAAATGGTACCTGTTGTTATTCTAAGCTCCACCCTCACAGCTACCTGGCAACAGCCAGGTATGCTCTGCCCCACAGTTGCCAGACAACAGCCAGCTGTGCCTGACACTATAAAAGGGGCTACTTGCCCCCTCCTCATTCTCTCTGCTCTCCTCTTTTCTGCTCTTCCTTGCCCCTTCTCTCCCCCTCCCACCTCTCCCCTCTACGTGCCCATGCTGGCCTCCTTTCCTCTCTTCTTCTACTCTTCTTCTCTCTTTAAACCTTTCCATGTGGAAACATGTTGGCTTGGTGTTTTCCGTCTGGGAAGCGGGCCATGATTTAAACTCCCAACAGTACTCCCCCATCTCTGAGGAGAAGGAGAGGAATCAGTGAGGTGGGAAGGGATTTGTAAGGGTGAAACTGGGAAGAGAGGGCAGAGAGGTTGTGATTTTAATGAAAAGTGGATTAAAAAAATACATTATTGAAAAAACAAAATGATCAACACCTCATAAGAAGAATGAAAGAAAAAGAAAGGAAAAAAATTTCAAGAGGAAATTGAATTCAATGCTATAACCAATGTAAAAAGAAGTGGGGTATCATGGAATGTATTCAGAATCACAACACTGCTGAGTAGATACAAATAAATCTCTAGGAATTATGCAGCCAGCCCAGTCTGCTGAGAAATTTCAGTGGGAATCTTTTTCTTAACAATAAAGAAAACAAAAGAAAACCCTGGGCTGTCCAAGAATGTACTTTATACTATATTCTCTCTCTCTCTCTCTCTCTCTCTCTCTCTCTCTCTCTGTGTGTGTGTGTGTGTGTGTGTGTGTGTGTGTGAAAGAGAGAGGGAGAGAAAAAACAAACATTGGTACTTGTGAGAAAAAACTAAAAATGTAATAGATGTTTTTGTGATAGAAAAAACCTAGACAACTGTTTTTTAAACAGAAAATGCTAATGCAATTATTGATTAACAGCTGAACTCCAGATTGACTTGGTAGGGAAGAATTATAAGAGCCCATCACTAGAAATCATAGGCCTTAGTGATATAATCCCTTTGATACACATTTGCAGAGGTAAATGTAATGACTTAAAATTTTTACCAACTCCTTTAAAGGATAAATTATATGTAAACATTAAAATTCTTTAGAAACTTGTGAAATAACATAGGCAAGCCATTCAGCTACAGTGATAATAGATTACAATAGAATTATCTTTTTGATCTCTGTGTTCCTGCAAGTATATTGCTAAGTTAAACACACACACACACACACACACACACACACACACACACACACACATCCAGTTGGCAATTACTTAGCCTTTTCAGACATGTAATGGTAACATATGTAGACATGTAACAGGAATGAAGCATGTAGGATACTAGATGTGAAGAGAAGCTGGATTCTTGGTTAGCCAAGTATTCCCAAAGATTGCTGAAACTTCGATAAATAAAACCACACTTCGAGTCTCACTTTTCTCCAACCTGGAGTGAACCGAGACTGCGGGCAATAATCCGCCGTCATGTTTATCTTACCAATCATTTTGACTCTGAGGAAAAAAAAAAGTGACTTCTGGATTTTGAAATAACAATAAATTCTTAGACTGGGGGAGAAGTAGCTGCTCTAGTTGTTCATTACCGGTAAGTGCAGTGCAAAGTTTGCAAAGCTCTTAAATTCTGGGCTCTCCACACCTGTGCAGTGGAATGATCCCAAATTATTACTGATTTGCAGCAGCTGCTACAAATCACGACTGCCAGGAGACAAATTTGTTGTTGGTAAGGAAATCTCCTGCCAACCTTCCTGTCTAAAAAAAGAGATTAGGTGATTTCAACAGTTGCCTGCATTACTAAATCAGGACTGGGAAATCTCCTTTTCTATTCTCCCTACTGTCGTTCAAGCTATTTTGACTCTTTGGGACCTCTGCAAATAAGTTGTTTTCTATGGACTGTATTTTCCTTCTAAAGGATAGCATTTTCCGACGTGTCTGCCCTGTTGGAGCCTTCCTTACAATATAACAATAAAAAAGAAAAATCCGCAATCAGATTTTTCATTCTTCCCCATCAGATGGATATTATTTAAAATTAAACTTACCCCTAATTTTGGTTTAAAATAGAAACCTTCTCTGGCTTAATATCTGAGTCAAACACAAACACCTACAAGTTGAGGACATGGAACAGAAACAGTGGTTCATTATCGTGCATGCGTTTGAGATGGGGATCATCCACTTAATATGCTTATCAGAAACAAATACCTTAAAAACAATGCATCAACTACATTAGTCATATCATGACACACTAATACATGCCTGAGTTTTACTAAAACTCTACCTAATCAAGTCTCCAGATATGTATTAGGCCATCTCTGTCTTTCACACATTGTGGTATAACAGCGTGTACTCTGATGACTGTTGTTGGCTCTGAACTACATACAGTAGGCTACTCTGTGTTCTCCCCCGGCCGCCAGTCTCTGCGTTGCCCGAAGAGACTCCATTTTCAAGCAGAATTTTCCCTCTACTGGTAAGTTAGTATACATGATGTCTGCTCCATCTGGTAGGCATTGCTCACCGAACACAGACTAATAAATTATTCTTTGAGTTAGAAAAGTAGCCGAACTCTAAGTTTTCTGGAAAGACTTGAAACTGTGAGGGACATGTGTCTATACTAAAAATCATAGCAGACTACCCAGGCCCAAACACTTATAAGTTGAACTGACTGAACACCCAACCCTGGTTTGTGATAACTAATATATTGATCAAAGTCTGAGAACTCTACAACTTGTCTGAGCTCCCCATTATCAGGGCAGTCTTCTGTTTGTGAATTCACCAGTACAGAATGGTCCTGGACTTGACCTTTGGATTCCTGCCATTACCAATTTCCAGCTTCAACCCTTTGGCCTTTAACCTCACAGCTGACCTCTGAAGGTTTGTTAGGAAACTTGACTTCTGTCGCTCCCTCCAGGCACTTATCTGGTTCATTATCATATTTAATACAAATCTTTCTAAACCTTCTTTTGAGGCCTATTGTATCTGCTAAAGCCTCTTTAATTTGTGTTCATTGTACAATTCAAATATACATGCATGGATACGGAGATATATTAACTGTGCAGTGTGTAGTTTTAAAGAAAATGTTAACAATGCCAAGCAACCAGAGCTTCCAGGGACTAAGCCACTACCCAAAGACTATACATGGACTGACCGTGGGCTCCAACCTCATAGATAGCAATGAATAGCCTAGTAAGAGCACCAGTGGAAGGGGAAGCCCTTGGTCCTGCCAAGACTGAACCCCCAGTGAACATGATTGTTGGGGGGAGGGTGGTAATGGGGGAGGATGGGAAGGTGAAGCCCATATAGAAGGGGAGGGGGAGGGGCTAGGGGATGTTGGCCCAGAAACCAGGAAAGGGAATAACAATCGAAATGTAAATAAGAAATACCCAAGTTAATAAAGATGAAACAAAAAGAAAAAAGAAAGTGTTAGCAATTAAGTTTTGAATGAGGAAACTTACATTCACCATGACTGGGCTATCAAAATAGCTAGATTACATGAAAAATCACTATCATTGAAATATCAAAACTTTTGAATTTATAGTTGCTATGTAAATTCTGATTTTATGGAAAGACACAAGCATGAGTATCTGTAATCCTGGCATAATGTTCTAGAAACAGCTCTTTGTGTATTTCACGGCTTCTTTTCCCAGAGTCCTGAAGAAAGATTTGTAAAACTTATTATCTCCCCAGTTCTCACTGACTAAAGTGCCAAAGGTTCTATGCTCGAAGCAACCAATAAACCAACCACCAACCACCCAACCAATGAGGAGAAAGCAGAAAATGTCTGAAATGTAGACTCCACTGTTATTGGGGGTAGCACTGGTGGTGTGTGGGTGTCTTTATTTTTGATAATGAAACTAAAATAAGTTTGTTGGCTTTTAATATTTCTTTTTTATTTAAAGGGTTAAAGCTGTCAACTTTGTAAGAACAAATAAAAGATAATTTTTTCTTCCTTATAGTTTACGATGCCAGGGAAGCAAGAGGTTCCCAGGACCCATGGAGATGATATTAACTGGACTACCCAACAAAGGGGAGAGAGAACCTGTGGAGACCGTATACAGTGGCTAGACAGGGCCCCTAGTTGATGGATGGGGTCTCACACCCATCTCAAAAATTTTAATCCAGAAAGGTTCCTTTCTAAAGGAAATTCAGGACAAAGAGAAGAGCAGTGACAGAAGGAAAGGCTATCTAGAGACTGCCCCACCTAGGGATCCATACCATTTGCAGCCACCAAACCCAATCACTATTGCTGATGCCAAGATGAGCTTGCTGAAAGAAGCCTGGTACATTTGTCCCCCGAGAGTCTCTGCCAGAGCCTGACCAATAAGATGCGTATGCTTGGGCCAACCATTGGAGTGAGCTTGGGGACCTCATTGGAAGAGTTAGAAGGAGCAATGAAGGAGTTGAAGGGGATTGCAACCTCATAGGAAGAACAACAGTATCAATGAATTGGAAACCCCCCTCCCCGCCAGAGCTCCCAGGGACTAAATCACCAATCAAAGAGTACACATGGAAGGACCCATGGCTCCAGCTGCATATGTAACAGAGGATTGCCTTATCTGGCATCAATGGGAGAGAAGGCCCTTGGTCCTGTGTAGACTTGATGTCCCATCATAGGAGGATGCTGGAGTAGTGAGGCAGGAGTGGGTGTGTGGGTGGGGGAGCTCCCTCATAGAGGCAGTGGAAGAGGGGGTGGGATTGCGGAGGGGAATCCAGAACTGAGGGGAAACATTTGAAATGTAAATACATAAAGTAACCAATTAAAATTTAGGAAATAATATAACTAGAACTTTTAAGTATTTCAAATAACAAAATATCTTCTAAATAGTACAAAAGAAAAAATTCCAAATCATCAGGAAGATTAAAATTATATATGTCTAATTGAATTACAAGAAACTATTACTCATTAAGGAACAGAATAACTATATTATTTCAATCTTTGAAAAGTATAACTTTAAAATTATAACCTACTTTTAAAGCATATTTTGTTGTCTAATCATTTATTTTTTAATTTTTTTAGCATTTATCTTATTTATATGAAATAGTGCAATTAACATGAAAGAATAATTTTAAAATGAGAAAACATTTGAGTAAATTACAAAAAAATCATGTATAATTGGCCACATATTTAATTAAATGTGAATGAATATGTAAAATATTTAAAAAAGAAAATAAATCATACGCATCTATGTATCTGTAAATCTATCTATAATCTATAGTTATATGTATAAAAATACCTTCATATATGTAGCAGAATGAATATGGTCATTGATTTGTATAATTAAATGAAGAACAGAGAATTTTGTTTTAATTTATCATATGATAAATAATAGTTCCTTTAAACATCATATACTAATAAATTAAAATATAGCTTTACAATATAAATGCCATGTTTAAAAGAAACTATTTCAGGAGAATTATACATTTATATTTATTATTATACTTTAACAAAATATATTTAAAGATTTATACATATATTTAATCCACAAAGATGTCTCAGCTCCTTCATCTAAAAAACTGAATAATATCCTTGAGGTATTGTAGGAGTGTAATGTAACTACATAAATGAAATATTCAACTTACAAATATATCAAGGGTGAGACATCATTATATTTTGTAGGTTTAAATTCTCTTTTAAGAATCTTGAATAAAAAGGAATACTTAAAGCAAGTATATCAGAAAATGATGAAATATCTTTCCATAGCCGTACTTAAAGATTCATGTGTTTTGTGCAGAAAGCATTCAACTAGTCTAAACTCAAAAGTTCATTTAAATTAAAAATGTATGCACTAAAATATGCTTAACTTTTCCACGGCTTGAGTATTATTAAAGAAATGAATTACAACATTCTCATAATAAAAAACGAAATCAAAGTAAAATACAGCCATAGTTAAGTTTACTTGGCAAAGACTAGCAAGACAGGTTTTATTCCTAAAGCCCAGGATCAGTATTATTACCAAGGAATATAGAGTGCTTAATAAATCACAAGGTGTGTGAAATTAATGACTCAGAAAAAGGTTTAAATCCTCAACTCATTTAAAAAAAATCTGTCGTTAACATGAAAAATGCAAGAACAGTGGATAATTTGGAAGTGAGGAAGACTTTGTTGAATTACTTATTGACAAACGGGAGATAACAAAGCGCCTGGTTCATATTGAAATGAATGCAAACAAGCAAGGTACATAACTTGGGCTGCAGAGAAAATGAGAAAATCTGCTTACTCTGTTGAGTTGTATTTTAAAAGCCAGGAGAAGGGCAGTAATGTATTGAAATATTACTGGGTAAAAGAGACATGGAATAGCTAACGATTTTAAGTTTGTATAATGAGGGGTTAGTAATAAGATGCTTATGTTTAGAAACCTCATTGTAGTTCCTAGTCTTCTACTTAAATAATGGTAACAAACTAGAAGAAGAAAGCATCTTCAAATTCTAGGATATTAACAAAAATATACTTGCAGAGTAGATATATTATATTATTAAAAGACATAAGACTAGGTTGTGGTTAATTTAGGGTATTCAACTGAATTAAGGGATGTCTGGAAATATATATATATATATATACATATATATATATATAAATGTATATATACTGTGAGGGTCATTTTCTAATGGAATATGTAGAGATTGGCATATTAGTATGAGTGGGTCTATTAGGAAAGTCCAACCTCAAGGTAAACATACCAGACATTGATGGCAAGTCAAGTATGAACAGAAACAAGACAGGAGAATCATTCTCTTTCCTGCAGCTGGTATATATATTTTATTTCCTGTTGCTTGTTATCACACTTAGCCCATTAGGGTTGACAGCAATGCCCCCACAGCTCCTCAGGCCTTCATTTGGGACAGAGAATGACATGGCAGCTATCCCAATTCTGTGGTTTGGGTACTAGGACTGAGGCACACTATTGGCACCCCAGGAACTCAATTTTTACAATTATTTATGGTGGCAGTACTTGGCCCCCATACATGAATAAACCTGTGTGTGTGCATGTATATTTTCCATGTATCATCTACCATCTGTTATCGACCTAGTATTTATCTATTATCTATCATCTATCTATTGATCATCTAGCTATAATCAACCTATTATCTATCTGTTTCACATCTATCTGGCACCTATATCATCTATTATTTATTCTATAATCTATGTAGCAGCTTATCTATTTACATACCTACTTATCTGCTATTGCCTCTACATCTCTCAAGAAATCAAATTGAAACAAGATATAAACCAAATTTATTTTAAAAAATCGTTGAGGTTTTACTTCAGGAAAGACAAAAAAAATCTCTAAAACAAAGGGAACCTTTGTTCCTAGTTATATGTACAGTTGGTATTCTGCTGACTCAGAGCCCCAAGAATAGAAACACACAGCCCAAGCAAAGAAGAATCACCCAGAAACCAAAAAGGAAGCAGTCCTTTCCACGAATTTTATATATATATATATATATGACTTTTCTTACATTTTTCTTCTAGTATATATTACCCAATGCATGAATATTATATTGTTCATACTCAAATGCAGGTTACCCACTACTGATATAGAAATCAGTGAATTGTGTTCCGAGTTATTAGAGGAAAATAAAATACTACATTGGTTAGAGGCAAAGCAGAATCAGTCTTGAGGGTTTAGTTTTAGTCTTTATTTTATACTTCTCCACCTCTGATTTTTTTCCTATTTTTTCTTTTTTCCTTCAGTCCTCCTCCCCTTCTGCTTCATTGGCTTATTTTTTTCTTTTGATATATCAGATTCCAAAGTCCAAAAATATTTGGGAAAAACTAAAGTTCTCCCACTGTTATTATAACAATACATAACTAATATGTATATTGAATAATGTATATTGAAGACCTTGAATTCAATAATCACCTGCTGATCTATTTGCTGTACTCTATCACTATATTCTTATTTTGCATTAGCAGCAAACATTATACTTAGATGTCTGATAAGAAAACACACTAAGGGTAAAATTTAAGTATTGTTATTTCCTGTTCCTCTAATTGCAGACATCTTATTTCCTCTTCTTTGTAAAGAAAAAGATGGGAAATATTTTACGAAATATTTTTCATCTATCTCACTGAAGAAATGTTGAAGAATTATGTCTTTTTCAATTTGAATATTTCTAGCTATTTTATCTGGCATGATGATTACAAATTTATTATTTCTTTCTACTTCTTACATATTTCTAATTTATTATTACAACCATGTCCTGATTTATTCCCTTGTCTTAATACTAGGCTGTCTTTGTTCTCCCATACAGCAACTCTTGTATGATACTCTTCTCGGCATTAGTATATTATGGTTGTTTCAGATCTCTTGGAACATTCATAATATTTAAAGCAAAAGAAGGTACTTTGTTCACTGAGATGGTATATATTTGATGTCAAGCTTTGCTGTCATATCAAAACTCTGGAGATTGCAAAAAGAACACGTGGATACTAGATACTAAGTGAAATTGTCTGGTCAATGTTTGAGGAAGCTGAAAGGCTTCGTGCAATGTGGGGGATTTTTATATGCTTTCAGTTGGGGCTGCCTTCTGCAGACATTCTTGGCTCATGGATAAAGCAAACATAAATATGGGAAATTTTTTTCTGTCTCTATATTGTTAACACCACTAATGATAGTCATGGAACCAGAGTTCCTCTTTCATCTCTTAGTCTTGTTAATATATTTTAAGAGAGAATTCATGCAGGAGTCCAATTTCCTTAGAGGTTCAAAGGAAGCCCACTGGTCAGGAAAGTTGTAAGCCTTAACAGCTCCCCAATTGAGGAGAATGGAAAAGAGAAGGGAAAAGGCATTTCGGTTTTAATTACACTGACATCGATGTCAGCCTCAGGCTAAAAAATAGCTGGGCTGTAGGTGGAAAGTGGGAGATTTGGAAAGAGAGGGGGAAGCCCAGCATGATGTGGAAAGCATGTTTTAAAAAGAGTTGAAAAGAAAAAAAGGAAAAAAGTTATACTTCTCTGAGAAATTCAGAAAATTGCTTAGACTTTAGAGAATTCTGGAGCTTAGTAAAGACTACACTGAACTAGTTTGCAGTCTCCAAGAGGAAAAGTACATTACTTCATTGAAGGAATAATAATCCCCACCCCCACCCCCCATTGCCTTAGCATTACATAAAGTCTAACTACTTTTCTGAGAGGTTCCTTTTTCAGGTAATTGACCCACCAGTCTGGAAGGTTAGGTTCCCATCTAGGCAAAAGACTTCATTTTCTTGGTATTGGCATTCGTCTCCAGAAGAAGTAACTTTGTAAAAATCAATTGTTTTATTTATTTGTATACCAAAAGTTGCCACCTCCCATCTGTCCTCACAGAGTTCTTCTGCTCCCCTACCTTTGCCTCTGAGATTTGTTCTCCTCTCCAATATTTCTCCACCCGGGTATATCATATCTCTACAGGATTAGGTGCATCCTCTCCCACTGAGGCCAGACAAGGCAGTCTTCTGCTATGTATGTGCTGCGGTCCTTGCACCAGCCAATGCTTTCTTTTTGGTTGGTAGCTTAGTCTCATCTCAGGGTCCAGGTTAGTTGACACTGTTGGTCTTTCTATGGTGCTGTCATCCCCTCCAGCTCCTTCAGTCCTTCTCCTAACTCTTCCATAGGGGTCCCTGACCTCAGTCTAATGGTTGGCTGTATGTATATGCATCCGTCCCAATCAGCTGCTGGTAGAGCCTCTCGGAGAATAGGCATGCTAACAGATAATAGTGTCAGAGTTTGGTACCCTCCCATAGGATGGATCCCAAGTTGTGCCTGTCACTGTTCAGCGTTTCCATGGTAACCAGACGAGCTATTTCTGGGCCTCTGCCAAAATAGGACCAGGGTCATTTTTCTTACAAGTTTAATGACGTGAATGGAGGGTCCATCCCAAATGACCTGTCTCATTTGTACTTCATCATTTCCCTCTCTGGACTAATAATTCTGACTTTATTTTAGAAACTCGAGACAAAGACAAAACCTGCTTTCTTCCTAAGCTTTGTAGGTCAGGTGTGGGAATTGAGGTCCCTTTCCAGTGAACCCGTCTAGGTGACCTCAAAATATCATAAACACCATATAGAAGATATAGGGATGAAAGAAAAAAAATTCCATGGCATGGAAAGAGAAAAAGGGAGAAGAAAATCTAGAAATGACTAAGGGAGAAGTGGTTAGCATAAAGTTTACTATCAAAATCCATGGTGAGAAAATCAGGGTAAGCCAGAGTAGGAAATATTTTAAACTGTTTAAATCAGTATCCGTTAAAAATGCCTGAATAGTTTCAAGAGTGTCTATTCTTCGGGGTTCTACTCACAGTGCTGTCTGTGGTTTCCAAGGATGCAATTAAAAGTGATGAATCCAGGATTTCACTTTCAGTCACATTTATAGGTAAGGGGGAAGCAACCATCATAGTGTGACTTCTTCAGTCATAGGTGGTGGAGGAGAGAGAGGAGAAAGGTGTGTTGTACTACACCCTGCTTCTCTGTAGGGGATGGTCAGACCACTGACATTCAGCCTGGCAAACTCCAAATTGGATAGTCCACAGTCAATGATTTACTTCGCTGGGCCAGAAGAGTCTGGGACAAATTCTGTGGTTCCCTGTCTCCTCTGTACCAGACTCTGCAGGGCTTTCTCTGGGAATTAAAAACGCAGTTCCTGTCTAGGAACAGGGACCTTGTCCATGCTTCCCTCCAGAGCATCCACACAAGGGAAGGCAGAGCTGGTAGACTGGTAGACCCTGGTCTGATTCAGAGTGCATACTGAGAGTCCTAGAGAGGCAGAAGAACTTCCTAAGGAATTTTGGCATAGCTCTTTAGGACTAAGGCCTTGCCCAGTACAGTTGATCCTTTCTTGTTCATACTGTTATATTTGATGGTGAATGTAAATGCATACACCATATTCAGAATGAACCAGGGTTTGAATACCTCTTGTTGGAAGGAATGCCCAGGGAGAAAAGCTCATTGCTGGAATTCTGAGGGGAGGAGGCTGTTCTAGATACCTCATTAGCATGGAAAGGAACTCCAGGTGTTTATGCTACTTAGCCCAGTGCCCATGTTCCCCAGTGGGGCAGTGCGATTCTGTATTCCACAGCAGGTAGAGGCAGGATGGGAATGGCTCCACTCCTCCTGTCCTCAATTCTGTGAATCCCAGAGTCTGAGCTGATTCAGCCTTACCATTCTTATTTCTGTATGGTAACAAGGTCACACGTGCTGAGAGAGGGGGGAGGGGGCTGACAGAACAGACAGACACACAGAAGCCTAACCACCACCACCACCACCATTGGATTTTCAGCTTAAAAGAGCAGTTCTCCTGTAACTCAAATGTAAGTAAACGCTTCACAGATGAGCAAGGTTATGATGCCCTATTACAATGTCCTGAATACTCCTTAATAAGAAGATAATTGTTAGGGAGAGATGTCTGTAGTAAAAGCATCTGGTAACTGTTTAAGCCTATTATCTGGAAGGTTCGATTCCCTGAACTAGTAAAACAGCAGAACAATCATTTATAGTTTTGTTTGAAAGTTCTTCTCAGGTATTTATGGCCATGCAGGTGACCAGAAGGAATTTGCTTGTCTATTTACTGCCAAGCAGAGTTGTGAGTCTGGAACTCAAGCATCAATTGGACCTGGGAGAAGCTCTTGTCTCCGTAAACCTATTTTCTTTCTTTTAAGAAATTGCTCTGTGTATTGAAAATAAGTTAATAACCTTGCTTGACTTTTGTTTCTCTTAGTGTTTATCCTAATGCAGGATGGTGGCCGTCTAACCACAATGGTATAACCTCTGCCTCACAATCTGATTAATACCTAATTAGTGCAAAGGGGAATAATTTGATAGTGAGCCAAGTCTCAGGATTGTCTGACAAACAGGCACACACACACAGTCATTTCACAAGATGAGAAGGCTTTATAGAATACTGGTCTTTGGTAGCATAGCTATCATTTATAGAAAAGTTTCCTTATAATCTACTTCACCTTTCTCATATTCAACACACATTTTCATCCTTTATTTTAAAAATCACCTAGTAAATTCTGACTTCTGAGGTCTCCAGTGTTTGTAAGTTATTGTTAAAATAATTGACTAGGGATTAATTAGTAAGTGTGGTCTCTGAGCTTCTAGATGGGGCTGCTAATGAAAGGAATTAATTAATCTGTCCATGTGTGATCATGGCTTGAGGTGATCCTTACCCAAATCAATATTAGATCAACATGTAGGCCATAGATTTTGTTTTCTTATCTAGATGATATTCTGGGTCTCCAGGGTTTTCACTGCTGTTCACGACTCTCCCCAATTGAACAAATAATACAAACATGATTTTTGAACCTGATAAACTATCAGAAAGCCCGAATTCCTCTGCAATCTTTGAACTCTGAAAAGGATAACATAGTTAATAAATTCAATGAAATTTCTGGCTTTGAGTATTAAAAATAAAAGTGGTTTTATTTGTTTGTTTGCCTTGTTGTGTTTTGTTTTGAGTATCTTACCCTAAACTTGATCAATTTCTATTTCCTACTTTTACCACTTCCGATCGTTAGGATTGGAATAATGTCTAATCCTCCATTTTTACAGTTGAAAATATTTTATGTCAGGGGCATAACCCTCTATAGGGTCTTAACACACACACACACACACACACACACACACACACACACACACACACACCCACAGTCATTAATTTTATTTGTGTTACTGTCAAATTTCAGAAGTATAAGAAGTACTTGACCGGTAGGAGATGTATGCAGAAAGGAGAATTCAAATCAAAGTACATTTGGATCTATTGATGGGCTCAAAAGAGACAACGTCTCTTTCCTTTGGTTCCTCCTAAAGTTACATTTTTTTGGGTTTTCTTTGGGGTGGGCATGGGGGAGTTGTGTGCAGATGGTAATGGTGTTTGTTTGTTTTTTAGTCGGCCTTCAAATCTTGTCTTGAAAGAGATCAAACCAGGACCAGTTTCAGACATTTTGATATTCGACAGAGTAGATAGAATTATATTATGGCTTCAGGTGCAGGAAAGATAAAAATACAAACCACCACTTGATTTAAAGGTTAAAACAATAGTGCTCCTGCCTTTCTTGGATGTAGGTACATAATGTAGGCAAGCTATACAGAGGTCAGATAATGTTTCTCTTACAAAGAAAAAGACAAATTATTACTGAACAACATTTGTTCCGAAATATTAAGAATCAAATCATTACTAAGGAACATCTTTTTAAAAATACTATAAATTGGCCCACTTTTAAGCAGAAATTATAAGAGGCACACCAGGGTACTGCATGACTTTAATGCCAGCAGTTTGTGGCAGAGGAAAATGAATATCTGTGAGTTCTAGGCTAAGTTAGTCTACATATAGAGTAGGTTAGCCAGAACTACATAATGCGATCCTGTGGAAAGGCCAAACTTATTCAATCTTGAGACTCCTCCAACTTAAAGAAAAGAAAAGGAAAAAAAAAAAAGACAACCTGAGGACTTAACCTGCAGCAAAACCCAAGCTGCACCCAAGTATCCTTAGCTACTTCCTAGCAAGAGTTAATCAGAGATTAGTCTGATTGTTTCAAATGTATTTTCAGACCCCTTGTGGTTGTACAAAAGTCTTGCTTCATAGCACCCACCTGTTAGCTTACAATAGACATTCAGTTAGATACTTGCCAGGATAGACTCACACATACACACTTCCATTTTCTATAAAACCTGGTCCAGTGAGTGTTCAAGGTTGCTCTGACTTCCCTTCTTGTCCTGCTGTGTCAGGGTTGGAGGAGAGCCTGAGCCGGAGTTTCTAATAAAGAGACCCTCATGCTATTACACTGGAAAAGCCTTCTTAGTGATCTTTTGGGGTTCACCAGTGCTTCCTGGCACAATACTGTCTCACAAACAAAAATCCAAACTAAAACAACAACAATAATGTCAACAACTGCTCCTCTGACACACAGGAGGACAAAGCAACAAGAACAAAAGGGAGTATGTAAGAACATTGGCCACTGGAGACCAAGCTTTAAGTATACAGATGTTTAGGGATAGAATCAAACTGAACTCCAAACTAGGACAGATTCTTTAATTGAGAAAATGCCTCCATGATATCCAGCTGTAAGGCATTTTTAATCACTGATTGCTATGAGAAGGCCCAACCCATTATGGGTGGTTACCTCCCTGGGGTCCTCGATTCTATAAGAAAGCAGGCTGAGTAAGCCTTGTGGAGTAAACCAGTAAGCAGCACTCCTCCAAATCCTCTGTATGAGTTCCTTTCTCTAGGTTTAAGTTCCTGTCCTGACTTCCTCTAATGAAGAACAGCAATATGAAAGTGTACATGAAGTAATCACTTTCTTCCCCAACTTCCTTTCTTGGACATAGTCTTTTGCAGTAATGGACACCCTAACTAAGATAGTGTCTTTATCTAAAACTATAGTCCACAGTTTTGTAAGCCACATAGGATATCTGTTTAAAACAGTTATCCCCCAGAGCAGGACTATATATATCAAAGAATCAATCATCCAAAGTAAATCCCTTTCTCTTTTTACTAGTTTTAACATTTACCTGTTTATCTGAACTGTTTTCAACTTTTTCTCTCATAATCTAGGTGGTGTTGCGATGGATTTCTTAAGTCACAAATACTACTGCTATACTCATGGAGCGAAATCCCCCAATACATACTTCACACAGATTTTGCACGCTTTGCTCTCTTGTACTTCTCTCAAAGTGACTGCCCAGGGTTTGCACTTCTGTGTCTGTGACTTATACCATGTGAACAAGAAGTCTTTCGTTAGACAATGCCTTCATTTTAGACTGTCTAGCCTCTGAAACATAAAGAAATACATTTCTAATCTAGGCAAATTACTGAATCTTAGTTTTAGGCATTCCTTTATGGAAAGACCACACACACACACACACACACACACACACACACACACACACACAGGCAATATTCTCAATAGCTTGATTGATAAAGACTCTTGGATTTATAACTATAGTAATCATGGTTATATACTTTAGATTCATTTTCCTTAATATGCAAATTAAGGATAAAAATTCCTGTGGGCATGTGGAAATATTGCTTTGTGGCTTTCTTACATTTCCTGCTACTTCTGTGCATCTGCTACAACTGGAGCCATGCTTTATTGTAGGTGACCAATCTGTTCCACTCTGGAAGCAATGGTGTCATTTACCCCCAGTATTATTAAGTTCTGTTGAGTTTTCTTATTGTCTCTTTGTTTTCGGAACTCTAGAAATTTTAATAAGCTCAATTTCTACACAAAAAAGAAAGCTTTGTTGAGACTTCATTATTAGTGATAGGAGTTTGTATTAAAATAGAAACCTCCACATTATAGTAAGAACTGTTCTTTATGAACCATTGAACCAAGTGCACAGTTGCATGAGATGAAAGTCCTTAGGCTAAAATGTTGTTTTATGTATACAGATAATTTTTAAGGGTTAATTTAAAGCAGCCAACTTGTAACAATCAAGTTATCTAAGAACATACACTAAATGACATTATATTTAGTAAAGAAGAAGTTCCTCTCTGCATCACTCTTTTAGCTTCTGGAAATTTTAAATTTGCATGAAAATTCAAATTATGTATGAAGTATAGGCTCTAGAATGGTTACTACTCATTCTTCTTTTCTAAATTTATGGGGAGAGAAAACAAAACAAAGAGCAGAGATGTGAAAAGGATGTAGGACATTTATGAGGGGAACGAAGTAAGCAAGTTTAAAGTTGCAGAACAGATAATACAGAAATGTAGTTCAGTCCTTACTGAGATTACTTAAAAAAAGAAAAAGAACCCTCAGCCTTGGCTCTAGCACTAAGAAAAATGTCACCAGAACAAGATCCCTCCTACAGTCAGGAAAGAAAATTTATTTGATAACAAGGGAGCCCTTCAATCATTCTGTTAAGTAAGGGACATCTACAGAAGTGTTTTGTCAGGGTCAGCCTATCAGATGCTTAAAGGCCTGGGAAGGACTTGTAGAGGCTCCAGAGGGATTTTCAAGGTGGCAGAATCATTTACCTTTCTCACATAGTGCCATAGTGCTGGTTTATAGGTTTTTCTGATGCAAAAATGAGGAGATCTGGAGGTCCAAGTCAAGACTTCTAGAGAGCTGCTAAGTCAATATATAGCAGGATCAGCCTTACTACACAAATCCCTAAATAGGCTATAGATAGAGGTGGGGAGGTGATGTTTAAAGTAGGGTAGTAAACACAGGTTTTTAGGAGATGTTAAGAACACAGGATTTTCACAGAATCAATGAATCAGGGTGTGAATGATGATGGCTCACTACAGAGGCCATACGACCTGCAGGCAACAGAGATGAAGGGAGAGATCTATTCATGGTAGTTTAGTCCTCAAGAATAACCTGATTTTGCTAGATGATGGACATTTTTTTGACTTTCTGTCTCTGACACCACATACTGAGCAAGAAGTTCCTCAGCATACAGTGTCTAGATTTTAGATTACTTACTATGCAGACAACTCTAGGTATAGTCAGAGTTTCATGTTTGCCAGCTTTCATTCTTACTTTGCTCTGGTATTCTCTTGCTTTATTATTGTTAGAGTATAAACTATTCATCCTGCTATAACATGAACCACCAGTTTGCCATCTAAGAGAAGAAATAATGTTAGCCTTTATTCATAGAAACAAGGAAAACAAAGTAGTAACAGTGGCACCTAGGCTGATGGGTGGTTAGCAGTCACTAGGGGAAGTAGAAAAAGGATGATCCTTATACTTTACAGGAAGTAGAATGTTAAGTGATGGTAGATTCCATTTTGCAACTTTTAAGAAATTTTCATATGATATAGTCAGCCTCTTAGATTAAAAGGTTTTTTTTTTAATCCTTTGAGTCATCTGAAATGTTCCTGATAAGTAATTTCTCATACAATCTACTGTAAGAATTTTCAATAAATAGATTTTTTTTCAACAAGCTAAGCTTGGGGTGAATCATTCCATTGGTCTGTCATTAGTGCATTATCTGGGAAACAGAATAGAAATCATATCTCTCAGGGAAAGAATGAAAAATTTCAATTTTCCCTTTGTGCTCTTGTGTGACATGAGTTTATGACAATTCTATATTGAAAATAACACTTAACAAAAAATAATGATTCATAGTTAAGAGATTGAGTTACTATTTTAAAAAGACTTTGGACACTGAAATTTTGAAGCATTTTGGAACTGAGAAACTCTGGGAAAATGTGAAGCAGAATTGAGTGTATTTTTTGTTAGTAGATACCAATGAGACTACAGGGGCAAAGGTCGAAATACTGTAGTTTTGATATAAAATATTTTCCATACGGTCAGATGTTTTAGCACTCAGTCTCCTACTGGTTAGAATGATTTGGGTGGTTCTGAAAAATTGAGAAGGTAGAAGTGAATTGGAAAGCAGTAGAACTGTAGGGTTTTACCTCAAATGTGTTCTGGGTCCTACATATCTGTCTACTTCTTGTTCTGCTGAGATGAAAGTGGACTTTGAATCTTGCTGTCAAAGTCAGGAGGTCATCTTTCTAGTGCTTCTTCTCCAAAATGATTGATTGTGAACTCAAACCATGAGGAGAAACCCACCTTGCCTTTCTTAAGATGATGATTTTCAGTTATTTTCTCCAATAGTAAAAATAGTAAAAGACACAGCTACTATTGAAAAGAGAAGTCCTTAGTATTAGTAAGTAGTGTACATGTCATATGACAGAATATAGTTTAATACTAGATAGATAACATTAAATAATACAGTGGTATATAAATCAGAATCTTAAGTATGAAAAGGAATCTTGCGATTTGCAAGACTGAATACAGTTTTGGGGCTTGGGGATCTCCTTGAACCTCTTTACAAAGTAGTCATCTTAATTAAATCTCGTCTTCTTTCTACATTTATTTTGGCTCTTTTAATTTACTCATTGAAGACTGGTGGTCAGGGCTGATTTGGGGCACATGCTGTGTTCCACAAGCACGATAATTGCCAGGTTGATTATTGTTGTCAATAGCCTCTTTTATAGTCTCTCACTTTAGCCATGTCTGGCTACTATAAAGACATTTTGCTAAACAACAACATTAGATTGACATTTTGTACAGTACATAAACTTTAGATACATAACTGTATGCATTTCTACTGAGATACATAGAGAGTTAAATGTACTAAAATCAATTCAAAATACTTGCTTATAGAAGGAGTCATTTAAAGGCTGCTTTAAGACAAATAGGATCCTTAAATGAACCTTAATTTTAAAACAATTTTAAGTAACCAGAAATCAGAAATACAAATGACATAAAATATGAAACATCTAAATAAATATAAAAATCACATCTTAGGTTTACACTTAACACAGTTTTTCTCAAAAGATGGAACTCAGCCATTTATAAGATATAAATACATATAGTCCCCACAGTCAAATGCCAGACAAAGCAGGCAGATTACTTTTAAAATAACGACCTAGATGCACCCATCACATACGAGAAGGTAAGCAACTTAAGTTAGGTGGAGCTGTCCTTTTCATAACAATAACCAGACGAAATTTCCCCAGATTAGAAAAATGAAGTTACCAGTTTCATTAAAGTTACCGTGTCTTTCAAACCACACACACACACACACACACACACACACACACACACACACACACACACACACACACACAATTAAGATGCTAAATCCACACACACAAGCAGTCACATTTTAAAATCAAGTAGCCAGTCCCAATATGGAAATGTTAGCTATTCTTAAGGAACACTAATCGTACTACCTAGTATGGACCACAGATAAAGCATTTGCAACCACCGTCCCATCTCTCTCATTCTCAATCTTCCTTCCTACTCCTTCATAAATGTTGTAACAGAAATGGAAGGTGTCCTTCTGAGAGCCTCCCTTTGTGTCTCTCTTCTTACTTTCTGACTACAGCTTCTCAAAGCCTTAAAGCAGTCAGGTTCACATTTTGTATAATGGACACAAACCAGCTAAATGAATCATTTCTTCATTTGCTAAGTAAAAATTTACGTACAGCTCATGTAATATCATAACATACTGTGTCATAACGGAAGGCAAAATACCCCACAACAGGTTTGTAAACATACACATTATTTAGGGCTAACTACAATGAATAATGTCTTACCAAGTTTTCTTGTTGTTGTTTGTTTTGTTTTGTTTTTAGTGTAAAGTCCCAGTACTCCAAGGAAATATAAACATTTGAGCAAACAGGAAAAACTGGAAAAAATAATCTTGGATAAAGATGGCGAATGGAACTCACTGTCTTTATACAAAAGGCAAGAAATGAAAAATAAGTTTTTAAGGGACTGGAAAATGGACGTACATCCATCAACATACACAGTGAAGATAATAATTCAATGAACATTTCTTCTAAATATAACATTATACCTTTGTGAATCATATTGGTTTTTTAGTAACAGAACAGAATAAAATATATAATAGATAAAAATAACTTTTTAAGGAGATTTGCCTAATCAGGAGGTAAGCAAGGATGCGATATTTTGTTATGCCGAAAAAAAAAAATCCAATAAATTCAGAACAAATCTCTACCCTTCAAGAGAATTTCAGTGGAGAATGACGGATTTAAGCAAGAGATGTTTCTGTCTATTTTCCCCCAAATAACCTCACTATCTTGTCTCACCTTGAATATGGTGCCTGCCTGTGTTCTCTGTTTTTTCTAGCCAGGACTCAAATAAAGCTAAGCCCTCTACCAATAAGTTTCTCCTATTTTATTTATTTATTTATTTATTTATTTTTTTGCCAGATGCAACAGTCAGTAGGTCCTACAGACCCCTACCCCCACCATAGCCTCAGTTTCATCTATCTTAAACTAAATGCCCTCCAAGCTTCTTGAATTCTCATTTAACATCTATCACAAAGAAGACTAAAATCCAGTGAAAGTTGACACAAGAGAAGTGTTTAAGTACTAAAATGCATTTTTGATAACAGACTGTAATATGCCTTAGCCAGCATTTTAAAGCAAGTCAGCTCATTTCAACATTGTCAATGTGCATACACTTGAAAGGAACCAAGGAAAACATACCTAGATACCGGTAAATCCTGAAAATAATCTTTTAAACATACACTGTAAGTTTATCTATCAAAATCAATTAATGTATTTTAGAAAACTTCACAAAAATGTTTTTTAAAATTATCTTTAGGTTGTCCTTATTAAATTTTGTAATCAGGTAGTCTTCTTAACCCAAATTTCAATTACTGACACTTTAAAGAACCAGACATAATCATTTCAAGCGATGATAAATATTAACATTACAATTAATTTTAAATAAACTTGCTAGAGTAAATGTCTGAAATAGTTCTTGAAAATTTTGGAATCCATGGATTTTATCCACTAAAAAAATGAGCAAAATCAAATACTAAGCCATGTTATAATATATGTAACAATGTAACATTATACAGACTACACAGGGTATATTTAGGAATATATACATATATACATATATATATACATATATATATATATATCCATGAATTTAAAAGATAGTAAAATAGGCTATGAAGGGAGTTCAAAGGGGGATATATATTTTAATTATATTATAATCTCAACAAATAATAATGATGTATTCAGATATTATTCATACAAACTCTTTCTTCTCATGTTCTAGACAACATGTCATTTCCCCCTCACTGAAGTTCAGCTGAGAGCTTTGAAGATTTAACAGTGAGGCAAATTCTATTAAAATTTTTTTAATCTGCTAGTGTTCTATGCACAGGAATCACTGTTTACAAGCATGGTGTTGCTTGTTTGTTTCTTTCTTCTCTCTTATTTTTTATTATTTCATTTGATTTTCACTAACCGTCTGTAACTGGTTAGTCAAAGGGTGTGTTTTTTTCCCTGAAGTCTGTTTCTCCCCTCTTGATTTTCCTTCGTTGCCTGTGCTTCTCTGTGTAAGGCTGCCTGATGAAAGCCCAGGAGTTTTACACTCCTTAATCTCTCTGTACATTACACACATTAAAAAAGATTTCAATGATGATTTTCTCACAGAATTATCTGTCAATCACAGCCAATTGGGTCCTCAACTATGATGCAGAACTATCTTACACTTTTGTTGTTTGTTTGTTTGTTTTATTTTTTGAGACAGGCTTTCAGTATGTAGCCTTGTTCATAGTCTTTTGAGCTCTCTTGGAAGTTCAGCTTTGCCTTGAACACACAGAGAACCCCCTTCCTCTCCCTCAGGAAGGCTGGAATTAAATCAAATTAATTTACATAATATCAAATTAAATTAAATTAAATTAAATATGGCATTATTACACCCAGAAAAGAAACAATGCTATACATTTTACATACCCTAGCTTTCTGAATTAAAATAAATATAAAACTAAATTACTATCACTATGTCAAATATTTTGAACATATTTTATAAAATATTTAAAAGTAAAACATTTTAAAACTTATCTCTTACATTTCAGGTGCTGGGCTGGGTATAGTACCCTAATATTAAGTGTCAAATCTATATGTATGGTACATATAATTAAAGACTATTGAGTAATTAAATATTTAATTTCTTCGATATCCATATTATTCCTCATTTTTAAGAAAACCTCTTATACAACAATACAAATTAAGAATTAAATATCTACAATGGAAACGATGTTTAGTTTTCCAGGCATCTAAGATTTTATTTTATTTCTATTTTCTTGGTTAATACTCATTAATGTGACACAAGCAAAGCGTCCCAATAAATACATTGTTTTGTTGTTTTTTCAGTTAATTTTGAAATGAGAGAGGGGGATAGAAGGAAGAAGAAGAAAAGAAGGAAGAAGAGAAGAAGAGAAGTAGAAAGAAAAAGGGAAGATGGAAAACCAATAAAAGGATGACAAAGGAAGAGTGCCTTGGACTTTTACATTATGTTATAATTTCTACCTAATATGCCTTCCCTCCCTCAATATAATATCTACTCATTAGTTGTAATTCACTCGACTTCTCGACTCTCAGTCCACTTATCATAAGTTTGAACTGAGTCAAAAGCTCCATGCTGTAACTTTATTAGTTTCCCCATGGCTTCCAAAGATCAAGGAAATTTTCAAATTTTACCTACGGATTCACTATTAACCTTCATGTCACATGAAGCTGCAGGCCAGTTGAGTGTCTGTGCTGGCAGACTCAGGGGCTAATGATTGATGAACTGAGGCTTTTCAGGCAGAGTGTCCTAGGAGTAATGGCATCTTTAGACTCACATTTAAAGAGGTAAAACTGAATTTTGTTATGCCTAAGGAAAAAAAAAAGATCTTTGTCCATTTTGTAGTTGACCTTACTTTCACAGGGACCTGCAGATTGCTTGTTCTGCACCGAAAAATATAGATACAAGTAGATTGATTTTTGACAGTCTTTTAGAAAAAGAAAATATTATATAGTTATGTGAGCCATTGCTATGCCTATTTTGTACTGTTTGAATATACTAAAATAATTAAATCATCTATTTAAATTTCAATGTTTAATGAATACCATTGTATCTGCATTGTATTTTGAAACAGATAAGGGTGTGGTAAATGGTTAGCAGATAAAACATATCTGAGATTTTAAATATGTCTCTTTGAGTGTGACATCACTTTAACCTTATCTAAAATCCATTCTAGGGGTCTCAGTAGGAACAGCTATCTATGGTAACTGAAGTGCATTTCTCTTTGGCTTTTGATTTTCAAAACTTTAGAGTGACTTTCACTGTAGTAGAAACTATGTTTTTGAAGGAGAAGCTGACTTTGTATCAATGTTGTATCTTTTCATTCTATAATAAAGAGTAAAGAACAGAAACAACTTTTTGACCTAATTTTTTGGAAACAGAGAAAAAAAAAGAATTTCATTTGCCCACAGTGTTAAATTTTTCTACTCGGAGTTGCTGTTTTATATTTGATAAAAGGTAGCTAATTTTGAATGATAAGTAACACAATGAATTTGCTGTGATTTTTCCACATGCTGAAATATTTCTGTAAACATTTTAAACATACTCTTCTGAAGAGGACTTTTAAAGTTACAAATATTAATACAAATAACTTCCAAAGAATGGCATATTAGGTAGATTAATGACAAAATAAAAACTCACACTTTCTTTCTACCTTTTGCCTAATGTGTCTCCTGATAGAAATAGAGAGGTCATTAAGTGAGAGAGCATAATTCGCCAATTGTCTCAAATCTCTTAAATAGACTCCTATAATTTTCTATTCACTCTTTTTAAAGTAATTTATTTGAGTTTTTGGTTTGCAGGTATGGGTAGTAGGGTACCCATGACAGTCAGAAGACATTGCCACATTCACTGGTGATGTAGAAACCAGTAGTCGTGTACATTGTTCTGTGGACGTTGCCATCTCTCTTGTCCCAGTTCATTCTAGTTTCTGTATTGCACCAGTCCCCTTTCAATAGAATGACATTTCAGACTTCTCACTTTAAGGGTAATACATTCTTGTGGAAAGCTGATGTTGGTAAGCCCTCTGCAAATGATGCCTGGCATTAATAACTGTGGTGGCCTCAGCGAACATTTGCTCATCAAATTATATCTACTGCCTTTACCATTTAGACGGCTATTTTAGTAATCCATATGAAAAGCAAAGCCACAAAGAATAACATGGATTTGAGAATGCAAAATTTAAGCTGTATTTATTCATTACAGACTGTTTTCCTCTATAGTGTTATTATTTTGCATTTGAAATGATACTATGGAAAAGTAAATTAGCAGCTGTTGGTCCCAGGGTTTCCAAACTGCCCTTAAAGAGTCCAATTTTCACAAAGATATTCCCTAGAGCAGTGCTTTTCAACCTTGCTAATGCTGTGACACTTTGATTCAATTCCCCATGTTGTGGTGACCCCAACATAAATTATTTTGTTGCTACTTCATAAGTGCAAGTTTGCTAATGTTATAAATTGTAATGCAAGTAGTTTTGGTGAAAGAGGTTAGTCAAAAGGGTCATGACTTACACATTGAGAACATACACCTTAGACAAACATTAAAAAATCTACTTAGAGTCACCTTTTGGTAGTAACTGTGAACTATTGTCAGTCCAGGTCATATCGTGGTCACTAATAATAAATGTGGTTAATTTCATTTTATATTATTATGCTTGCTTCTTCATATGTATTACTATTTAACACTATAAAGGTTACAGAGAAATTAACAATTAGTAAATAATTTTACACATAGCGATATTAAAAAACACATAAGTTAGGACAATTTCACACCATCAAAAAGACACCAGTCTTACATTTGAACTAAGATATGTTTGCCAACGTAATCACAATATATATATATATGTGTGTGTATATATATATATATATATATATATATATACCACATGATCATTTCATTAGATGCTGAGAAAACATTTGACAAATTCAACACCCCTTCATGATAAAATTCCTGGAAAGAACAGTAATTCAAGGCCCATACCTAAACATAGTAAAAGCCATATACAGCAAACCAGTAGCTAATATTAAACTAAACAGAGAGAAACTTGAAGCAATCCCACTAAAACAAGGGACTAGACAAGGCTACCCACTCTCTCCCTACTTATTCAATATAGTTCTTGAAGTCCTAGCCAGAGCAATGAGACAACAAAAGGAGATCAAAGGGATACAGATTGGAAAGGAAGAAGTCAAATATCACTATTTGCAGATGATATGATAGTATATTTAAGTGATCCCAAAAGTTCCACCAGAGAACTATTAAAGCTGATAAACACCTTCAGCAAAGTGGCTGGGTATAAAATTAACTCAAATAAATCAGTAGCCTTCCTCTACACAAAAGAGAAACAAGCCGAGAAAGAAATTAGGGAAAAGACACCCTTCATAATAATCCCAAATAATATAACATTCCTCGGTGTGACTTTAACCAAGCAAGTGAAAGATCTGTATGATAAGAACTTCAAGCCTCTGAAGAAAGAAATTGAAGAAGATCTCAGAAGATGGAAAGGTCTCCCATGCTCATGGATTGCCAGTATTAATACAGTAAAAGTGGCCATTTTACCAAAAGCGATATACAGATTCAATGCCATCCCCAGCAAAATTCCAATCCAATTCTTCATAGACTTAGACAGAACAATTTGCAAATTCATTTGGAATAAAATAACAAAAAACCCAGGATAGCTAAAACTATCCTCAACAATAAAAGGACGTCCAGGGGAATCCCTATCCCTGAAATCAAGCAGTATTACAGAGCAATAGTGATAAAAACTGTATGGTATTGGTACAGAGACAGGCGGATAGACCAGTAGAATGAAACTGAAGACCCAGAAATGAACCCACACACCTATGTTCACTTGATTTTTGACAAAGGAGCCAAAACCATTCAATGGAAAAAAGATAGCATTTTCAGCAAATGGTGCTGGTTCAACTGGAGGTCAACATGTAGAAGAATGCAGATCAATCCATTCTTACCACCCTGTAAAAAGCTTAAGTCCAAGTGTAACAAAGACCTCCACATCAAACCAGATACTCAAACTAATAGAAGGAAAAGTGGGGTGGGCGGTAATGGGGGAAAGATGTGGAGGGGAACACCTATATAGAAGGGGAGGGGGAGGGGCTAGGGAGATGTTGGCCTGGAAACCAGGAAAGGGAATAACATTAGAAATGTAATTAAGATATATCCAATTTAATAAAGATGGAAAAAAGGAAGAAAAGAGAAATCTTTCACAAAACTGTGTTTTATTGAATCATTTTCTAAAATATATTTCAGGGTGAAAGCGAATAACTATTCCCAAAAGTATAAATGTTTCCATTTTAATTTCTGTATTTTGGGAACTATAATCTAAAAAATATCATTTAGTAACACTTCCTAGATACTTCTTCGAATATGTTCATCTATAGATATAATGTTATTTAATTTTAAACTAATTTTTCTAATACTTATCAGAATTTCACATGCACACAACTACTATATTTATTTTACATCCATTCCTCTCTTTACCCCCTCCAGCTCCTCCTATGTAGCTCCCACTCCCTTTCAAATTCATGTCCTCTTCTTCAGCTTTGTACATATATGCAACCTATTGAGACATATATTCAACCTACTGAGACCACTAGAAAGAGTGGATAGTCCCTCTTTCAACAGTCATTGGCTTTTCTAGAGGCAAGACCTTGCTAAGTGTTTATTACCCAAGTGGGTATATCATTTGGTCATTCTGCATCTCTGCTGTAAGCAACCCGAATGCTGAAATATCACGGATGCAGGCTTCCTGTCATGTCTATCAGACACCCTTTTCTAGTAGGCATCTTGGTCCTCTAGATTTTACAGTCATTTGGATCCACTCTTTGCAATTTTTATTGTCCTGAGCCTTAGCTTTAGGTGTTCCAATATAAAAGTATCAATTGGAACCGAGGACTTATTCTCTCTATTTTTGCCCTTTGTCACATAATTTGACCTCGGCAATAGTCTCTATCTGTTGCAAAAGGAAGCTTCTTTAATGACAGGCGAGAGTAAAATTTTATTTTTTTATTTAATTTTGCCTTTCGTGGATATTTTATGTATTTACATTTCAAATGTTATCCCCTTTGCCTCCTCTCCCATACCCTTCCCCCTCCCCCTGCTTCTATGAGGATGTTCCCATTCTCAGCCACCCACTCCGAACTCAACATTAACCTACACTGGGGAAACTGGCATTAACCTACACTGGCATTAACCTACACTGGGGAAACAAGTCTTCACAGGACCAGGGGCTTTACCTCCTATTGATCCTGAACAATGCCATCCTCTGTCAAATATGTGGCTGGAGTCATAGGTCCCTCCATGAATACTCAATGGTTGGTGGTTTACTGGGAGTTCTGGTGGGATTTGTTTGGTTGATATTGTTGTTCTTTCTATGGTGTTGCAAACCCCTTCTGCTCCTTCGTTCTTTTCTCCAACTCCTCCCTTGGGGTCCCCTTGCTCAGTTCAATGGTTAGCTGCAAAGTCCTCCTGTATGAGTAGGATCTGGCCTCAAGATGGGACAGTGTCTGGATGACCTTTTCTTTAGTCCCTTCTCATTTTTCAAGAACATTCCAAGCCCAAATTAACTAATATCCACTTATCTGACTTCATACCATTTGGTTCTTTTGTGACTGAACCTCACTGATGTAGTCACTCATTTGTGTAGATGTACCACATTTTCTGTATCCATTCCTCTGTTGAAGGGCATCTGGGTTCTCTCAGCCTCTGGCTCACGTGTCTTTGTTATATGTTGGAGCTTTTTTTTTTTTTTTTTTTTGGTGTATGACCAGGAGTGTATAGCTTGGTTCTAAGAACTTTTTATCTAAGAAATTTAATTCTGTTCAAAAAATCCACCACCAACCCGGTTATTGTACAGAATTAAGATTTATAGTAACAGGCATGAGGTTTTAGGTCTTCCTTTTGAACAACCCCTTTAAAAGTTCACTGGAGACATATTGTGTGGTCATTTTTGCTTTTTTGATTGCTTTTCTTCCAATATAAATATTATAATATAAATATTATAATTCTAATATAAATCTAGAATCATCACGTTATACATTTAGTTCATGAGTTTAAACAGTTAAAATCATACCTCACTGGTTATACTGAAAATCTATGGTGTGATAAAAATTATATTCATACATATTTTGTGTACATTTGTATATATGCAGCTAGATAGCCTGATCCTTTGAATGATATCCATGTAAGAGCATTTGGTTTCAGACTCGGCAAGGGACTAAGGTAAATACTTTATTTATTTACGTATTACATTACAGACCTGGCCTCTAGCCTCTCCCAGCATTCCTTAGTCCCTACCTGGCATACCCTGTCCCCAATCCTGTTCATTCCAGCTCAGGAGCTGGGCTGTCATTTCCTCAAAATCTCTTCCCCATATAATCAAAACATCTTGCTCTCTCCCTCCTCTTTTCACTTCATCTCGGTGCATGCACATTATCCCCTCTCCACCCCAACTTCTCCCCATGGCACAGACTTTCCTGGCCTCAATCCTCATTCAAGAACAACCTCCCAATTAACCTGCCTTTAATTTAATCTAATCTGGCTTGAATTGGCTCATTTGACTAGCATCAGAGAAATAACCTATCGAAGCTAACATGTAATACTTAAAAGTTTAATTCTGTAAATCCTGAACTTCCTTTTAACTTTTATTCTTTTTTTCCTTCCATCTTTATTAACTTGAATATTTCTTATTTACATTTCAATTATTATTACCTTTCCCGGTTTCCTGTCCATTAGTCCCCTAAAGCCCTACCCTGCCCCTTCTATATGGATGTTCCCACCTCATCCACACCCCATTACCACCCTCTCCCCAACAATCATGTTCACTGGGGGTTCAGCCTTGGCAGAACCAAGGGCTTCCCCTTCCACTGGTGCTCTTACTAGGATATTCATTGCTACCTATGCAGTTGGAGTCCAGGGTCAGTCCATGTATAGTTTTTGGTTGGTGGTTTAGTCCCTGGAAGCTCTGGTTGGTTGGTATTGTTGTTCTTATGGGATCTCAAGCTCCTTCAGCTCCTTCAGCTCCTTCAGACCTTTCTCAATGCTTTTTTTCTTAATTTGTCAATAATGCAAAATAACAGTAATATATCTATGTTAAATATATGGTAGAAGTTAATGCATACAGTTTTTTCCATTTAATTTATCTATGAATTGGCACAAAGCCATACACATTATGGGATACATTGTGATGTTTTGATTCAGGAATATGTGACATAACATTTCAGTTAGGGTAAAAATAGCTTTACCCACAATACTAATATTTTATAATTAAAATATTCAAAATACTTTATGGAACTTCTAAATCTACAACATGTTATCATTATGTGTTGTCATATTTCTTTGTGCTGGTAAACAGAAGCCCTGGTTCTTCATCTAACTTAATGTACACTGATAAACCTCTCAACTCTCCTTGCTTTTAACCTCTCTGATACCTGAGAAACAGCATTCCACTTCCAACTCCTAAGAGTTACATCTTTTATTTTTACCTTTCTATGCTGAATCTCTTTCTCCTTCTTTCTGTCCACCCCTTCCTAATCCCATCTGTCTATATGTGTCTGCATTTGTATGTGTATAAGTGTACACATAGTGTATGTGTAAGTGTATGTGTGTGTGTGTGTGTGTGGTATGTATGTCTGTGTGTATTTGTGTGTGTGTGCATGTGTGTGTGTGTGTGTGTGTGTGTGTGTGTGTGTGTTTGAAAGTATATGTTTCCAGGCTGTCCTTGAACTCCTCCTGCCACAGATCTTGAGAAATAGGATTAATGGAATGCCAACTTTGTTTGGATTATTCAATCAAATGAGCTCCTGTGGTATTTGTACCCTCATACTTGAATTATTTCAGTTAGTCCCATTGTGCTCTGGGTGTGATGTCTTTAGTTTTCATAGTATTTTATTATTCTATTACTTGTTTTCTGATAATATTGGAATAAGCCATATCCCTTTAAATGATACTTGGTCAAAATATAGTAATAAGCTCATGCAAAGTTTCAAATTGTGCTGGAAGTTCAGTCTTTATCGAGTTTCATTCTGTGTCATAAATCATCACTACAATTTGTTCTTTTATAAACCTTAACAATACTGATGATGATAATATTTTCATTACTAATTTAAATATTTATTAACTCATGTTTATTTTATTTGCACTGTAGCTAACAGCATTAAAATATTTAAAATTTATGCTTTTAGACTACACATGAATTTTCTAAATGTTCACTTTCCTGTTTTATCAGGTTTTATATCTATATTTTTATTCATGTGTTATCTATACACAATAGTAAAAATGTAGCATGTGCACGCTACTATTGAGGTCTACAGAAACTAACAGTAGAAAATTAGAGACATCAGACACAAATACTTAGAGGCACAGAAGAGTAAGCTAAGATGAGAATATGGGAGAAATTAAAAATCTGCCTATTCGTATTTAAACGACCCTTCTGTGGATGACCAATAGAAGATGAGAGTTAAGAAACAGAGATTCACAGAATGAAGAAAAGTTTGATTGTTACACATATATTTAATGTCGGTAATGATGAAGGTTTTGTGGATGAATACACATGATCAAAACTTTTAAATTATAGACATGATGTGCCTGTATTGCATGTACTATGTAAATTATAGGTCCTTCAATTCAGTGAAATATATTTAAGCCTATACTGACGTCAAAGGGTAAAATTAAGAAATTTTGCTATTTCATATTAGAAGAGCTGGATCAGTTGGTAAAGTGCTTACCCTGTAAGTGTGAGGACTTAATTTTGATTGCCAGCTCCCATGTAAAACCCTTGGCATGCTTTTAGTATGAGCATGTGGGAGCTGGTCGTAGAGGAATCTCTGGTGCTCACTGGCCAGGTAGTCTAGTCTGATCTGTGAAATCTAGACCAATGATGGACAAAATGTAAGCTATCGAACAATAGCACTCTATAAAAAAGAGACTTCTACAATTCAAACAGGGCACTAACCATTGAATTAATGAACTAATGGTGGACTAACCATTGAAACCGCTTTTGAAGGGTATGTAAGGTTCAGAGACACTAAAGAGAGTCAAAATCACTTATTTCTAAGTAAAGATGCGATTTTTTAAAATATAAAACAAAACAAGACACTTGGATCATGATTATCTTAACAGGTTTGTTTTCAGCACAGTTTTTTGAGAACCATTTTAATTGAAAATAATTGCATTTTAATTGAAATAGGTTTCTAATGGTTAGAACAATTTCACTTCAGGTTTCCAGTATCAACATATATAGCTGACAAGGAATTTGTAATAATGAGTTCTTAAGTTCACCAAACAATAGTTGGTACTCTTAAAATATTTTGCATTGATTATATGTTATAAAATTGATTATTTATTTAAGTGTACTTTACCAATGGAAATTGTACATCTTCCCTAAATGATTGACTATAGCTTTTAAAATATTGTTTGTTTGTTTGTATGGGCAGGGTAGGCACAAAAGCTCTGCTTTTGTTTTGTATGTATAACATACAAATGAATTTAAACTGTATTTTTCAAATGAGGCTTTTATAGAACCATTCTCAGCGCTCAACTTTCCTAGGTAGTTCAAAGTCAATCTGCAATGTAATCCTTTTTAAAGAAAACTAAACTATCACATGTGGTTTAAGAAAGCAAACAAATGAATTTCATTTTGCTTTGAGTTGACTTTTTTTTCCACAAAAATACTGATTTATGCTACTGTCAGGTTTCAATGCATATAATACAACTTTCCCAGATTGAATCCAATTGATTTTCTATAACAATGTCAACCATTCAATACATCACAGGAGCACGGAGACTGTAATAAATAATTCTTTCAGGAAAAGAGCGATTCTTCTTTCCTTAAACACATAGGTAAATATCGCTTGGTGTTTTTTCTTTCTATCTTTAGAAATAACTGTGTTCCCGCTCCTTATTTTTGCAGTCTAATTAATGCCCAATCACTTCTTGTAAATATTCTTCATGGCCTTGTTTTCTTGCATTTTCTTTGCCTGGGAAAATTGTCAGAATTTATTTAGTTTCGCATAAAAGCTTATCAACCACCATTTTAAAAGAAAGGATAATCAAAGACAGCTATTTCAGATGATGTATATAGAGATAAGCCTATAGGAATATTGTTTTAATTGGCAAAGAATAAAAGAAGAGATTAAAATGAAGATCTGATTGACTCCAGATCACGAATTTCTATGTAGTACAAGTGAAGCAATCCAAAATACAACATTATCTTATTAGGATGTGTGAGGAGTTAGAAAGCAGCCATTAGAAACAGCTTTTTATATGCACAGTGGCAACTTTTAAAAGGAACAACCTTTGTTCAAAAACACCTCGGTGTGAATTGTAGAAACATCACCAAAGTTATGGCCCAGGAATAGTGATAGGGGGCATTCTGACTGTGACTGCTTCTTGGCTCCTTTACTTTTATTTATGTGTATTCATTACACATAGTCCTGAATCTTATAATTCAGTTTTTGAAGTATGTATAATTATCGCCGCTTTGATTTTTCAACTTGACTTGATGCAGAATCAACTGAGCGAGACTCTTCTGACAAGAGGATTGAGGGCGTTTCTAGGGAAGATAAACTGAAGTTGACAGACCCCAATAAAGGGCAACAGCTTTCTGGTTACAACCTGGACAGGAGGAGATCCAAAGAAATAGCAGTCCTGTTCGCTTGCCTGCCTGCACTTTAAGTTTGCCTCACTGCTGTTTCTGCTATTATTCTTCACTGCAGTTATAGCCTAACTTCCTCTGTATTCGTAGATGGCCTGAAGACCAATGGGCTCTCTACCAATCCTCTAGACAGTCAGTACTAAAGAATGACAGTTTCCCATGAGGTGAACATCTACTGTACTAGTTTTCAGGCTCTCCAGGATGCAAGTAGACATTATTGGATACACCATCCCTTGCAGTATAACCCAATATGACTAATGTACATCATGTGTATTTGTTTTATTTATTCTCCCTGTAGAGAAACTTAAATAATACATATAATATTATATTTAGAAAATACTCCTTCCCATACTCTTAATCTCT
Source organism: Rattus rattus (assembly GCF_011064425.1). Lineage (NCBI taxonomy): Eukaryota > Metazoa > Chordata > Mammalia > Rodentia > Muridae > Rattus > Rattus rattus. Next base: position 32,740,373 of record NC_046165.1, on the reverse strand, counting down.
GACCTTTTTATCCTATTAGTTTTATTTTGTGCTCTGTCTCATTCTGCTTTTGTCTCATACATATACAAGAGGTTGTATGTATCTACTGAAAATCTTGGGTCAAAATGAAAGAAAACATGATGTGTTTCTTCCTAAGTCTTATTTTGCTAAACATGATGTTCTCTAGATCCACTTTGCTATGTCTATCTTCTGGCAAACAACATCATTTCATTCATCTTTGTGGCTAAATAAAAATGTTTTGAGAATAATTACTAACTTTTTTGCCTGATAGCAGCTGCTTTAAAACATTCCTTGAATGTGCGTTCTTTCTTTCTCTTTTTCTTTGTTTCTTCCTTTCTTTCTTCCTTTTTCTGATACCGTAACATAGCTCAACATGTTGCTTTTTGTTTTTCTCCCTCTAAACCCTCCCATATACCTCTTCTTGAGGTCACTGAATTTCATGGCCTCTTTCGTTTTTCACAAATTGCTGTGGCATGCATATAAGTATATATGACACTTAAAGTAAGATCAGTTCATATTAAACAAAGACATTCTACAAACCAGAGAAATGAGAAACATTGTTAATAAGTGTTTTATTTATTAACTTTTAAGATATTTGTCAATTCTAGTTGCTTTGGCAGACTGTTCCTAAACAGACGTGCATAACATTGAAGCTTCAAGACAGCACACCAATCCCATGCTAGCATTCTCAGTCGGAACGTCTTCACTGTTGCTATAGTTGTGTAACTATACTGTGTATACTACAAAATGTTAACTGTTGGACCCCCAGTGTAAGGGAATGTCGTGGGGAGCAGTAAGGGGGTGGAAAGGGAGGGAACACCATTATAGAAGAAAGGGAGGGGGAGGGGATAGGGGGCTTATGGAGAGGAAACCGGAAAAATGAATAACATTTTAAATGTAAATAAAGAAATATCCAATTAAAAAATAAAAAATGTTAGCTTTTATACTTTTAATGGGAGAGCTTCATGCTATTTGAATTCTATTTCAATAAATCTGATTTTAAAAGAGAATGAGATCGTAGAACACTGCTTGAATCATCGTTTAACACTTTAAAATGACCACATACTATCCATTCAATAACTCTGCCTCTATGCAGATGTTTGAATTTATGATGAGCTATAAGTTAATCGACAGAGAAACTTAAACTCTTATTATATAAGATGGTGTAGTGGTTAACTCACATATAGGACATTGGAGGGTGGTAGATTTTAGTGGGGACAAAACCTCAAATTAAAGTGGGGAACATCAAGTAATAAGTAGAACTTCAGCTTCCAAATTTGCTATGGTTTCAGTGGTAAAAAAAATGGGGTATAGGTCAGAATTCCCTATCATCCCGTTAGTAAAATCTTTACAATGTATTAGTAGATTCCAAAATGTTCACATTTTCCTAGAAAAACTTTTTAAAAAGCATTGTTTGTTTTTCACAAAACAAATTTAAAAGAACCAATAATATAGTTTTCTAAATTCATGGTGTAACATAATGAAAGCATATTTAAGGAAACTATAATTTATATAAATCTACAAATTCTATAAATAAATGCATATGTTTAAGCAACCTAACTTCAAATTTTTCTTTCATACAAAGCATTTAGGGATAATGTAACACCAGGTTCGTTAAAACAATGGAGAAATAGTGCAAGCTACAGATGACAATTAGGAATCAGCAGGATTCGAGTGCTTTTATGCCATTTTGCATTTTATGTGTTTACAAAGTTGCAGCCTATTGGCATTTAATTCCATATTTACTGTCTCATTGCACAGCAGGATTCAGAATGAGCCATAAACCTGTTATCGTAAGTATTGTGTCAAATGAAAATTTAATTAAGTCACACGTTTTTAAGGTTCCCTCTCTGTGTTACCCTTGGGTCTGTCATTCTTCACGAACACTCGTTTTATCACTTTATCTACACTGAATTACAAAGTATAGACTAAACTAGATTGATGTATCTGTCAAATATTTGGAGATGGGTGACTTTTTCTGAAGCTATATGTATATTAGAAGAAGTTATTTAATCTTACTGACTTGAAATTTTAAAGTAGTGTATAGTTTAAAGTGCTGAGAGCCCATCTTATAAACATAGTACAATTACATGGCAAGGAAATTTTAAGAAAAAAAGGAATATGCATACTTCATTTAAATTTCACAATAAGCTAAAAACAGTAGTATACAACAGTCTACTGTTGCTTGGCGGATGAAGAGAAGATCAGTAGTGTAAGGTCAGCTGCAAATTCTCAGCAGGTTCATGGTAAGTTTGAAGGATAATCACATCCTTCCTAAAAGTAATGCAATTCTGTACTTGTATATTTTTTAATTATTATACAAACAAACGAGATCAAATTATGTTTTACATGGCCTTAAGACCAATTTTTTTTTATACTAGCAAATCATGCAATCCTAAATATATTTGGCCACGGTTTTGTTTACTTAAGAAAATCATTTTTACAAAGAGAATAAAATAAAGACAGTTCTTCACCTTGACTTGTGTAAGTGAAGCGAAACTGTAATTATGATAAGTGTGCTGTTTCTTCGCAGCAGTTGAGAACTATCTAGGGGGAAAAGGGAGGGTTGGAAAGATGACGAACCAGTGCATATAATTTGCTCACATCAGAGTATTATAAAACTCTGAAGACCTTATTTCATTTCAATTTTAAAAGTGAGAAGAAAATTAGCAGAAAAAAAATGATTTCTCATTAGAATGTGGGATAGTACTTAGAATTTCACTTGAAAATAGTAATAATTAAAGAAATTATATGACAAAGAGAGTTCAAATCTAAAGAATTTACAACAACGCAAGCGAGGAAGATTTATAATTGGTCTAGTTGAGAAAAAGTTCACACCAATGTTCAAACATTAAAAGAAGTTAATACAGTTCAAGCCATCCTAAAGGTGCAGTTCAAGAAGTGCAACCTTATAAGGATGGGTGAAATTAAACCACAGCACAATTATTGACATAATCATCTGAGATAAGAATTTACATCTAGTAACATCGCCATAGTAGGTAGAGAATGTGGGAATGAAAATTTTATTTTAAATTATTAACTTGTTTACTTTACATTCTGACCACAGTTTTTCTCACTCCTTTACTATCTCTCCTTCCTCTACCTACCTGCTCCTCTTCCCTTTCTCTTCAGAAAAGGGGAGGCCTACCATAGATATCAACCTGCCTCGACAAATCAAGTTGAAGTGAGACTAGTCACATCTTCAACTATTGAGACTATACAAGGCAGACCAATGAGAGGGAGAAGTCCTGAAGGCAGGCAATAGAGTTAGAGACAGCACCTGTTCCCACTGTTAGGAGTCCCACATAAAGATGAAGCTACATAGCTGTACATTTATGGAGAGGGCCTATGTCAGTCCCATGCATATTTCCTGGTTAGCAGTCCAGTCTCTGTGAGCTCCAATGGGTCTAGGTTAGTTGATTCTGTTGGTTTCCTTGGGGCATCCTTGACCGTCTGGCTCTTAAACTCCTTTCTCCTCTTCTACAGCATTCCCCAAGCTCTGCTTAATGTTTGGCTATGGGTCTCTGCATCTCTTTCCATCAATGGCAGTTATGCTAGGCTCCTTACTGAAGCTTAGCAGAAGAACATTAACAGTGTCAGGGATTGACCTCTCGTTGTATGGATCGCAAACTGGACCACTCATTGGTTGGATATTCCCATGGCTTTTAATAGGAAAACAAAAGTAGTGGATTTGGCGATGGATTTAAAAAAAATTTGAAAGCATGTTAGAATCTATAATTTGATAAGAACCAAAAATGCTAAATCATCATAATACGTGCTCTTCTCAACATTGCAATAAGGTTGTATTAATATATTATGAACCAGTCTTGATTAAAAAATTATATATATATATATATATATATGAAAAGTGAAAGAAGTGAATTCACATAGAGTCATAGAATTGACTTTAAAATATCAAGCTATATGACTTATTCCAGGATAAATTTGGCTATATTGCAACTTACTAAAAATGAAGAAAATCATTGAAGGCAAGGAAATTAGGCTTAACTCGTTTGATTTTTCCCCCCATTTCATTCAGTTAACAAATGGAGATGTTCTGTGACCTCATTAATATTATTGGGATAAAACTGTGGTTCTATCCTCATCCGAAACACTATGAATGTGATCATTGCTCTGTCTGATGTATCCACACTGTATAGAGTACCAAGGACTAAACACATACAAGCCATCTTTTTGTTCAGAATGACTGTCACCTTGTATTTTGATGCTCAGGTAATTCTTCTTCTGTATAATAATGACTCAAAAGCAAAAGTGCAGAAATTTTGGAAATCTTTTATATGCCAGAGACCAGCTGAAGTTCTTAAGTGAAAAAAAATTAAAGTTATCAATAAGGAAGAAATTATCTGTAGTTTGATGTATTTTAAAAAATCTTTATAAAACAGAAAAGCATTGCATTGAAGTGTATTTATAAAATCATTATGATTTCCACAGGAAAATAAGAACACACAGCAGGTTATTACCATTTACTAGTGCACTGAATATGATTCATTTGAATAATAATTTTAAGAATTTGAGTGAGGTTTTCAACAAGTCAAAAATGTCAGGTAATACTAGATTCAAAAGATAATCAAGTTTAGGACCAAAGAAGTCACAGATGTGTTAGAGTAAACTGCTACTTTAATAATTTATTTTATGCCACTAATGTTTGGGGTCTGGTCCATTTCCTCTTTCTTTCTCATCCAGAAGTTTTAACATATAATGAATATCCTTAAAGGATTATATTGTGCCTTAGTGAAGACTTTGAAAGAATGCTGAATAGTTTATTGTTTGGATCCTGAATGAATGGGAGAGACATGGACACCTTCCTTCAAATGGGAATAGTGATGCGCAGTGGCTGGCAGGCTGGGAACTGAGAGAGGGAAGTCTCTGAATCCCTGTAACTCATTTTCTTTTCCCTTGCTGCTCTCAGCAGAAGTTAATTGCCAGATGCCAACAACTTTTGGCCCCTGAAGAGCAAGAGAGAGTTAAAGTGCCAGAAGTCATCAGCTTTTGGCCCTGATCCTTGAAGTCATATACCTTGATGCCTTCCTCAGGAACTTGACTGTTGGAGTGGGAACTTGGCAGCCATTCTGGTATCAGAGTATGAAATAAAGGGCACCTGGAATACCATTTTTCTGATTGAAGAATTTGATTGGTATTTATCTCCTTTTCTGTCCTCTGTCCAACATCTTTTATGTTCATACTTTGTCCCTCTCAAATTCATGGCCTCTATTTCTTTAAGTGATATATGTATATATATGTATATATATGTATATGATGAATATGTATATGTATATATCACAATCTACTCATTCCATTTTGTTACTTGTATGCATATGATTTCAGTGCTGATCTATTGGTATTAGATAACTGACAGGAGTCTAGGGAGCCTCATCCATGGAGAACACTAATGTTTTCAGCATGACTTATTTGCCTGTCTTGAAATACCTTTAATCAATGCCTTAGTGATGATTTTGACTCCAGTATCTATTTTCATATGCAAATATTAAAATTGTTATTTAAAAGACAAAAGCTGAAACTTAACCTTCTTTCTGTATAGGAGTCACTTTATGATAAATCATGAACCTTAAAATATCTTTCTGAGTGTTGTGACTAGGTAAGGTAAAATGGATCTCATCAAAATTTTATTGAGCCCAGGTTATTTCAGCTTCTTAAATGTTTATGATTTAAGTATGTACAATGTATTCTACATACTGATTGAGATGGTGTGTGTGGCATATAAAAGTCAAAGCATTGAAAATTTCTAAAACTAAAATTTAAAAAGTAATAGGATTAGGGATATGGCCTTTGTGGTGTGTGTGTGTGTGTGTGTGTGTGTGTGTGTGTGTGTGTGTGTGTGTGTGTGTGTGCGTGCGTGTGTGTGTGCATGTGTTCAGGTATGCATCTGTCATGGAGCATATGAGGGTATATGAGGACGACTTCGATAGTTAATTCTCCACTTCCGACCTGTCTTTGTAAGACCCAGAACTTAGATCCTCAGAATTGTAGAAAATGCTCTTTGACCTGAGACTACTACTCTAACATTTAAAAAAAAATCTTATTAATATTTCAACTCTAAGTGATCACAAAAGACAGATAACTGCAATAAGTGGTTATCACATTTTTCAAAACTTTATTAGTTTTACTAGTTCTTTAAGAATTTTGTACAATATATTTTTAGTATATTTGACTTCTCCCTTTTACACCTCCTTGATCTGTATCAACTTCCCTAAAAACACAAATTGGTCTACTCTTAAAAACCATGAACAAACGTACCCAGAGCATCAAGTACATTTTGTGCTGAAGATGTATACTTGAACTTGTCTTCTTCACTGAGGATGATCAAGCCACCAGTGGCCACACCATAAGACATTACTATCCCTAAGAAATTCTCTTCTCCAATAACTCCTTAAAAAGGGGTGAAATTTCATATCTACCTCTGCTCTCCTTGTTAGAATTTTGTCTGGCTTCAACTTTCCTAGATATTGGGCATGTTGTTATAAATGCTGTGAGTTATTATGTAGAACTGCCCTACTGTACCCAGAAACCATTATTTCATTGTATTCATGTACCATCTATGGCTCTTATGCTCTTTCCGCACTCTTCCCAATGTTCTCTCAGACTTGTAAGCGGGTTTGTGATGCAGAGTTATTAGCTGTATGGATAAGCATTCTACAGACTGCTCTCCTCTGTTACGTGACTAGGTATGAGTCATTCTGCTAAGAAACTACTTCTATTAAACTGATAAATGGACACAGTATTAATCCTACTTACTTCCTGTTATACCCATAATAAATTCAGTTAACCCGTATTAATGAAGATTCCACTTTGACTAGATGGTGCTTAATATGTTCTAAACTTAAAAAAAAACCTCCCAAATATGTTTATTTCTTTTTAATTTTTGTTTTTTTTTAAGAATATAATAAAATTGCATTGGTCCCATTTGCCTTTTTGCCTCAAAAGTCTCCCATATAGCTTTCATTGCTCTTTTTCAAATGCATGGCCTCCTAACCATTAAGTCATCTTTCTGGACTCCATATGTGTACTTTTTATTGTATTATGCTATGTGCATCCTTACGATTTATGTTACTGAATGTTTTACTTGCCATTATGCTTACAGCTCAGAAATGCTAATAAGATAAAATAACTAAACCTAAATTAAGAATCTGAAACCTGAATTTTTTTTATGGTATAAAATGTGTTCAATACTGCTTCAAATGCATTATGTATATTTTAAAAAAATATAGCTCCCATAGGTATAAACTTGAATTTAGATTAAATCAGTAAAACTTCATAAAATTTTAATGTTGCCTTGGCTAATATGTTTTCATAGAATGCTATATATGAGAATCATCAGCATCTTTGTACCATGATAATAATATTTACTATGAGCTAAGGATTTGACAATCTTCATCTCCTGAAAATTCCACAAGCACTATATTACATGTTCTTATAATGTTGAGTTTTGTAAGTTTAAGGTAATTTGCTTAAAAGTCCAAGAATTTTCAAGAGCAAAGGTAAAATTTGGAGTATTCAAATTTCTTTATTTAACCTTAAAATTTATTTTATTTGTGTTTTTATGTGAGTGTGTGCATGTATGTGTCTTGAGAAAATTTGTCTTACTCAATAAGTTGAGGGAAACTGATCTGTTAACAGACCCTATTGACTCTCCTATCATAACATACATGAGCTTGGAGTTACACACACAGCCATTCTCTGCTTTCAATGTGGCAGTGAGGATGTGATTTTCAGTGAATGAGTTCCACATTACTTCTGTAGAACTTCTTTTATAACTTTCTTTTGTGACCCATTGATTTTTTTTTTTAACAAGAACTGTCCGTGTGACTACTGGTTTGAAGTTATTCTTGGAGTCCTTGTAGACACCTTAGTGGATACACAGATGGAGATAATGACTGTCCATCTAGAATTCACTCCTGAGCTCTGTTGATTAGAGAAGTGTATGGCTTCCTGAGCTGCTTCTCTTCCAATGACTGGCTTTTGGGAGACTTAGACATATGTAGATCTGGTACTGTCAAACATTTGCTGTGAGGTCTAGATAACTATTGCTGTGTTTTGTATTGAAGACTGCATTTCTCACCATTCCTTCCTTTCTTCTGCTTCTTCCAAGAATTGTCCTGAAATTTCAGGAAGATATTATGCCAGTCTTGTTTATTGGTAAGGACTCAACATTTTGTTTTTATTCTCTTGTATGAACCAACTAAAACTATAAACTTAAAGAAAATAGAGTTAAGAAGAAAGATAGTTGATTCTAGAAACTGCCGTGTCTTAAAGAAAATTATCTTAGGATTGTATTCATTGCTGTTTTCTGCAAATAGAAGTTCTTTATTTAAAAATTAGAGATCTATGGTTATAATACAAATATTTAGAATACAATTTGCTATCCTGTAAATTTTGTAAAATAACAGTAGTATGTTTCTTCCTAGAACGAAACATCCTCAACCATGAACTTTGACCAGGTTTAAAGTAGCAAGCATGCAATTCCTCTTGTGGAAAAGACATCAAACCCAATCTTTGTAGGTGATACTTGTTATAGGTATGTACTGAGCCGCATTGAAAGCAGAGAACGGCTGTGTGTGTAACTCCAAGCTCATGTATATACCTATAACAGCCATGCCATTACTGCACTAGGAGACACAACTTCTCTGGGATTTTGGTATTAGAAATCATAGATTTTAACTTTATCTTACGCACCATCTAATGTAATACCTTCTTCTTCTGTTTTTTAAACTTTGTTTTGATATTAAAATATAATTATGTTTCTCCTCTCCTTTTTTTCTCCTCGAACCCTACACATACACCCTTCCTTCATCTCTTTTAAATTCATGGTCTCCTTTCGTTGTTCCTTCTAAGACTATGAAATATAAGAAGTGAAGAGGAAGCCTCAATATCAGTCTCAACATGATTTCTGCATCATAAAATTAAGGTAAGCAGTAGCAGGGTCTTATCAAGAAACTCTTGTGGGCTACCAAGATAAAAAGCAAGAACTTGTGTTGCCTTAATGCCCTCAGTATCCTCCATGACTAACAAGTCTTAAGGAAATATCCCTTGGCTGCCAATAGGAGTTTGTTTAATAATAAAAATGACTTGTATGAATATTATTAGGTAACCATGAAGAACATAACCCTTACAGACCTCTCCTTTTTCTCTCCTCTCTCTCTCATATAATGATGAGTGTTTCCATCTGTACCCAAGTTCTCAAAATAATGGTGCCAAGACTAAATTATTTATGACTAAATGCCTACCTAAAAGGTTTGGCTTATTAATGGTAGATATTTAACTCAGTTATCCTGTTTATTCTATTCTAAATCTTACCGAGTGGGTAATTACCTCTCCTCAGGTTCATGTGACCATCTCCATCAGCATACCAGGAAAATTTCTTCAGTGCCTGGCTCCATTCTCCCTACTGCAACTCCCACCTCCTATTTCCTGCTTAATCCAATAGCGCTTTTATTGACAGGTTATGATTCCACACAGTATACAAGCCATTATAACTACACTCTCACTCTGTCATTAAAAATTGGTTCGCCCCAGCCATATTGACACTTTGATTTTTTTTTATTTTATGTAATTTGTTGTTATATAAATTTAAGATATAAACAAATTATGTAAGAAATTTTTATATATTATAGAAAACCCAATAACTGCTAGTGCTCCTGACATTGTACAAAAAAACAAACCCAAAAATTCACTGTCGTTAGAAGTTTGGACTGCTTGTTTACCTGTGCTGTGCTCTCTTGTATTTCTTTCTTTTTTTTTTCTTCATTTTTTTCTTGGATATTTTCTTTATCTACATTTCAAATGTTATCACCCTTTTTAGTTTCTCCTCCAGAAAACCCCTATCCCATCTCTCCTACCCCTTTGTCCACGAGGGTGCTCCCTCATCCATCCCCTCCCACCTCCCCAACCTTGCCTTACCCTAAAATTGGGCTTCCTTTGAGCCTTCACATGACCAAGGGCCTCTTTTCCAATTGATGATCAACAAAGCCATCCTCTGGTGCCATGGATCACTCCATGTATACTCTTTGGTTGCTAGTTTATTCCCTGGGAACACTTCGGTGTCTGGTTGGTTGATATTGTTGCTCTTCCTATGGGGTTCACAGATCACATGATGCTCAAGAAGAAGGAAAAGCAAAGTGTGGATGCTTCACTTCTTAGTCAGGGGAATAAAATACTCACAAAAGGAAATATGGAGACAAAGTATGGAGTGAAGACTGAAGGAAAAGCCTTCCAGAGACTGCCACACCTGGTGATCTATCCCATATAGAGTCGCCAAACCCAGACACTATTGTAGTTGCCTAGAAAAGCATGTTGACAGGAACTTGATATAGCTGTCTCCTGAGAGGCTCTACCAGCGTCTGACAAATATAAAGGCAGGTGCTTGCAGCCAACCATTGGACTGAGAGCAGAGTCCCCAATGGAGGAGTTAGAGAAAGGACTGAGGTATTTCCTGTATTTCTTTAAGTGAGTTATTTATTTCCTTCTTAAATTCCTCTATAGTATTCATGAGATATGATTTTAATTCTGGATCTTGCTTTTCGGGTGTGTTAGGGTATCCATGGCTTGGTACAGTGGGAGAACTAGGTTCTGATGTTGTCAAATAGCATTTGTTTCTGTTGCTTGCGTTCTTGTGCTTACCTCTCCCCACCTGGTTGTCTCCTGTGTTACTGTGCTTGCTGTCTCTGACTGGAGAATCTCTCACCTATGATCCTGGTTGTGTCAGAACTCCTTGGAGTCCAGCTGTCTCTGTGATCCTGTGATTCTGGGTTCTCCGGGTCCTGAGATCCTGGGTGTATAAGAACTCCTGGGAGGCAAGCTTTCTCAGGGTGTTGCAAGAGTGGGTGGGGAGCCAGAGACCTGGGTCTGCACTGGAGACAGGTGCAAGCTGGAAGGAACCCATCCCTCTGGCTGGTGGGGTTTGGGTTTCCCTGGTTCTTGTGTGGGTCCCAGTTATGCTGGGCGTTGGGAAAGATGTTGTGGCCTCAACTGTGATCTTGAGTGTGTCAGAGCTCCAGTGTGCTCCTGAGTGTATCTGATCTCCTGGGAGTTGAGCTTCCTCTGTGATCCTGTGATCCTGGGTGTGTCAGAGCACGTGGGAGTCAGGCTTTCTTTGGGTGTTGTAGAGTCCGTGCAGAGCCAGTGCCCCAGATCTGCTATGGGTGCAAATACAAACCAGAAGGAACCTGTACCAGTTGTCAAAGACTTACTATGTTACGATATGTGTTAATTGACACATGATAGATTTATTTCTTGAAGATATTGTTCTACTGAAACTCTTAGAAATCATGAAATCCTTAAAAAAAAATCAACCCATGTCCTCATTACATTTTTTGACATTCATTTTAAGTACAAGTCTACAAAATACTAAAACTAGAAGTTGATACAGTATTTCAAATAAACTCTACTGAGATATAATACACTAGTGCATTCAATCCGTCTGGACAGTTTGCTTTTATCAATTCCATACTGGTAATTTATATTGACCTTCTTTCCAATAAAGTACTTTGATGATTTTCATGTAAACTCCTGTCAAGTCAGATTTCTCCTCTTTCTTGTGCTTTTAATGATTTCTCCATAGATTTCTAAATACTGCTTAAATCAATTCAAGTTTTCATCAAGGTTCAGATGGTCATTTCAGAATGTCAGTAATTTATTTTTAATGAGTGCCAGGCACCTTCCAACTCCACAGGAAATTTTTATATTATCAAGTATATCACAACTTCAAAACAATGGAAATATCATTTATTCATTATTATAGCACCTGGACAATTTTGTAAAACTTGCCAACCCATATTTCATGTAATAAACTTTTTTGATCTTATAATAGTTTCTTTTTCTTTTATGTACAAACATAGTTGGATGAAGTACTTTGATTAAAGGAAATTCCACATTCCCTTACCAATTTCTGGCTTCTGCTTTACTGGGTAATAAGGTATCCAGCTAACTGTCTTTATAGTATCACAATAGTTTGCTTGAAATAGCTACACTTTTAAATTTTTACTTTAGCAAACGTTCTCTTTCATTGAAAACATAATAGAGATTGTTAATATTCTTATGCATGCTATCATTAATAAAAGTATTGACATTTTTCTTTACATATTTTCTAACCACATTTTGTCAGTCATTTGTTTGTCTTTGGAATAAATGTATATTGTTCCTTGTCCTGTATAAACATCAAAGAGACACCTCTATCAAAATGCTGCAGATATTTCAACTTCTATGGAAATTGCTCATTACCTCGACTTTCTTCTATAATTTGTTTTTTGTCATTCTTTTTGTAAAATTGAACACATAAACAGACATCTGAAAACAGTCTTGGGCGTATAAAATATTAACTCATAAAATCGTAATGCATGAAAACTGCAGTTTCTTTTCAACAATATTCTGTAGCTCATCCTTCTATGAATCTGCACATATGCTAAACTTTATTTTTCATTATTTTACTATTTACTTCCCTTTTCTTATAACAATTGTCTATTCGTTTATTTTTAATTTATGTGTATTTATATGCACCATATATGTGCAAATATCAGTGGAAGCCAAAGGATATCAGATACCCTCAGATGTGAGGAGTTGATTAAATCCAAACTCAGGATCTCTGAAAGCTAGTTAAGTGCTTTTAAAAACTGAACCACCTCCACAGTTCCCTAATAATTCTTAATTAATATATAACTGAAATATATTTAAAAATTTGCACATTTATTAAATTCACTACTTTAGCACATTACTAATATTATTTTACACTGAACTCATCAATACAAAATTTGGTCTAAATTAAAGAAGAAATTTTCCTACTGATATTTCCTTTAAAGATGGCAAAAGTCACATTGTATTGTATTAAACACACATGTTCGCACACTATTTAGTTAATTCTCATAACTTCTACATAATGATTAGTCATTTTATCTAAATCAAATTAACTAATATTTTCATTAGAGGAAGTATAAAAACCCTTTACAACTTTATGATTTTCATGTACATAAAGTACATAGAACTAATTCTGATTTGATGACAAATAGCACGCATTAACTATAAAAATGTCCTAAATATTGTCCAAGAATACTAATACAAATGGATCTTAAAAATATGTATATATACATATATATGAATATACAGGGATAAATATGGGATATATGATATATATATGTGTGATATATATATGCAAATAAAATACAGATTACACGAAGCTGTGCTGTTTGACCCATGACAAGTTTATATTATATATTGACAAATTATTTATAATCTGATAATATCACAAGCAGAAAATGATTTTATTACAATTAATTTACTAATAATCATAAATGTGGAATTATCACTAAATATGAGTGGTTCTTGCATTTTTTATGTCTGGTTGGATGTATAGATTTTAATGCTAATGTCTATCCATTTACTAATGATTACTTTGATTGCATATCTTTCTCTAGCATGCATATTTAATTTTTACTGTATCACTTTATTTATATCTCTATATATCCTTAAGCAATATTCTTATATTACAATGTTTTATTTTAATTTTGAAAAATCATTGCTATAGATTTCACAATGCCAATTTGTATTTTTACCAAAATTTTAAAATCTCAGTCTTTCAATTAAGTACAGTCCAAAATTTAAAAAATAAAATTTTTAAAAACTACTGACTCTTTGTGAGTTTTACATCACATATTCCAGGCCTGCTCCTCTCCTTGTCTTCTCATTTCCAATCCACCTTTGCAACCTCCCCCTGAAAATAAAACAAACACAAATAAATAAGCAACACAAAAACAAATAATAGAAAACCTCTCATTGTGGAAGTGGTGGTATTCCAGTATGTCCCATAATGTATCCCTCTGTCCCCACTGCTTTACTTACAAATGTTCATTGCAGTGAGTCATCAGTCTGGTTTGAGATCTTTGACCCATGTGATACCATCAATATTGAATCCTTATCTAGACTCCTCCCTGTAATCCAGTTATTGCCCTGTGTCATGGAGATCCTGCCATACTGACACTTTCATGCATTCTAACCATATGCAGATGATACAGAATTTGGGGTGAAACAATTCAAAGCCTGAATCTGAGTATGGGTGGTTCCCTAGCTAGTTAACCTGCTGGCTCTCCTTTCTTTTCACCACCAGGGCAAACTCCAGCAATGTTCAAGTTAGGCCCTCCAATGCCACCATAGGCAGGTGGCAGGGTCAGCACTCCTCCTCTCATGCCCTCAGAACATGCTCACCCATACATATGCTTCCAGAGCACAGTCAAGTTGCAGAGCCCACTCTCCAAGTGCTACAGACAGCAAAGGGCTGGGACAGGTCTCTGGCTCTGCTTTTAGTCATCAGGGCCAGCTCTACTGTCTTGCTTAGGTGAGTTGCAGGGTCTGCTCTCCTGATGCTACAGGTAGGAATGGTGGAAAGCTAGTTCTCCTGCTTTCCTGACTCCAGGGCCAGCTCTCTTGGCTACTGCAAGTGTGGCGGTAGAGAAGAGAGAAGGCACCACCACTATACTCACAATACGTTACAACCAATCAGTGCTGGGGCCAGCTTTCCCATGGTCACACCATCAGAGCTGGATCCCCTGTGCCCCCTCCACTGGGGCCTACTCTACTGTGCTGTGCAGACAAGGGGAAGGGCCTACACTCCAGAATGCTGCAGTCAGTGGGGCACAGTGACAGCTCATCTGTTCTCATGACATTGGGGCCAATTCTCCTGACTGCTGCAGGTGGCAAAGAGTGCGGTGAGGGAGGGACATTATGCTTGGAACCCTGCCACCTCATAGCAGAAGAGTGGCGAGGCCAACTTTCTTGAGCTCTTACCCTCTGAACTGTCTCACCTGTGCCACTTGCCCAATTAAGCTCGGCTCTGCCGTCTAGACAAAATTCTGGGCCTACTCTTCCAAGTGCTACAGCTTCTGAGAGCCAGAGCTAGCTCTCCAGATATCAGGACACTGTGAGCACCTTTCCTGAGTGCAGGAGGGGTGTAGAGGCATGGCCTCACCTCTGTACTTGTGCCACTTCTTGGCACACAGGTGGCAAGGTCAGATCTTCCACATTCATATCCCACACTCTTCCCACCTGGGCCAGCTCCACTGTGCTGCTTGGGTGAGGCAGAGGGCTGACTCTACCAACGCTACATACAGTAAGAGATGGAGCCAACTCTCCAGAGCATGGAAGCCAGTGAAGGGATGAGCCAGGTTGAACAGCCTCTGGGCATGCAAAGAGTTCCCTAACTGCTGTGTAGATGTGGGACATCCTCACATTCTTTAGTGATAATATGAGGCACAGACATCACTACTAACCCTTGATACTGCATAATCATGGATTCAGACATGACCCTCATCATGGCCCCAGACATGGACTTATCATTTCCCCTGTTTGTGATGCAAGCCTTTAACAATAGGCTACTCCTCTTCATCCCACAATCTCTAGTCCCATCTCTCTTCATAATGCTCAAGCTGATTCACATCTCATTCTCTCACATCTGAACCCCATATATTCACACATTGTGGTAGCTCCCACTGAATCTTGGCTCCATGGTGAGCAGGTCATTGCCTGGCATCTTCCATCTATGCTGCATAGCATTGCTGCAAGACGGAATCTGTGGTCTCCCTGTGCCAAGAACTGGATATCAGGAGTTGTGTGTGTGTGTGTGTGTGTGTGTGTGTGTGTGTGTGTGTTCGTCAGGTCTCTGTCTTCCTCTTTCCATACTGTGCTGTCTGTATGAGACTTGACTTGATTTCAATGAGTCCTAAGCATAGGAGAGCTTTGACCACCAAGCCAGACATCAAGCTAGGACGCACAAAAGCTTTCCATCTGCTCTGCCCCTGACTGATATAAGACTACCACCTGTGGTATGGTCGGCTTGGTATGCATGATCCGTTTTGTCCCTTAGACTGTCCAGGTCCCTGCACACTAGGCTGGAAGAATGAAGCAGACTCCTGAATAGGTGAGATCTGCAGGATTCTGGTCCAGCTGAGAGAGCCAGGTTTGAGAAGGGCTTCTCTGGGGATTGTTATGAAACAGCTCTCCTAGAAGATCTTAGCTTGTGCACATACCTTTATTCAGAATAGGGTT
Organism: Rattus rattus; assembly: GCF_011064425.1. Lineage (NCBI taxonomy): Eukaryota > Metazoa > Chordata > Mammalia > Rodentia > Muridae > Rattus > Rattus rattus. Next base: position 32,724,308 of record NC_046165.1, on the reverse strand, counting down.
GTAGAAATACAGTTTATTCTGGGAGACCAAGGGCCACCTCTATATGAACTTTGGAGAATGGGAATGAATTTTCAGGAATGAGATCATTGGCTAGGGTACAAAGTACAGAGAATGTCTCATTCATTTGGAAAGGCATTCACGGAACCCAGAGTTCTTGCTGGGCAGGTTTTGATTGGAAAAGATATAGTTGAACTTCTAGGTTTGCCAAGAACTACTCAAGGTAAAGGGTGTGGATAGGTGGGCTCCCCAGACAAAGTCAGAGAAGGGGAAAAGCAATCATCAAGTATTTGAAGAGCTCAGAGGAGTTATCCAGACATTATAGACTGTGACCTTAAACAGCAGGGTTTCCCCAAAATGCCACCAATAAGGTATCTCTTTACCCATTGCTATGGGTTGAAAACTCTGACAATTGTAAGAGTAATAGACTCAATTTACCAATTAAAAAAGAAACATAGGCTCAAAGATTGGCTACACGAACAGGCAGGAGCATATTGCTGCATACAAGAAACATACCTCAGTAACAAAGACAGACACTACATCATAGCAAAAGTCTGTAAAAATTATCCAAGGAAATGGTCCCAAGAAACAAGCTGGATTATTCATTCTAATATCCAATAAGATAAACTTTTTTTTTTATTTTTTATTAACTTGAGTATTTCTTATATACATTTCGAGTGTTATTCCCTTTCCCGGTTTCTGGGCAAACATCCCCCTACCCCCTCCCCTTCTTTCTGGGTGTTCCCCTCCCCATCCTTCCCCCATTGCCGCCCTCCCCCCAACAAACTAGTTCACTGGGGGTTAAGTCTTAGCAGGACTCAGGGCTTCCCCTTCCACTGGTGCTCTTACTAGGATATTCAATGCTACCACCTATGAGGTCAGAGTCCTCATAGGTATAGTCTTTAGGTAGTGGCTTAGTCACTGGAAGCTCTGGTTGCTTGGCATTGTTGTACATATGGGGTCTCAAGCCCCTTCAAGCTCTTCCAGTTATTTCTCTGATTCCTTCAACAGGGGTCCTATTCTCAGTTCAGTGGTTTGCTGCTGGCATTCGGCTCTGCGTTTGCTGTATTCTGGCTGTGTCTCTCAGGAGCGATCTACATCTGGCTCCTGTCGGCCTGCACTTCTTTGCTTCATCCATCTTGTCTAATTGGGTGGCTGTATATGTATGGGCCACATGTGGGGCAGGCTCTGAATGGGTGTTCCTTCTGTGTCTGTTTTAATCTTTGCCTCTCTCTTCCCTGCCAAGGGTATTCTTGTTCCCCTTTTAAAGAAGGAGTGAAGCATTCACATTTTGATCATCCATCTTGAGTTTCATTTGTTCTAGGCATCTAGGGTAATTCAAACATTTGGGCTAATAGCCACTTATCAATGAGTGCATACCATGTGTGTTTTTCTGTGATTGGGTTAACTCACTCAGGATGATATTTTCCAGTTCCAACTATTTGCCTACGAATTTCATAAAGTCGTTGTTTTTGATAGCTGAGTAATATTCCATTGTGTAGATGAACCACATTTTCTGTATCCATTCCTCTGTTGAAGGGCATCTAGGTTCTTTCCAGCTTCTGGCTATTATAAATAAGGCTGCGATGAACATAGTGGAGCACGTGTCTTTTTATATGTTGGGGCATCTTTTGGGTATATGCCCAAGAGATGTAGCTGGATCCTCAGGCAGTTCAATGTCCAATTTTCTGAGGAACCTCCAGACTGATTTCCAGAATGGTTGTAACAGTCTGCAATCCCACCAACAATGGAGGAGTGTTCCTCTTTCTCCACATCCTCTCCAGCATTTGCTGTCACCTGATTTTTGATCTTAGCCATTCTCACTGGTGTGAGGTGAAATCTCAGGGTTGTTTTGATTTGCATTTCCCTGATGACTAAAGATGTTGAACATTTCTTTAGGTGTTTCTCAGCCATTCGACATTCCTCAGCTGTGAATTCTTTGTTTAGCTCTGAACCCCATTTATTTAATAGGTTGTTTGTCTCCCTCGTCTAACTTTTGTGTTCTTTGTATATTTTGGATATAAGGCCTCTATCTGTTGTAGGATTGGTAAAGATCTTTTCCCAATCTGTTGGTTGCCGTTTTGTCCTAACCACAGTGTCCTTTGCCTTACAGAAGCTTTGCAGTTTTATGAGATCCCATTTGTCGATTCTTGATCTTAGAGCATAAGCCATTGGTGTTTTGTTCAGGAAATTTTTTCCAGTGTCCATGTGTTCCAGATGCTTCCCTAGTATTTCTTCTATTAGTTTGAGTGTATCTGGTTTGATGTGGAGGTCCTTGATCCACTTGGACTTAAGCTTTGTACAGGGTGATAAGCATGGATCGATCTGCATTCTTCTACATGTTGACCTCCAGTTGAACCAGCACCATTTGCTGAAAATGCTATCTTTTTTCCATTGGATGGTTTTGGCTCCTTTGTCATAAATGAAGTGCCCATAGGTGTGTGGGTTCATTTCTGGGTCTTCAATTCTGTTCCATTGGTCTATCTGTCTGTCTCTGTACCAATACCATGCAGTTTTTTATCACTATTGCTCTGTAATACTGCTTGAGTTCAGGGATAGTGATTCCCTCTGAAGTCATTTTGTTGTTGAGGATAGTTTTAGCTATCCTGGGTTTTTGATATTCAGATGAATTTGCAAATTGTTCTGTCTAACTCTTTGAAGAATTGGATTGGTATTTTTGAATGTAGGGATTGCATTGAATCTGTAGATGGCTTTTTGGTAAAATGGCCATTTTACTATATTAATCCTGCTAATCCATGAGCATGGGAGATCTTTCCATCTTCTGAGGTCTTCTTCAATTTCTTTCTTCAGTGTCTTGAAGTTCTTATTGTACTGATCTTTTACTTGCTTGGTTAAAGTCACACCGAGGTATTTTATATTATTTGGGTCTATTATGAAGGGTGTCGTTTCCCTAATTTCTTTCTTGGCTTGTTTCTCTTTTGTGTAGAGGAAGGCTACTGATTTATTTGAGTTAATTTTATACCCAGCCACTTTGCTGAAGTTGTTTATCAGCTTTAGTAGTTCTCTGGTGGAACTTTTGGGATCACTTAAATATACTATCATATCATCTGCAAATAGTGATATTTTGACGTCTTCTTTTCCGATCTGAATCCCCTTGACCTCCTTTTGTTGTCTGAATGCTCTGGCTAGAACTTCAAGAACTATATTGAATATTGAGTGGGCAGCCTTGTCTAGTCCCTGATTTTTGAGTGGGATTGCTTCAAGTTTCTCTCCATTTTAGTTTAATGTTGGCAACTGGTTTGCTGTGTATATGGCTTTTACTATGTTTAGGTATGGGCCCTTGAATTCCTATTCTTTCCAGGACTTTTATCATGAAGGGGTGTTGAATTTTTTGTCAAATGCTTTCTCAGCATCTAATGAAATGATCATGTGGTTTTGTTCTTTCAGTTTGTTTATATAATGGATCACGTTGATGGTTTTCCATATATTAAACCATCCCTGCATGCCTGGGATGAAGCCTACTTGATCATGGTGGATGATTGTTTTGATGTGCTCTTGGATTCAGTTTGCCAGAATTTTATTGAGTATTTTTGTGTCGATATTCATAAGGAAAATTGTTCTGAAGTTCTCTTTATAAGATAAACTTTTAACCAAAAGATATCAACAAAGATGGGGAACAATACTTCATTATCATAAAAGAATAATATCTACCAGAAAGAACTCTCAGTTCTGAATATGTACACCCCAAATGCAAAGGCACCCTCGTCTGTAAAAGAAACATTACTAAAGAGCATATAAAAAATGTTTAACATCCTTAGTCATCAGGGAAATGCAAATCAAAAAGACCTCTAGATTCTACATTATACTAATCAGGATGCTTAAGTTCGAAAACTCAGACAACAGGGAATTGGAGATAGAAGAACACTTCTCCTTTGCTGCTGGGATCGCAAACTGGTAAAACTACTCTGGAAATTAATCTGGTATTTCCTCAAAAATTGGAAATAGTTCTACTTGAACACTCCCACTGTATCACAAGGACATATGCTCTACTATGTTAAAGCAGCCCTATTTATAATAGCAGAAACTGGAAACAACTAAAAATAGATACACAAAATGTGATATATTTACACATTTGAATCCTATTCAGATATTAAAAATAAGGATTTAGTTAATTTTGCTGGCTAATGGATATAACTATAAAATATCATTCTGAGTTAGGTAAACAAGACCCAAAATGACATTCATGGTATGTACTCATGGATAAGTGGACATTAGCCAAAAGCTCATACCGTAACAAGAAATGTAACAAGAAGAAAGGCCAAAGTGTAGATGCTTCAATTTCTCTTAGAAGGGGAAAAATAATATCAGGAATCAGATGGAGTGAGCACCTGGGTGGGAGAGGGGAGAGAGGAGAGTGGAGAGGGAGAGAAAAAGTATGGCAATTCGGGGAGGAGACAGGAGAGAAGTCCAGAGGGCCAGGAAAATCAGTAGAAATATGTTGCTGTGGGGATTGGGGACAGGTCTCCCAGACTTGCCACTGTTTCTTGTTTTCATACTTTTAGTGTAGTTCAATGTAGTATAGTTTAAACAAACAAACAAATTTTTACCCATGATGGTATTGTCCACTGACCTCTTTTCTACTGCTTGACAGACATCAAGGGAGTCACTTTTTATTAAACCTGAAACTAAACTTCTAAGGGCTATGGGTTTGTCATAAGGATAGGACTATGGTGGCTTTTACACCAAGGCCACCTGGAAGTGGCTCTGACTCTACTCACCCAGCTGGGGAACAGACCTTGTTAGCTTGGCTTAGGTCCTTTATTGGTGGATCACTTGGATTTTCCCCTACACTTTCAACTGTCCTTTCTCAGTGTTTGCAAATTGCTGCTGATCTTCTCCTTTATTTCTTTAACGTACATTTTAGTTTCTTCTCCTGGCATTTTGTCATCTAAATCACACAGTAGTTGCCTCTAATGTGTAACTCTAGTTCTTACCTGGAAGTTCATTGAATTTTGTTTTTTGCTTTTTGTATCCTGGAGAAAGTATTGAAATGTGAATGTGTTCTATAAAAGGTTTCACACATGTATAACAAGAAAGTAATTTAAAAACTAATTTACTGAAATTATACAACAACTACACGAAAAAGCACTCTTTTTTTATTTTTAATTTTTGCACATTGTGTTTGATTTGCCTTGATAACATAATAACAGATGCTGGAAAATACAATATTTCATGATGAAACATGAAAAATATTATATACATATTAAAGTATGTATAATGTATGTGTATCAGAATTCTCTCTTAGTGAAGGACAAAATTTTCTACCTAAAGCATATATGAAGAGAAAACATGTACAGAAAACATGGGCAGAATCCATTGGATACCATTATACTTACTAGATTTAATTATAAATGTATGTACATATCTGTGTTTGTGTATCTGAATAATATTGTCACTGAAGTAATACACACACATGTACACATATACACACATACACATCCTATGGCAAAAAAGGAACCTGATTTTCTCTAGTCTTCCAGAAAGTTGCTTATACACAAAAGTCCAGCATCTTATTCACTTCTTGGTTCTCTTAAATGAAAAAAATGCAAATGGCTGTATTGTTTCATATCACTAATATTTTCCTATCCTTTGAAAAACCTAATGAAAGTTCATGCAAACAATATAAAGTGTTTCTAGATTTGCCAATCAGAAATATAGTATTCAAAATAGTAGGTTTCAAAATACACTTTTTCATTTGACAAATGTCAAGCCAAGACAAAGTAGTAAGGTAGAAGCTTAGCTAGTTCTAACTTTTCTTCTTTAATAAATAGCAGGTTGATAAAGTTACCGTTGTTGATTTCAAGAGTAAGATGAAACTTAACATTAGAGGACTTTTGCACATTATTATTCATTGGCAAGAATCAAAGTAAATGTCAATAACTTACAATAAAAATAATTTTGTCTTATAATTGCCTGTGGAAATGTATGCTACAATGTCACATAATAAAACAATAACAATCAATAGGAAAATATAAAAATGACATTAACCAATGTTAGAACAAAAGCACTATACTTATTATTTCATTCTATACTCCTATTTGTGTATTTAAACATGAGTATTCATAAGTTTGTATGGATTATGCATTCTATATGCCTGACTCATTCTGAACAAAACAAAGGACTTAATTGACAATTCACAATGCCCAAATGAAGCTCTCGAAGCTAAATATGCATAGAAAGTGGCATACAAATAGTTAAAAGATAATGGCTGCTTAGGGCAGGATTACAAGTTTCTGCATTTTTCTAATGTTAGGACCTTGTTCATAGAGTTAATGAAAACCACTGAAGTATCAGTTTGCATCCGTAGCCTCACAGCAAATAAAAGTTCATCCTATAATGTTCAACATCATGTATAATAGCTAATGTTTAATTTGGTAAGAGAAAGTTTTTCATGTGCATGCTTGTGGTTTTATGTCTCATATGGAAATCACTTTCACACGAAATCATTAAGGATGGCAGGGAATCTATTACATGAAGGATAAAGCTCCTGCAGCAGAAATAATGGTCCCAAACGATTTGGACTCTAATCTCGTGGACAGACATTTTATTTTTAAAATCATAGCAGACAAAGTTCATACAAGTTTGAGTAGAAGAAATGTATTGCTAAATGCTAGACAAATGATTATAGTTGGAAGTTGTAAAATAATTCAAAACCTAATGCATACTTAATAATTAGTGATATTCTTAGTAAATAGTATGAGTAAAAACTGATGCCATAGCTGTACTAGCCAGTTATATGTGTCAACTAGACACCAGCTGGAATTATCACAGAGAAAGGAGCCTCCCTTGAGGAAATACCTCCATGAAATCCAGTTATAAGGCATTTTCTCAATTAGTGATCAAGGCAGGAGGGCCCAGTCCATTGTGGGTGGTGCCGTTCCTGGACTGGTGGTCTTGGGTTCTATAAGAAAACAATCTGAACAAGCCAGTGGAAGCATGCCCTTAAGTAACATCAACTCCTACTTCCTGCTCTGTGTGAGTTCCAGTCCTGACTTCCTTTGGTGATGAACAACATGTGGAAGTGTAAGCCGAAAAAACCCTTTCCTCCCAAGTTGCTTTGGTCATGAGGTGTTGCACCTGATTAAGACAGTAGCCATTTTTTAAATATCAGAAGCTGATTCCTGCAGTGAGCAGTTTCATATGTCTTAAACTTTAACTTGCCATTTGTAAAATCTTGGGCACAACTTTATATGTATTCATGATGTAGCAGGTGCTTAGTCTTCCATATTTGCTTTTGTTCTAGCATTTATTCTACAACCCAGGAGCATAAGATTTCTCATACTATTGTAGGAAATGGGGATTTTATGATAGAAAAGATCTATGTTTACTAGGGACATTTAAAACAAAGAAAATTATACAGATACTGAGATTGGCAATTGTATCAGCTTGTAGTTTTCTAATTTTTTGATACACATATGCATATAACATGCATATACCTCAAATTTATTATATGCACATGCCTATAATATTTTTCAATGTATGTGTACATATAATTATATACACATGATTTTATATATATACAATATATGTATATACATTTCAATTAGTGTCAATTATGTTTGACTGTATCTACATTTTCAATTTTCTCTGAAAACACACATTATCTCTTTTCCTCTCTCCATCTAACTTATACAACCATTGTCTCTTTCCCTTCTCTCTAACTTACACACACACACACACACACACACACACACACACACACACACACACATACCTCCCACCCTCTTCTCAAATGTGTTTGATTTAGAAGTTCCAGGATTTTTAATCTCATCACCTAGGATTATGATGATGAAGATGATGATGATGATGGTGGTGGTGGTGGTGGTGATGGTGATGGTGATGATGATGATAACCTGTACTGTTTTGCAATTCTCTTAGATTTCCCTGACCAATAACTTTATGCCTGGTAGTGTGGTTTTATTAAAAATAAAGCTATGGCTCTTGGGAATAACATGACAATGTAATTGGCTCAACTTCCTTTAAACTATATATTTATGCACACGTTTATAAATAATTTTAAGGAAATTAAAAACAGTATAATTCTGATGATTTTTTATTATTTTATATGTTTGCATTTCAATGGTTGTTCTCCTTCTCCAATTCCCCTTCCACTAGTGGCCAACTTCATCACTCCTCCTCTCCTCCCTGAAAAGTGTGCTCACCTACCCACCCTCCCACTCCCACCTCACCTCTCTAGCATGCCCTCTTCTCTAGGGCATCAAGCCTCCACAGAAACAAGAGTATCCCCTCCTACTGAGGACAGACTAGGAAGTCCTCTGTTACATAGGTAGCAGGAGTCACTGACCAGTCTATCTATGCTCTTTGATGCTTAGTCTCTGGTAGGTCTTAGGGGTCCTGTTATTTGATACCGTTGTTCTTTCTATGGGGTGGGTTGCAAACTTCTTCAGCTCTTTCAGTCCTTCCCCTAAATCTTTCAGAGCGGTTCTCAGGCTCAGTCCAATAGTTGACTATAAGTATCTGCATCTGTCTCAGTCAAGTACTTGCAGAGGTTTCCAGAGGGCAGCCATGCTGTCTGAGAGCAGAGGCAAGTCCTGCTGTCTGCAAGGACTTCTTGACATTACAATTGTGTCCAAGTTTGGTGTCTGGGCATGGGATGGATCCCAGGTTGGGTGGTCTATAGATGGACTTTCCTTCAGTTTCTGCTACATTTTTGTTTTTTTCCCTGAAGTTCCTTTAGAAAGCAATGAACAATTGTGGGTTAAAAATTTTTTTGAGATGGATGGATGGCTCCAAGTCTCAACTGGGAGTCAGGTCTATCTACTGGAGGTGGTCTCTTCAAGTTCTACCTCTACGCTGTTGGGCATTTTGGCTAATGTCATCCCTGTTGAGTCCTGGGAGCCTTCCACATCCCTGGTGTCTGGCACTTTCTAGTGGTTCTCCCCATTTCCACCACACACTGCTGCACATTTCTAGTCATTCTCCTGGTCTTCCGGGCTTCCTGCCTGCCTCCCTCCATATGTGATCCTGTACCCCCTTTTCTTCACTCCCTCTCCCTTCTCCCACCCAGGTATCTCCCTCCATCTGCCTCCCATGATTATGCTGTTCTCTCTTCTAAGTGGGACTGATGCATCCACACTTGGCTCTTCCTTTTTCTTAAATTTCATACGATATGTAAGGCGTGTCAACGGTATTATGAGAGTTTGGCTAATATTGACTTATCAGTGAGTACATACCATGTATGTCATTTTGGGTCTAGGTTACCTCACACAGAATATTATATATTTCCATTCATTTGCCTGCAAAGTTCATGATGCCTTTGGTTTTAATAGCTGATTAGCACTCCATTTTGTAAATATATCACACTTTTTGTATCAATTCTTCTGTTGAGGGACATGTGGGTTGTTTCCAGCTTCTGACTATTATAATAAGGCTGTTATGAACAGAATGGAACATGGGTCCTTGTTTTTCGGTAGAGCATCATTTGGGTATAGGCCCAGGAGTGGTATAGCCATTTCCAATTTTCTGAGGAACCGACAAAGTGATTTCCAGAGTGGTTGCACCAGCTTGCAATCCTACCAGCAATGTAATTGTGTTCCTCTCTCTCCACATCCGTGCCGGCATCTGCTGTTCCTGAGTTTTGATCTTGGCCATTCTGATTGGTATTCGAATGGAATCTCAGGGTCATTTTGAAAGGCAATCCAGTGATTGGCTCAATTTGGGATCCATCTCACCTCAAGGGGAGACTCCAAGGCCTGACACTATTACTGATACAATGGTAAGCTTACAGACAGCAGCCTAGCATGGCTGTACTCTGAGAGGTCTAACAAGCAACTGACTGAGATCGACTCAGATACTGAACTCAAACATTGGACTAAAGCCTGGAACACCTATGGTTGAATTAGGGAAAGAATTGAAAGTGAAGAGTAGACCAATCTCATCGATGACCAGCAGTCTTAACTATCCTAGACCCACAGGATCTCCCAGACATCAAGCCACCAACCAGGCAGCATACAGGAACTGGTCTGAAGCCCCGGACACATTTATAGCAGAAGACTGCCTGGTCTGGACTCAGTGGGAGAAGAGGGAAGCCACAGGGAGGGGGAAAACCTGGTGCAGGAGGAGCATCTTCTCCAAGACTGGGGAGGTGGAATGGGATGAGGAACTGTGGGAGGCAGGAGCAGAGTGGGGTGGTGAGCACTGACTGCATTCTAAGAAAGAAGTTCATCTTTAACCATCAGGGAAATGAAAATCAAATACAGATTCCACATATACCAATCAGAATGACTAAGATCAAAAACTCAGATGACAGCACATGCTGGCAAGTATGTGGAGAAAGGAACACTCCTTCATTGCTGGTGGGGTTGCAAACTGGTACAACTCCTCTGTAAAGCAATCTGGCAGTTTATCAGAAAATTGAAAGAGAACTACCAGGAGACTCAGCTATACCACTCTTGGGTGTATATACTCTTAAGGTGCTCCACCAAACCACAGGGACAATTGCTCCACTATGAGTATAGCAGCCTTGTTTGTAAAAGCGAAAAACTGGAAGCAACCCAGATGTCTCTCAAAGGAAGAATGGATACAGAAAACATGGTTCCTTTACACAATTGTATACTATTCAGCTATTAAAAACAAGGACGTCATAAACTTCGCAGGTAAATGGATGGAACTATAAAATATCATCCTGAGTGAGGCAACCCAGACCCAAAAGGATATACATGGCATGTACTCATTAATAAAGTGGATACTATCAAGAAAGTACCGAGTACTTAGGAGAAAACCTACAGAACTTAAGAAGTTTAACAAGCAGAAAGGCCCAAATGAGAATGCTTCAATGCCACTTGGAAGAGGGAAAAAAGTTATCATGGAAGGCAGAGGGAGGGAGGGACCTAGGTAGGGGAAGAGAGGGGTAGGTGGAAATGTAAACATTTCTGTAGGTGCTTCTTGGCCATTCCAGGATCCTATATTGAGAAGTCTCTGTTTATTTCTGTAACCTATTTTTTAATTGGTTTATTTGGTTTTCTTGAGTCTAACTTCTTTAGTTCTTTGTATATTTTGGATACTCTCCTTGTACTGGATGTAGGGTTAGTAAAGATCATTTCCCAGTCTGTAGGTTACCATTTTGTCCTAATTACAGTGTCCTTTACCTTATAGAAGGTCATTGGTATTCTGTTCAGGAAATTTTCCCCTGTGCCAATGTATGCAAGGCTATTTCCCTCTTTCACTTCTTTTAAATTCAGTGTATCTGGTTTTATGTGGAGGTCCTTCATCCACTTGGACATAACCTTTGTACAGGAGATATATGTGAATCAATTTGCATTCTTCTACATGCAAACCTCCTGTTAGACCAAAAACATTTGTTGAAGACACTTTATTTTTTTCCCACTGTATGGTTTTGGCTTCTTTCTCAAAGATCAAGTATCCACAGATGGCTGGGTTTATTTCTGGGTCTTCAATGCTATTCCATTGATAAACCTATCTATCTCTGTACCAATACCATGAGGTTTTTTTTTTTTTTTTCGGATTTTCTTTTGTGTTTTTTTTTTGTTGTTGTTTTATTTTTCATAATTATTGCTATGTAGTACAGCATGAGGTCAGATATAGTGTTTCCCCCAGAAGGGTTTTTTCTTTCTTTCTTTTTTTGTGGAGAATTGTTTTCCATTATCTTGGGTGTTTTGTTACTCCATATTAAGTTGAGAATTGCTCTTTGTATACCCATAAAGAATTGAAAAACTTCCTTGGTATATTTTTCTCTCTCCTCTGTCCTTGCATATTGACCTATGTCCTACTCCCCAATTTAAGACTGTGTGCTATTACCTTATTCCTCTAATTTATATCTTGTATAACAAGTAATATTTGCAGAAAGGTAAGTGGAAGTTTAACATTTCATCTGAAATGAAAAATTTTTTATATCAAAGTAGATCTAGGCCCTAAATGGCTTGGTCCTAGAACCCTGGCTATGAGTAAAGAGGGAATGAAAAAGAATACACATATGTTCATACTCTCTCTTTCTCTCTCTCTTTCTCTCTCTCTCTCTCTCTCTCTCTCTCTCTCTCTCTCTCACACACACACACACACACACACACACACACTGTTTTAGTCAGGGTTCTCTAGAGTCACAGAACTTATGGGTAATCTCTATATATTAAGAGAATTGGTTGATGACTTACAGTTTGTAGTTGATCTCTCCATCAATGATCAAAGCATATACTTCCTCCTGAAGAACTTTGCCCCAGCTCACCATGTTGCTGCCACTTAATTGGCACTGTAACTGTGTCTTCAAAAGGCCATTCAATCTTTCTTTCAGACCAGCTGCTTCAGGATGATGGGGAACATGGTAAGACCAGTGGATTCCATGATCATCAGCCCATTGTTACACTTCTCTGGCTGTGAAATGAATTCCTGGGTCAGAAGCAATGCTGTGTGGAATAGCATGACGATGGATAAGGCATTCTGTATGTCTGTGGATGGTAGTTTTTGCAGAAGCATTACATGCAGAAAGGCAAATCCATAACCAAGTATCTACTTCAGTAAGAACAAAACCTTGTCCTTTCCATGGAGGAAGTGGTCCAATGTAGTCAACCTGCCACCAGGTTGCTGGCTGGTCACCTCGAGGAATGGTGCTGTACCTTAAGCTCAGTGTTAGTCTCTGCTATTGGCAGATATGGCATTCAACAGCATCTGTATCCAGGTCAGCCTTGGTGAGGGGAAGTCCATGTTGTTGAGCCCAAGCACAACCTCCATCTCGTCCACCATGGCCACTTTGTTCATGTGCCCATTGAGCAATGACAGGGATAGTTGGGGAAAGAGGCTTTCCACAGAATGGGTCATCCTATCCACTCGATTATTGAACTCCTCCTCAGCTGAAGTCATCTTTGGTGAGCATTTACATGGGACACAAATATCTTCACATCCTTTGCCCATTTGGAGAGATCTATCCACACACTTCTTCCCCAGATGTCTTTCTCATCAATTTTCTAATCATGATATTTCCAAGTCCCTGACCATTCAGCCAATCCATTGACTACAGCCCATGAGTCAGTGAACAATCATATGTCTGGCCATCCCTTTGTCCAGACAACCTGTAATACCATGTGTACTGCTCCAAGTACTGTCCACTATGAAGATTTTCCTTCACCTGTATCTTTCAGGGTTGTCCCGGGAAGGGGTTGTAAAGTTCCATCTGTCCACTTCTGGGCGGTGCCATCAGTAAACCAGGTCCTAGTCTTCTCTTCTTCAGTCAGCCGATCATAAGGAACACCCAATGAGGCTGCATGCTTGGCAGCAGATGGTATCTTAACAAGAGTAGAGACCATAGGCAGTTGAGCAACGTCTTCATGTAACTTGTTTGTGTCTTCAGGACTTGCCCGGGATCAATCACATATATACCACTTCCATTTGATAATAGATGGCTACTGTTCCTGTCCTATTTTATGACTTGGAGGGTCTGATAACACCCAGTGCACGATGGGAAGTTCAGGTCACATGGTAACTTGGTGACCTATTGTCAAACATTCAGTGTCCACTAAGGCCCAATATCAGTTCAAGAGCTGTTTTCGTTGTCCCTTATAAAACTTACGTTGGTCATGGGACCTGTTACAGCAATAAGATCCTAACTAAGACACACACACACACACACACACACACACACACACACACACACATACACACACACTACAGTGAGGAAGGAATAAGGTAGGTTCTCTAAGGCTACAACTCCAATCTTCTATCTCACTGTTTTATTAGTTATAGTAAGGGAGAGGGTAACATAGTCACGTAGGAGTTCTCTGCTGTTGGGAAGGCTCAGGATGTAAATATCATGATGGAAAAGTCAAAGTTGATAATATTTCCACACACCCATCAACTGTTTATAAACATTCAGAATCCTGAGAAAACCATGGCATTTCTTTGAAGTTTGGCTCCCATGGGAAAAAGGTGTCCAATTTCCCATGAGCCAATTTATCTTGGAGTCCTTGGGACACCATACCCATCTCAAAATACACATCCTCTTAGGTCTTCATTCATGCACTCAGGCATACTCTGCTCTGTGGAAAAGACATTTTAAAATATTATTTTATTTATTCTTATCACTATATTTATAAAGAAATTTTTTATATTTGTGTAAATATTCTAGGTTTAAATAACACTGCTCCAAACAAAAGCTTACACAAATAAAATACTTTATAATACATTGACTTCTGAACTCTGAGCATTCCTAGACATTCGTATTGGAATCTACATTGTTCTTCATTTTACCCATATGTTCCTTGAACAATTATATTCAAACAACTTAATTATAACTAAATTATAATGTAATTAATTTTAGTATGGGGTGTTTTACTAATTGCAACATTTTCATAATAAATTTTCAGAAGTAAAATAATAGTTGTAAATTTCATATCTTTTAATCAATCAATATTCTTGGTGAATAATATTCCCTTACAACTATTTTCTTATAATTCGTACATGGAAGATAGTTTCAAGAAGTTCAGGCAGTAAAGTCAGTGTGATCACTCAGCATAAGTTAAGAATCAAAAAGGAACAATAAGAGAAAACTTAAAAAAAGAAAAAAGGAATCCTGAAATTAAAAGTAGCAAGAGCTCTTATTTGCACATTCACACATTTAAGGACAACTTACTTCAAAATGAATGCCACTCCATCACCTTGGCAGACAATTTAATGTGCTCCACTTAGCTATCTTCTGGAGTGGAATGCTTGCTTCCTCACCCTTTCTCTATCCAGCAAAACAAAACTGTAAAAACACAACAAAAAATGCAATTTCCTTGCATAGTAATAGGTGCAGATAATGAAAGAGGAGAATGGGAAAATACTGCCTGTAAAGTTCTTATGGAAAAAGGGGGATTTAGATGTTTCCAATAGAAGCTGGCTTTTGAGTCATCATATCTCTCTGCCAAAAAGCAAACATTTTATATTTAACATGAAAGACAGAGGTTTAAAATGATAACTGAAAATTATTCATCTCATTAAGCATCCACACAATATAGACAATTAGTTATCTTGGGTCATCAATTTTTTTTTATTCAATACTATATTTGTAGGTCAGAATACATCTCAGGGATGGAAGATGAATCAGCTTTGGGTAATTCTTTGCACCCCAATATGATCTTTTTGTTTTTATTTAACAAACTGTTTTAGCTAGCTTTTCCGTGGCTGTGATAAAATACTCTTACCAAAGCAAATTAGAAAAGGCAATGGTTATTTGGTTGAAATCTCTCTCTCTCTCTCTCTCTCTTCTATTGTATTTTTGGTTGTGAGCCTAGCCTTTAACGGCTGAGCCATCTCTCCAGCCCATAAAGTTACTATTGTAAAATGAAAATTTTAAATTGGGCTTAATAGTTTGATTTCCACTTATGCGAGTGATAAATGCTATAGTTTCTAAATCGAGGAAACGTATGATTTCAGCTTATTTTTCAACATTTAAAACAACTGAAGGCAGGCTCATTAGTGCAAATGTCTTTTTATCTTCTATATGACCTTGATATAACCAGGTTCATCTTTACTCTCACATTTTTGAAAAAATCCAACACTTGCAGAAATCTAGATTATTCAAGGATAAAGGATAATCAGAGTAATTTAAGTTCAGGGGCATTATTTCTTCTGGAAGAATAATTCCCTAAATTATTTCAATTCTTCTGGTAATATTAGTACTCTCAATAAATACACAGGTACTAGCAGCTCCTCAAAATAAAAAAGTCTAAAGGAGGGTTTAATAGTGATTTGTCATTAATCATACCTCTACTGGTATTGATATATTCTTAATAGTTTGGTGCTTTACAAGATGTTGCTGGTAAACTCACAAATCATGCTGAATAAGAGTAAAGAGATCAGGATATGAATACAGAACAAAGAACGAAGTACATTCAATGCCTGCGTTATAAGCAAATACATCACATATACACTATTTGGCTATTTTCAAGAGAGATTTGTGCAGAGGAATTTTAACCCAGTAACATGGCTGCTCTGGCAAAGGATCACATGCAAAGAGCTTCTAGGTCAATGTGATCTGACAGCAATGCAGATATACCCTGGATTATAGAGTTATCTTGCTAAATTATAGACATACCCTTTGCATATGCCCTTTATCCAAAACAATGACAGTAAGGCAATTTTAAACAAGGAAGTAGCCATATTTGAAAATGTTCCTACAATCATACACATATTTGACAGAAAGACTCAGACATAAGATAGGCCCACCTCTCACAAGAGCAGACAGAAGAAAGAAGTGACTGAAGAGAGCAATGCAGAGAGAAAGAGAAAAAATAGAGAAGACAGAGATGTTGGAGAAGGGAGAGGTAGTTTTATTTTACTCAGTTGTAGAGAGACGGGTCATATGTAAAGACAGAAAGAGTCAGAGAATGAGAAGGAGCAAGAAGATTAGAATAGATAAACAGAGTTAGTTTGAGGCCAAGCAAAGCAATTCAGTCAGAAGTCAAGAAAAGATGGTTTGAATCAGAGAAGTTAGAGGCAGAACATTTGTTGTTGAATTGAGTTTTGAACCTAACACCCTTGAGACCTGTATTGTGCCAGGTGTTTTTCATTCTTTCTACATATGGTCAAACTCCTGTGTCATTCTTTGCAAAAGACAAAAGTGGCTCACGCACTGATTTGAAAGAAAACTGCCTTTTTAACAAATTTGCAGTCATATTTTCCTGCCTCCTTTTGTTCATCATTGAGTTCTATAGTGAGTTATTCTTCACAGTGTCTGGCATTGCAGCTTCTTCCCCAACCTTAGGCAAAGTCTTTTCTCATGTGTATATATAAGGAGACCATTTACATAGCCAACTGTTTCTAACTTTTCCAGTTGAGGAGTACCTGAGCATGGCAGGAGAAGGATGCATAAGTCAGGGGAGACATAACCTATTTACCTATTCCTAATAATGCTTCATGATTATTTATTTATTACACACACACAGATGCACATGCACTCAAAACATGTGTGCACATGTGCATTCACAAATGCACATCATGCACAGGCATGTATGCCTACATATCTTTAGGAAAGATAGAGGGAAGTTCACATAACCTTCTAACCATTAAATACTGCTGGAATCATGATACTATGGAAACTGTTATTATGTGTACAGGGATAGACCCTTTCAGGGTGAATATACTAGAAATCCTATGAAAAATATGTTGGTATTTATAATCCCATGGTCTCTGTTTTCATATCTTAACAGTACCAAACAGCTGCTTCTGTTCGCTAAATTAAAGTCACTTAGTAGAAATAAGTTTGAGTTCACATACAGACATCCCTAAAGTTCTACTGTCATAAAATTTGTACTGCTGTTTTAACCATACAGGTAGGTGCTAAGGAGGTCGAAGTCCAGGGGCAGATGGCATGCAGTGGGAAGTTCTGCTTCTCACATTGTTTGAATAGTGTTTGAATCTTAACTCCAGCACATGTGAAGGTGGCTTAAACAAGTCACTTAGCAGACTAACTTGCTCTTTCTTCTGCAAAGATAAAAATAAAAGAAAGAAAATGAAACATATCCAGCCATAATAGAATATTTGAGCACTTAAGACTGTGTGTGCTATATTTTTTCCAGGAACATCTTTCTTATTTTCTAACTCAGTGACTTCTTAGACCATAAATAGCAAGAATCTATAGTACATTCATTTCTAAATACTCAGTTTATTACTGTCACTTTATTTCCAAGGTATAGATTTTTCCTAATTGGGTCCTAACATATGTTCAAAATATTCTTTTTATCCCAAGTTTAATTAAAAATATCTCCAGTTTATTTTAAAAAGTTGTTTGCATTTAACCACGTGACACAAGTGGATATTTAACAAATGTAACATTTAAGGCGTTATAAATGTAAAGAAGGCTGAAGATTACCAAGAAAGCACTAAAAGAAGTAAAAATATGAGAAAAAGAGAATTCACTTCGGGAGGTAAATCTGGTGTATAAATGGCCTTCAACTGTTTAGGTAATTGTTCTCAACTACTGAGTATGTGAGTGTGTACTTTTCCACTTCCCTCTAAGATATAGTTATTTTCAGCTAAAAGACTTATGTCTATAATCTTACCACACAAAATAAAATCACTCATTCTGTTTATCTCTCCCTAGGGGACTTTTAATATTGCTTTTACAGGTAGCAGTGTTCATCCTCCATCAAAATACAGACAGCCATATTTATCTCAACCATCATCATAAAAAGGTTTCCATGGATACAGAAAATTATTTTTCTGGATTTTTTTTTCAGACATCCATTACCACTAGAGAACTAGAAGATTGGAGCCAGTCGGAGATTTAGAACGCCTTTCCAGATCACAGTGGTATCCCCTAACTTTCCTGACTGCTTGATAGTGAAATGATAAAGGCTGCTGTTTGCTTCCTCTTACAGTTGAGCTTTGGATTTGGAACTTGGTCTTGAAACTTTCTCTGAATGCTGCCATCTGTTCAGTTATAGCTTTATTTTAAGATATTTACGATTCTCAATTGCCTCACTGAGAAAGTCTTTGAGAATATGATAAACTCAAAATGCTTTTCTTCAGTGATTCTAAAGTGGTAATGTTTCATTCTGAAATCCATAATAACATTAAATCATATCCTAATGCCGCTCTCTCATATCCCTAATTCATCAATGCATGTAACTGCTATCATTCTCAACCAATTATCCATCTGCTTACTCCTATTCAACTCCTCTCTTGCTTGAGTCTGTATTCATCAATTAATTGACCCACATCTTATTTTACTAAGATATTTAAAATCCTTGTAGATGTTTCAGTGTTAATATGGGTTAGCAGAGTTAAGAAATGCAAGCCATTGCCCAAATATCAAGGGACGTACGTGCTTGCTTTGTTTAAAGAGACTATGTGATGGTGATTGTGGATTCAAGTGAAAGTTTCTAGTTGCTAAATCCTTTCAGTTTATGTTTATATGAGAAGGTTAAACAAAATGCACAGTTTTTCAGTTTGTGAAAGGTTAAAATAGAATTTCTTTTATAAGGGAGTTACATCAATAGATTGTGTGAAAACATTGTTTGAGAATTCAACACCAAGGGAAGTTGAAGTTTTTCTCTTAGAAGAGACTGATGATGTGTGATCTGACATGAGAGAGTAAGACTTTCAACTAGGTGAGAAGGGATTAAGAAAAGCCTTTTTTTTTTTCTAGAAAGAGCAACACATCCAAGAGCCATAGGGTTGAAAAGACTTTTGTTTTTGTTGTTAGCCTTGTTTTGTTTTGTTTTGTTTTTTAAGTTAATTTTGGCTGGAGAGTGACACATGAATCACATTGCTCAGAAGCCACATTAAACATTTTCCACATTTCATCTATATGAAATAGGATATCAATAAAGAACTGGTAAGATCTTTGAAACATTATATACTCCCATGATTACCATTTAAAACAACAAAAACCTGGTGCTTTAATAAGATATATGTAGTTTATAGTTAAGCATAGGTGCTTAACAAGTACAAAGTTTGGAGAGTTTGGACAAAGATTCACTTCCATTTACTAGCTACCATAATCAAAACAAAGGATATTTTACTTGAAAACTTGCTTTCCTGCGGTGAACACTCAAGTCACAGCAAATACAGTTTCTGACCTGCTTTCTTTGCACAATAATCTTCCTTCATATTTTAAGGTTTTTATATAAATTGGAAAATATAGTCAGTGCCTTTTTAAACCTGACTTTTTTCATTTAGTATACTTCTGAGATTCAGATTTTAACTATGCAAATCAATAACCCATAAGTTCTTTTATTGCTGAGTAGTATTTTATTGTATGAATAAAATATAATTTGTATATCAATTCACTTCCTCATAGGCATTTGGGTTGTTCCTGGTTCAGGGTGCTTATGAATAAATATGCTATAAATATTGGAGTTCAAATATATTTTTAGATGGTCATTTTCATTTCTTGAAATTAAATCCTCTGAGTGGGTATGGAAGAATGCCTCCTAAGCCATCTCCCTTTGTAAAACCTTGAATTGAGCTGTTTATTTAAAGAAGAGTTATATCATTCAAAATATATTTTAATAGATTAGCAAAGTATATGATAGAATTCTTTTTACTTGACATGAAATCTAGCATTGTCATGCAGTCCTTTACAACAATTTTATTTGTGTGTGAGTGCATTTCTGTGAGTGGGGGCAAGTCTTTTTATGCACCTCAGCTTGCACCTGAATTCACAGTTCTTCTGTTTCATCTTTACATTGGTGCCACTGCAGATTTCATTACTCTTTAAACCGTTGAGTGGTCTGTTGCCATATACATGTAAAATCTCTACTCCAGTGTCTGTGAGCCTGAGTACTATTTCAATTGCCTAATTTTTACTCCATCATATATACATATGTGTGTATGTATGTATATATATATGTGTGTGTGTGTGTGTGTATGTGCATCTATGTATGTGTATATATATATGTGTATGTGTATATACGTGTGTGTATATATGTGTATATATATATATATGTGTGTGTGTGTGTATGTATTTTAGAGACTTAGTACTGAATAAACCTTATTCAAGAGACCTCTGCCATCCTGCCCTTCTATCACAGCTATGTTTTTTGTTTTTCTACTCTCCCTGAATGCCTCTTCAAGCTAGCAATCTTCCTTCTGTATAATATCATGTTTCTTCCAATATATTTTCATCACAATGTACTTGATTGGTTTCACTTTGGTTTATCATGTGCTATCTACCTGAATTAAAGCTCTAGACTAGGAAAGATATGACATTTGTATATCAACTCGCTTCCTAATAGGCATTCTGGAGTAGACAATTCCATGTAGATGGCAACAAACCACTCAACAGCTATGACATTTATTGTTCTGGTTTGATGGTTTACAACATTCTCTTTTTTATTGTTTTTTTTAATTTACACTTCAAATGCCATTCTCCTTCCCAGTTTCCCCTCCAAAAACTGCCCACTCCCCTCCCCCTGTCTCCAAGAGAGTACTCCCCTACCCACCTACCCACCCACCCAGACCCACTCCACTGCCCTATCATCCCCTACACCGGTTATTTCTTGAGAGTAATGTGAGGGTCTATAAAGAGAACACATGTTGGTTTGAAGCAGTTAGTGACTACAGTAATGAAAGGAATCACGGTACATCTTTGTATTGTTAATAATTATATTTAGTTTTCTTTCATATCTTTGTATCCTCTCTGGGTATGGACCACATTGCATAAAAACTGCTGTCCTCCCTGTTCTATTTTATTTGGTGTTCTGAGGTGCATGTGAATACAGCTCCCTAAAAACAGGCTGCATCTCCCTGTCATTTTTGCTGCTAGACATAGCTATGCTACTACATTTTAGGTGGTGAAATATGAGATATTTCAAAAGACATATTACATACGGAAGACTTCTATTCTACATCCTCTAGATACAGACTCACTTTCTACGAACTATTTGTCAGAGGTATGTGTGAAGTGTTGTGAAGCTGGACTATTGGCCTGATTTCCTGTAGGTGTGCAAGGAAGAGAACCTTTTTACCTCCCACAAATATTATACTGAAGAATGATGTAACCGATTCTGCTTCGTACAAATTTCATTTTTTTTTCTTCGAGGTTGGTTAATAGCTTAAATGACAAATAAAAGGACTATTTGATGCCTCTCCAAGATTGCCATCTTCTCTGATTTCTTTTAGAACAATTTGAACTCGTTCATATATGACAGCTGAATTATTCTCACGAATTCCACTCTTCTCATTTATGGTTCTCATTGAAGGTTAAATCCGTTTTAGTACTCTAGATGCTGTCCAAACCTAATGGACACCATTTCTGAATCCACCATATCCATGGACTTCTAGTCTGTTAATTATTATTTTTTTCTTAAATGTAATCAGTGTATTTAAAACACATATCTATAAAACTTACATTCTTCCCTGAAATGTACTTGCATGTCCACATGTATTATGGCTCATGGTTTTTCTCTTTGCATCCCAAATTGCCTGAGAAATGAGGCAGCATCCTTCTATAGCATCTGCTCCAGATCCTGCCTTCAGGTCACTGCCCTATATGGGTTCCTGTTCTGATTTCCTGTGGTGGTGATCAGCAATGTGGAAGTGTAAGCCAAATAAATTCTTTCCTTCCCAACTGGCTTCATGGTCATAGTGTCACAATATAGTAATAGAAACCCTAACTAAGATGCCAAAGGTCATACTTGAGACAAAAGAGTGGCATGTTCACTGCTTTCTTCTCACATACTAAGAATATTGACACTGATGACAATGATTAAACTAATTAGATATTTTGTGTCACTATGTAATGCACCATATAACTATTGTGAAATCTAAGGAAATACCCAATTTAGGAGCATGCTGTTTTTTTAATAATGATCTGTTATTCAGTCATAACATCTGATTGTCAGTTAGTCAACGATAACCAATTAGTTGGACCTTGTTCAAATAAGTCAAATGGCAAGGCACAGATAGTAAGGATGTTTGGGATTTTTTTTTCCTTTTATGTTTTTATCTGTACATATTATCAGAACATAGATGAACAACTCTTGGAACCTCTCTGGCTTTAAGGAATTCCCAATTTGATAATTGATTGCTACTTTAATCCATGATATATGTTAATTGTCTATTTTTCCTTTTTATATGTACTATTTCTTATTAATTATACAAATTTGTATATGTACATAGGGGTAAATATTGAACTAATAAATGCATGACTTATAATAGCATGGTTCAAATTCACTATATTGGTCTTACTTTGATTTTATCGTATTACTTTGTATGTTTTACTGTAGTTTTTTTTTTTTTTTTTTTTGGTTCTTTTTTTTCGGAGTTGGGGACCGAACCCAGGGGTTTGCGCTTCCTAGGCAAGCGCTCTCCCCCTGAGCTAAATCCCCAACCCCTGTAGTTTTTAATTTTAGGAGGAATTATTGACTATCGATGAAGTCTTTTTTTTTCTTACTTATCAAAGTGTGATTATTTTATTTAATTATCATTTAATTATTATTGATTAAAATGGTTTAATGTTAATAGCTATGAAAATAAGTATAAATAAATCATAATACTATAGAACATTAATTTTGTAGAAAAATCTAGAAATAAAGGCATGATTAGTAAATTCGAGGTTGTTCTGACACCAGGATTTTAAAGGAAGTAAGCACAAAAAAATAAAACTGCATTTATCAATTCTTGATCTTAGAGCATGAGCTGTTGGAGTTCTGTTTAGGAAGCTTACCCCTTGACAATGAGTTCAAGGTTCTTTCCCACTTTTGCTTCTACTAGATTCAGTGTATCTGGTTTTATGTTGAGGACCTTGATACAGTTGGACTTGAGCTTTGTGCATTGTGACAATATGGGTCTATTTTCATTTATCTACATACAATCAGGCAGTTAGACAAGCACCCTTGATTGAAGATGCTTTCTTTTTTCCCTTGTATATCTTTGGCTTCTTTGTCAAAGATCAAGTGTGCATAAGTGTGGTTTTATTTCTAGGTCTTCAATTCTATTCCATTGATCAACCTATCCGATTTTGTACCTATCCCATGCAGATTTTATCACTATTGATCTGTAGTAGAACTTGATATCAGGGATGGTGATTCCCACAGACTTTCTTTTATTGTTAAGTATTATTTTCCCTTTGCAATTTTATGAGGCAAAGGACACTGTCATTAGGACAAAATGGCAACCAACAGATTGGGAAAAGATGTTTAAAAATCCTACATTTGATAGAGGGCTAATATCCAAAATATCCAAAGAACTCAAGAAGTTAGATTCCAGGGAGCTAAACAAAAAACTATTAAAAATGGGGTACAGAGCTAAACAAAAAACTATCAACTGAGGAATATCGAATGGCTGAGAAGCACCTAAACAAATGTTCAACATCCCTAGTCATGAGGGAAGTGCAAATCAAAACAACCTTGAGAATCTACCTCACAGCAATCAGAATGGCTAAGATCTAAAACTCAGGTAAAAACAAATGCTGGTGAGGATGTGGAGAAAGAGGAACACTCCTCCATTGTTGGTGGGATTGCAAACTGGTACAACCACTCTAGAAATCAGTCTGGAAATTCCTCAGAAAATTGAACATTGCACTACATGAGGACCTAGATATACCTGTCCTGGACATATACCCAAAGATGTCCAACATACAACAAAAACAAATGCTCCATTATGTTCATAGAAGCCTTATTTATAATAGCCAGAAGCTGGAAAGAACCCACATGCCCTTCAAGAGGAATGGATACAGAAAATGTGGTACATCTACACAATGGAATACTACTCAGCAATCAAAAACAGTGACTTCATGAAATTCATAGGCAAATGCAATGAACTAGAAAATATCATCCTGTGTGAGGAAATCCAATCACAAAAAAGCACACATTGCATGCACTCACCTGTAAGTGGATATTAGCCCAAAAGCTTGAATTAACCAAGATACAATCCCCAGACCACATGAAACTCAAGAAGGATGACCAATGTGCAGATCCTTCAGTCATTCTTAAAAGAGGGAATAAAAATATTCATATGAGGAGATATAAAGACACAGTTTGGAGCAGAGCCTGAGAGAATACAGAGGTGAAGGCTAGCAGACATCCATTGAACTGAGAATGGGGTCCCCACTGAAGGAGTTAGAGAAAGGTTTGAGGGAACTGAAGGGGCTTGCATCCCCATAAGAACAACAATACCAACCAACCAGAGCTCACAAGGACTAAACCACTATCCAAAGAATACACATGGACAGACCCATGGCTCCAGCTGCATATGGATAGAGGATGGCATTTTTAGGAGAAGTCCTTGGTACTGCCAAGGCTGGACCCCCCAAGTTTAGGGGAAGGTCAGGGCTGGAAGTGGGAGTAGTTGTGGAGGGGGAACCGCCTCTTAGAAGAAGGGGAGGGGCGATGGAATATGGAGGGCTTATGGACAGGAAACCGGGAAAGGGAATAACATTTGAAATGTAAATATAAGACTATTAAATAAAAAATTAATATTGCATCTGGCTGCAAGGATAAAAAATTAAAACAAGAATTGTGTTCGTTATTCTGTTTTGTTTGTTTGTTTGTTTTTTGCCTTTCCAGATGAATTTGAGAATTGTTCTTACCATGTCTTTGAAGAATTGTGTTGGGATTTTGATGCAGATTGAATTGAATCTATAGATTGCCTTTGGTAGAATGGCCATTTTTACCATGTTAATTTTGCCAATCCATGAGCATGGAAGATCTCTCCATTTTCTGAGATTTCTTTCTTGAGAGACTTGAAGTTCTTATCATAAAGATCTTTCACTTGTTTGGTTAGAGTTATAGCAAGGTATTTTATATTATCTGTGGCAATTGTGAAGGGAGTTTTTATCTAATTCATTTCTAAGCCTGTTTATCATTTGTATAAAGAAGACTACTGATTTATTTTATATCGGACTGTTTTGCTGAAGTCAGTGGGAGAAGTTCTCTGGAGAATTTTTGTGGTGGCTTATACAGACTATCATATCATCTGCAAACAGCGATACCTTTAATTCTTCTTTGCCAATTTGTATCCTCCTTACCTCTTTTTGTTTTCTTATTGTTCTAACTAGCACTTCGAGTACTATATGAATAGATATGAAGAGAGTGGACATCCTTGTCCCAGATTTTAATCTGATTGCTTCAAGACCAAATGAAACTGTAAAGTTTCTGTAAGGCAAAAGACATAGGCAATAAGACAAATTGCCATTCTACATATTGGGAAAAAATGCACAGCAAAGGAATCTCGAATGGCTGCAAAACACCTAAAGAAATGTTCAAAGTCCTTAGTGATCAAAGAAATGCAAATCAAAACAACTCTGAGATTCTACCTTACACACGTCAGAATGGCTAAAATCAAAACCTAAGGTGACAACACATGTTTGCAAGGATGTAGAGAAAGAGGAACACTCCTCCACTGCTGGTAGGATTGCAAACTGGTACAACCACTCTGGAAATCAAGTTGGATGTTCCTAATAAAATTGGAAGTAGACCTACCTAAAGATCCAGAATTACCACTGTTGGGAATATACAGAAATGATGCCCTACAGTGCCATAGGGGTACATTTTCCACTGCGTTCATAGAAGTCTTATTTTTGATAGGCAGAAGCTGAAATCATCCCAGATGGCCCATGACCAGAAGAATGCATATACAATGTGGTTCATTTACACAATGGAATGCTACTCAGCTATTAAGAACAAGGACGCCTTGAGTTTTGCAGGCAAATTGATGAAAGTAGAAAATATCATCCTGAGCAAGGTAACTCAGGCACCAAATTAATTACACTGTATGTTCTCACTAATAAGTGGATATTAGCCAAAACAAATAAAGTACAGAATACCCAAGATACTGTCCACACAACTCAAAAAGTAAACAGGTTGAAGGGCCCAAGTGAGGATAACTCAGTTCCACTTGGGAGGAAGAAGAAAGTAACCACAAAGGGCAGGGAAAGAAGGACAGGATAGGAAAAGGGGTGGAGGGAGAGGAGAACATGATCTGGTATTGGGTAGGGGAAAATAATTGAGCCCTGAGGGCCAGCAGAGAGAATGGAAACAGGTGACCTTGGGAGGAAGGAATTTGGAAGGACACTCTAGAATATATCAGAAACTTGGGAAGTGAAAGATCCTCAGGACTCAAAGGTGGGGTGGGTGGGGGGGACATCCTTGTGGAGACGGGGTTGTGTGTGTGTGTGTGTGTGTGTGTGTGTGTGTGTGTATGTGTGTTGGGGGCATATTGGATGTTGAAAAGTCCAGGTGGGGGTGTGGACTGGGAGGGGAATACAATCTGGAGTGTAAAAGTAAATAAATAAGAAAGAAAGAAAGAAAGAAAGAAAGAAAGAAAGAAAGAAAGAAAGAAAGAAAGAAAGAAAGAAAGAAAAAGAGAGAGAGAGAGAGGGAGGGAGGGAGGGAGGGAGGGAAGGAGGGAGGAAGAAGACTCTAGGAGTGAGTTTGGAAAATGTCCCAAAAAATGTAATCTCTAGATTATGAAAGGAAGCAGAGCCAGCTGGTCGATTTGTTAATGTACAATGGTTGAGAAGGAACCAGAATGATGAAGATGTAGTAAAAAGGATAATGAAGCTTTAGAACTGAACTGTCATATTGCTTGGATTTCAGTGCAAATTAATTTCTTTTAAAAAAAGAATGGTTGGGGTACAGAAAGTGCCATGTGTACAGTTAGCTGATTTCAGAAGACCAAGAGTTAAAGAGAACATTTAGAGAAGAGCATGGATGAGAATATGAGAAACTTGACTACCCAAGAAATAATAAAGAAAAAGATTCTAGCTGTCATATCTGATGGAGTTTTGTTTAGAGGAAAATAAAAGGACTAACATAGGGAAGCACTTACTTATATGGCTGATGAGGAAACGTGTGTGTGTGTGTGTGTGTGTGTGTGTGTGTGTGTGTGTGTGTGTGTGTTAGGTGGTGCCCACACGTGTGCATTATTGGAGCTAGGGTTTGCAGTCCAGCCCTGGCTGATGAAAATATGCTTGAGAGCCATGAAAGGTTTTGTCTCAATTGCCTTTCCTGACTGTGGCTACTAAGTGCTGTGGTCTGAACATTTTCTGAGTTGGCCAGACAATATATATCCTGAAAGTACTCACTAAGGAAATTGGTAATGGGCCCAGAAATTGCACATGCTGATGGTGCCTGGACTCTAGAATGGCTGGGAAACTTCTCACTGGTGGGATATATTTAAGTGCATGATTTATACTTGCTAACAGTGACTTTATATTTGAATATATAAATTATAAATGGATCCATACCCTTTGTGGGTGCTCTCAATTTGAGGATGTCTGTACATTATATTTGTGAATTTGTCTGGAACAGAAAGCCAATTACAGAAATGTACGTAGAAGCTAAGTCTTCAGGTTCATTTCCTGTGGGTGTTTTTACATCTGCAGAGCCCACAACACATAATAAGGCACTAATAAATATACGTTTATTAAAAGAGTGTCTGAGTAGAAAATCCAGAGGGCAAAGGAAGGTTTTACTTTAAAGTATCATCACTCCCTAGTCTTTTAAGACAGCATTTTGAAGTGACCCAGGCTACCACAATTGGGAATTTATAGTTGAATTTACAAAAAAGAAACTTTTTCAAAAAAGGCGGTATTACAAACAAAAAAACTGTCATTACTGAAGGAGATAACCAATAATATAGAGTGTGCTGAAAGAGAAAAAAAGTATGCGTGTGTGTGTTTGCGTGTGTGCATATATGTAGGTGTTTGTGTGTATCTATACCTGTGTATTTGATGTGTGTGAGTAGGCATGGCACAAAGATATTTGATTTCTGTGGAAATCAGAAAACAACCTCTAGTTTGCCACCCATCTTCTATCTTTTGAGATAAATTATTTGCCTTTTGTCCATTGAATATGCCCAATAATCTGGCCTTTGGGCTTCTGAGGATTATTTTTTTTTTGTTGTTTTGTCTGCTGTCTGATTGGAAGAGTGCTTAGATTACTGAGCATAGCTACCACATCCAGCTTTTCAAAGGTTTCAGAAATCATTATCCTCATCCCTGTGAGGTAAGACTTAATTCACTGAATTCCGAGCAATAATTTTAAGTAAGCTCTTTATTTGAAAACATAAGATCTGTATTAAGAGAAAATAAAAGTAATCAGAAGGTTTAATTTTAATATTTAATAAAGTAGGGCGAATAAACATTTGGATAAATGCATTAACTTAATATGATAATTGAGATGGATGATTGCTTGTTACTTTCAAGATTCCTTTAAAATTTAAGATATGTGACAATATATGTTTTTATATATTTTAGCATAAATGTATGTTTTATGTAAATTATATGATAAAACCAAATTATTGTGTTTAAGAAAATATAAACTAAAGCAAATTCTAAAATAGTTTCCCTCAGTGAGAATTAATAGAGAATATATATTCTCATAAATTGGAAGACATATACATTATTTAATATAATTTTCATAGAAGCTTAGATATGATAATAATATGATGAGAAAATAATTATTCTTAATTTTCCCAAACTGGAAATAGTTTCAACTTCAAGATATTTATGACTTATTAATTTTCTCTAAAAATACCACTTTTAATAGGCTCATAATTCATATTCAATTTTATGCTCTACTTCTTTACGTCATATAAGCAGTTGAAATTGGAGAAAAGTATGTACCTCTCTCAAAGAGTAGCCAATTCAGCAATGAGCATTCATTTTGGGGGTTTACAATCATCTAACCTACAGCCTCAGACATAACCTTCTCTTCTAGCCTCTTCTAGGACACACACATTTATAAACACACACACAAACACATTTGGAAAATATGTTTATAGCAATTTATAAAATATCACATGATCATCATACTACTCTAAATGGAAATGCTTGAAGAAAAATGAAATGTTTTATACATTAAATGTTATATTTTATATTCATTTAACAAGATATCAGATTATTCCAATCAATTTATTAAAAAATAAGACTTTACTTTTCAAAAGGCATCTTTGTTCTATGTGAAATTAAACAATGAGTCAAACACACAAAACACAACTATATCCCATAGACTGAGGTATATGCAGTGTTGAGAGACATACTTCTGCAGATAAAGAATTTTTGAGGATGTCTGAAAGAAGTACATAACTATATTTTAGAATGGGAACTCTTTTCACTCCAAATATTTTAGATGATTAACTCTATGCTATGTGCTATTTACCACAATAAACGCACAGAGAGACACATGTACAAACACAGAATCGATTCTGAAGTATCACAAAAATCGATTTTAGATTTCTTTCAACAATGGGGGAGTTGAGTGGTGCCCTGTGGCGTCCTCTCTGAGACATTTTTCTTTTATATATCACCCAAACTGTCATTGTCCTACATCTGTTATGGTGTAGCAACACTGCTCATTATAATTCTGTGTTTGTTCTACCAAAAGGCTCTTCGGGTTCAGTTTTGCCCTGCATCTTGACAGATGAACTGTGTTCTCTCTGCACAGAAGTTATTTTTACGCTTTACTTGTGAAACTTAACTGCTTACATGTGCAAAAGGAAACACACTGTTGCATTCTGTCTCTGTGCCATTAGAACGTCCACCATCTGCAGCTCATCACTTTCTTGGTCAATTATAGATGAACGAAGTCCTAAACCACGGAATGGATAATCTATCAAATATGTCCAAAGGCAGCAGACTTTCACAAAACCATTTCCCAGTCAAGGTACTTGTGCTATTATTTGAACAGTTTTTTTTTTTCTTTTTCTTTTTTTTTTTTTTTGGGTCTTTTTTTTTTTTTTTGGCTTTCTGTCCTTGAGCCTGAAATATTATTAGCCTCTTGAGGGCCTCAATGTAGTCATTTCAGTTTCTTAGTTAGAAGGAGCTAAAAGATAAAATTTTAAAAACATGTTGCATTAGTCACACAGTAAAAGAAAATCTATCCATCTTAGTGCTGATTTTGAGACAAGGACTCAAATATTACATGCTGACCTTAAAGAGTCTATGTAGATGAAGTGACCTACCTTTTTATCCCCTTGCTTGGTCCACACCTCATCAGTTGCTATAGCTATGTAATGTATTACTGGTCACCAGCATAGTTCATCATGTATTTTAGCTAGGCTACCAAACTTGTTTCAACTCCAGATTAAGACTTTATTTTTCCCTTTCTTAACTTCCTTTTGTCTTTCTCCTTTCTTCTCTTTTTCCTTTGCTTAAAATCATGGTCCATTTTATTAATTTTGTCTTCCCTTAAGAAAGCTATAGCCTTACCCATATTGGAAAATTAAAAGCAATTGTTTCTTCTGGAAAACTGACAATATGGAAATAATACACTGCAATTTTTTATTATTTATTAAATAATTTTGATTATTAATAGAATATGACTCCACTGTAGTTTTAAGTTGTCTTTCAACATCTTAATATTTTTCAAAGTTCTATATCTTCTTACAGAATTAAGGCAATGTCTTAACTGTGATTTCCATGAAATCCAAAGGCAAGTTACATACTTACAACATACAATAATAAAATAAGTTGCAATTACAAAAGAGAGGAATGGGTGCATTGTAAGGGTATTCCAATCAAACCAAGACCAAAACCTGCCATGGCAAATACCGGATCCTGCAGTACCATATTTGGCATTTCAGATTTTGGTTTAATAGGAGTTCAGTAGCTCTGCTTCTTCAGGGTTGCTCTCTGCATCAAGAATCTCTCCTGGGCTTTTTTTCTTTTAATTTTTTATTAGATATATTCCTTTACTTACATTTCAAATGTTATTCCCCTTCCCGGCTTCCTATCCATAAGCCCCCATCCCCTGTAGCTCTTTCTTGGCAGATGTTTCACGGTTCTGGCACATCCAAGATATGGGTGTGTTCCCATTTGCTCCTGGAAATTGTAGACCTGCATCAGAAACATAAGTAATAATAACAATTACAAAATTACAAAAATTATCATCCTCCAACTGCAATATTATGCTGATGTTCAAATTAGCCTCATAGCAGTTCCTAGGACAGGAAAAGAGACAGTCAGATTAGTTTTGTTGTTTTTTTTTGGGGGGGGTTCTCTCTCTCTGCCCCTGCCTCTGTGTTTGTGTGTGTGTGCGTGTGTGTGTGTGTGCGTGTGTGTGTGTGTGTGTGTGTGTGCATGTGTGTTGTTTGTTTGTTTGCATGTTTGCTTGTTTTAGTTTTTGTGGGGTTGGGTTTGTTTATTTGCTTTTTGCCAGAATATCACAAGTTAATGAACCAGTTTCAAAGAGACCTTTTCCTCCTCTGAAGATTTACAATGCTGGCCTTCAAATTCCACACTCCTTAATGTTACACAAATCTTAGCACTACTGTGTGGCAGGCTTCTAGTATCATTGTGAACAGGCTCAAAAGAGAGTAGATGAAAGGAACAGGTTACCAAATGGTTGTATTATATAGGGACAGTTTAAAAGTTACTTTTATTTGCCTGACATAATAATTTTCATCTCTGAGGCATACTGCTATATTGTTGTAAATACAATGTAAATATTGTTCTAAATATATGAAAATACAATGTAATATTTCAATTTATCTCAAATATTCATTTTGGCATTTCTCTATAAACCTCTAAATATAAGAATCTTGATATAAAATCCAGTTAAAATGAGGTAACCCAATCATAGAAAAACACACATGGTATGAACTCATTGATAAGTGGATATTAGACCAAATACTTGAATTACCCTAGATGCACTGAACACATGAAACTCAAGAAGGATGACCAAAATGTGAAAGCTTCACTCCTTCTTTGAAAGGGGAACAAGAATATACTTGCGAGGGAATAGAGAGGCAAAGTTTAGAACAGAGGCAGAAGGAACACCCATTCAGAGCCTGCCCCACATGTGACCCATACATATACAGTCACCAAATTAGATAAGATGGATGAAGCAAAGAAGTGCAGGCTGACAGGAACCGGATGTAGATCTCTCCTGAGAGACCAGCCAGAATACAGCAAATACAGAGGAGAATGCCAGCAGCAAACCACTGAACTGAGAACGGGACCCCTGTTGAAGGAATCTTAGAAAGGACTGAAAGAGCTTGAAGGGGCTCGAGACCCCTTATGAACAAAAATGCCAACCAACCAGAGCTTCCAGGACTAAGCCACTACCCAAAGACTATACAGGGACTGACCCTGGGCTCCAACCTCATAGGTAGCAATGAATAGCCTAGTAAGAGCACCAGTGGAAGGGGAAACCCTTGGTCCTGCCAAGACTGAACCCCCAGTGAACGGGATTGTTGGGGGGGAGGGCGGTAATGTGGGGAGGAGGAGGAAGGGAACACCATAGAGAAGAGGAGGGGGAGGGGTTAGGGTGATGTTGGCCCGGAAACCGGGAAGGAGAATAACAATCGAAATGTAAATAAGAAATACTCAAGTTAATAAAGGTGAAAAAAATGTGTACATTTATTTAATAAAATAATAATATTTTCTACTAAATTAACACCCTGAGAAGAATGAATGTGTATCTCCTTATTTGATAATTTTTTTATAAATACAATACACAGACACATATGTGTGTGTATGTGTGTATGTACATATATATGCATATGTATTTTTTTAATTTTATTTTTCTTGGATATTTTATGAATTTACATTTCAAGTACTGAGCCCTTTGCCTCTCTCCCATAACCCCTCTCAACTCCTGCTTCTATGAGGATGCCCCCACTACCAACAACCCACTCCAATCTCAACGTCCTGGCATTAAGTTACATTGGGAAAGTGAGCCTTCCCAGGAGCATTTTCCTCCTACTGATGCTAGACAATGCTATCCTCTGCTATATATGTGGCTGGAGCCATGGATCCTTCCATGTGTGCTCACTGGTTATTGGTTTAGTCCCTGGGAGCTCTGGGTGGGGAGGAGATCTGGTTGGGTGGTATTGCATCTGGTCTTACTAAGCCCTATTTGGTTGACATCCTCCTGTGGCCTGCTCTTTTCTGAGGGAACATGGAGAAGGTGTGAGTCTAGGAGAAAGAGGAACACTGGGAGGGGTGGAAGGGGAAGTTGCACTGGAGATGTAATAAGTGAGAAGAGAATAAATAGGAAGAGAAAACCCAAGCAGCATACACCAACTGATATGAGACCCCCAACACATTTAAAGCAGTTTTTATCATGATTGCTCTTTAATACAGCTTGAGGTCAGGAATGGTGATTCCTGAAGAAGCTCTTTTATTGTTGAGGATAGCTTACGCTATCCTGGGATTTTTAACTTTTCAAATGAATTTGTAAATTGCTCTTTCTAATTCTGTGAAAAATTTAGTTAGAATTTGGATGGGGATAGCATTGAATCTGTAGATTGCTTTCAGCAAGATGGCCATTTCTACGGTATTAATCCTACCAATCTATGAGCATGGGGGAAACTTTCCATCTTCTAACATCTTCAATTTCATTCTTCAGAGACTTGAAGTTCTTCTTATACAGATCTTTCACTTGCTTGGTTAAAGTCAAAACGAGGTATTTTATGTTATTCGTAACTATTGTGAATGGTGTCATTTCCCTGATTTCTTTCTTGCCTGTTTATGCTTTGGTAGAGGAAGGCTACTGATTTGTTTATATACCCAGCCACTTTGCTGAAGTTGTTTATCAGGCTTAGTAATTCTCTGGTGGAACTTTTGGGGTCACTTAAGTATACTATCATACCATCTGTAAGTAGTGATATTTTGGATACTTCCTTTTCAATTTGTATCCTTTGACCTCCATTTGTTGTCTGATTGCTCTGGCTAGGACTTCAAATACTATATTTAATAGGTAGAGAGAGAGAGTTGGCAGCCTTGTCTAGTTCCTGATTTTAGTGCGATTGCTTTAAGTTGCTCTCCATTTAGTTTGATGTTAGCTACTAGTTTGCTATATATTGCTTTTACTGTGTTTAGGTATGGTCCTTGAATTCCAGATCTTTCCAGGACTTTCATCATGAAGGCATGTTGAATTTTGTCAAGTGCTTTCTCAGCATCTAATGAAATGACCATGTGGTATTTATCTTTGAATTTGCTTATATAGTTGTTATATAGTTGATTATATAATGATGATGATGATGATGATGATGATGATGATGATGATGATGATGATGATGAAGTGAAGTGCTTATATTGATGAATTTCTGTATTGAACCATCCCTGCATCCCTGGCATAAAGCCTACTTGATTATGATGGATGATCATTTTGATGTGTTCCTGATTTTGGTTTGCAAGAATTTTATTAAGTATTTTTGCATCGATATTCTTAAGGGAAATTGGTTTGAAGTTCTCTTTCTTTGTTGGATCTTTATGTGGTTTAGGTATAAAAGTAATTGTGGTTTCATAGAAGGAATTTGGCAGTGCTCCATCTGTTTCTATTTTGTGGAATAGTTTGGACAGTATTGATATGAGGTATTCTATGAAGGTCTTATAGAATTCTGCACTTTCTCATCTGATCCTGGGCTCTCTTTTGTTAGGAGACTTTTTAATGACTGCTTCTGTTTTCCTAGAAGTTATGGGGTTGTTTATATGGATTATCTGTCCTGATTAACTTTGGTACCTGGTATTTGTCTAGAACATTGTCTGTTTCCTCCAGATTTTCCAGTTTTGTTAAATATATGCTTTTGTAGTAGGGTCTGATGATTTTTTAATTTCCTGTGATTCTGTTGTTATGTCTCCCTCTTCATTTCTGATTTTGTTTATTTGGACACACTCTCTGTGTCCTCTCATTAGTCTGGCTAAAAATTTATCTATCTTGTTGATTTTCTCAAAGAACCAACTCCTAGTTTTGTTGATTCTATATATAGTTCTTTTTGTTTCTACTTGGTTGATTTCACCGCTGCGTTTGATTATTTCCTGTCTTCTAATCCTCTTGGGTGTATCTGTTTCTCTTTGTTCTAGAGCTTTTAGGTGTGCTGTCAAGCTGCTGATGTATGCTCGCTCCTATTTACTTACTTATTTCTTTCTTTCTTTCTTTATTTATTTATTTATTTATTTGCAGGCACTCAAAGTAATAAGTTTTCTTTTTAGCACAGTTTTCACATGTCCTATAAGTCTGGTATGTTGTACCTTCATTTTCATTAAATTCTAAGAATCTTTAATTTCTTTCTTTATTTCTTCCTTGACCAAGTTATCACTGAGTTGAGCATTGTTCAACTTCCATGTACATTTGGGCGTTCTGTCGTTATCGTGTTTATTGAAGACCAGCCTCAGTTCGGGGTGATCTGATGCATGGGATTATTTCTATCTTCCTGTTATCTGTTGAGGCCTGTTTTGTGACAGATTATATGGTCAATTTTGGAGAAGTTATCATGAGGTGCTGAGAAGAAGGAATATCCTTTTGTTTTAGGATGGAATTTCTATAAATATCTGTTTAGTCCATTTTGTCTACAACTTCTGTTAGTTTCTCTATGTCTATTTAATTTCTGTTTCCATGATTTGTCCATTGATTAGAGTGTGGTGTTGAAATCTCCTACTATTGTTGTTTGAGGTGCCATGTGTTCTTTGAGCTTTAGTAAGGTTTCTTTTCTGAATGTAGAGGTCCTTGCATTTGGAACATAGCTATTTAGGATGGAGAGTTCATCTGGGTGGATTTTTTTCTTTGATGAATATGAAGTGTCCTTCCTTATCTTTTTTGATGACTTTTCATTGACAATAGATTTTATTTTATATTAGAATGGATTGTTTCTTCTGACCATTTATTTGCTTTGAAATTTGTGTCCCAGACTTTGACTCTGAGGTAGTGTCTGTCTTTGTCCATGAGCTGTGTTTCCTGTATGCAGCAAAATTCTGGGTCCTCTTTATGTATCCAGTCATTTATTCTATTTCTTTTTATTGGGGAATTGAGTCCATTGATTTTGAAAAGTATTAAGGAATAGTGATTGTTACTTCCTATTATTTTCGTATTTAGTGGTGGAATTATGTTTGTGTGTTTCTCTTCTTTTGGGTTCATTGCAAGGAGATTACTTTCTTGCTTTTTCTAGGGTGTAGTTTCCCTTCTTTTCTTGGGCTTTTCCATCTATTGTCTTTTGTGGGGCTGGATTTATAGAAATATACTATGTAAATTTAGTTTTATTATGGAATATCTTGGTTTCCCCATCTATGTTGAGAGTTTTGCTGGATATAGTAGTCTGGGATGGCATTTGTGTTCTCTTAGGATCTGTATGACATCTGTTCAGGACCTTCTGCCTTTCATTGTCTCTGTTGCGAAGTCTGCTGTAATTCTGATAGGTCTGCCTTTATATGTTACCTGATCTTTTTCACTTACTGCTTTTAATATTCTTGCTTTGTTTTGTGCATTTGGTGTCTTGACTATTATGTGACAGGAGGAATTTCTTTTCTGGTCCAATCTATTTGTAGTTCTGTAGGCTTCTTTTTTGTTTATGGGCATCTCTTTCTTTAGGTTAGGGGAGTTTTCTTCTATAATTTTGTTAAAGACATTTACTGGCCCTTTACGTTGGGAGTCTTCATTACCTATTATTGTTAGGTTTGATCTTCTCATTGTGTCCTGGACTTCCTGGATGTTTAGGCCTAGGAGCTTTTTTCCTTTTACATTATCTTTGATGGTTGTGTCGATGTTTTCTATGGTGTCTTCTGCCCCTGAGATTTTCTCTTCTATCTCATGTATTCTGTTGGTGATGCTTGCATCTATGACTCCTGATTTCTTCCCTAGTTTTCCATCTCCAAGGTTGTCTCCCTTTGTTCTTGTTTATATTTCCATTTTTAAATCCTGAGCAGTTTTGTTCAATTCCTTCACCTGTGGTTTGTGTTTTCCTGTAATTCTTTTAGGGATTTTTGTGTTTTTCCTCTTTAAGGGCTTCTACCTTTTCACTTGTGTTGTCCTGTATTTCTTTAAGGGAGTAATTTATGTCCTTCCTAAAATCCTCCATCATCATCATAAAACATGATTTTAAATCTAAATCTTGCTTTTCCCCTGTGTTTGAATATCCAGTATTCATGGGACAATTGTGCTCTGATGATGGTAATTAATCTTGGTTTCTGTTGCTTAGATTCCTAAGATTGCCTCTTGCCATCAGCTTGTCTCTGGTGTTAGCTCGTTTTTTTGTTTCTGACAGTGGCTTGACCCTCCTGTAGGCCTCTGTTTCAGCACTCCTGTAGACCTGTTTTCTTCTTTTCTTTCAGTTGGTTCCAGGAATAAAATGTTCTGCTCTCAGGTGTGTAGCCTCCACTAGCAGATGGCTTTCAGCTCTAGGCTTGGGCAGGAACTAGAAGGGTCTTGCCCCTGACTGCTCTTAGGTCCCTGTGCCCATGGGGCACAGGTGGCACTAAGGATTTCCTCTTGTGTTGGGAATGTGCACAGAGAGTAGTCTCCTCTGATTTCTCAGGAGTGTTTGCACTTCTGAGGGTCTAGCTCTCTCCACTCACAGAATTTTTGTGCAGGGAGCTGTTTGGTTCAGTTCAGTTCTCGGCACAGACATGTACTGTGGGTTCCTGCTGCTGAATGCTCCTTATTTCTGTGTCCAGAGGCACTGTGCAGTTTTCTCTTGGGCCAGGGATGTGGGCAAAGGTGGGCAGAATTGACAGTCTGTCCCGAAATCTCACGATTGTTCTCACTTATGGGTGTTCAGCTCTCTTCCTCCACAGGATTTGGGAACAGGAAAATGTGGGATGGGATCAGTTCAGTTCCGGGCACAGCCAGAAACTGGAATTGCCCTTTCCCAAAGGACTTCTGCCTTTGTGTGTTCTCAGTCCACCAGGCAGTTCACTTGGAGCAGAAAAGTTGGCCTTACCTCCGCTTTCAGGCATGTAGTCATTCCTGGCAGCTGACTTTCAGCTCTTGGTGAGGGCAGCAACTGTGAAGGGTCCTGCCCCTACTGCTCATAGGTCCCTGTGTGCAGGGGGCCCAGATGGCACTAGGTGTTTTCCTCTTGAATCGGAAGTGTGGGCAGAGAGTAGTCTCCTCTGGTTTCTCAGGAGTTTCCATACTTCTGAGAGTCTAGCTCCCCACCCCCACCCCCATGGGATTTAGGTGCAGGGAGCTGCTTTACTGGTTCAGTTCACTTCAGCGCATAGACCTTGACTGCAGGTACCTGCTGCTGATTGCTCCTATATTGCTGTGTCCAGAGGCACTCCACAGTTTCCTCTTGGGCCAGGGATGTGAGCAAAGTTAGGCAGATGTGGCAGTCTGTCCTGAGGCCTCAGAATTGTCCACACTTCTGGGTGTTCAGCTCTTTTCCCCATGGGATTTTGTCCGTTATTTTTGAAATATACACTCATGAGTTATCCAACAAGACTTTAATGCACAGATGAGTGCCGTTTCCCCCAATATGGTAGCTGAGAAAGCCTACTTATCCTTTTCTTTGACTGAAACTTATACCCCATTAAGGTCATAGGACATACTGTATATGTACCTATTGTTTTAAAAATTATCACGTTGTCCCTGGTCCAGCAAGTGAGGACTGAAAATATAAACAGCACATTATACTATAAGCTATGACTTAGCAAAAAATTCAGAATATTTTGAAGACCTATTAAATTTTTGTGTTTGTTTAATGATGTGTAGAAATATCCACTAAAATGAACATTAGCAAAAGTATGGATTTGCCTTTAATAATGATTTTTGTTAACTTTAATTTTATTATACTTTTCATTTATTCTCTCTCTATCTCTGTCTCTCTCTTACTTTTTTTCTTTCTTTTTGTATGTGCCTGTGTGTGTGTACATGTGTGTATTTGTACCTGTTGTGAATGTGTGTGTGTGTGTGTGTGTGTGTGTGTGTGTGTGTGTGTGTGTAGCACATGCTTTGAGGTAGACTTCTTCTTCTATCTGGTGAATTCCAGGAATTCATTCAAGTTCTTGGTTTCACTATAGGTAGCCTTAATCACTGACATAGTTTTTCTTTACCGATTCCTAATGTCACTGTTTCAGTACTACTCTGACAATTGAGTAGGAAGGGTTTGAGTTTGGAGCTACACTGTGAAAAAGACAGCTGCAAAATTAGGCTAAACTGAATTAACAGTAGCAATGTTTGGAATATGTATTTTCCAATTGTATTTTCTCCAAAAATGAAAACTATGACCAAGGTTCTTAACTCCTAGACAATTTCAGGGATATTTTTGAATCAGGAGTTTCACTATACATGTTTGACTTTAATTCAGCAAATAGGAATCAAATTCTCCAGTAGTATTTTCTGTAATCCAAACTGTAATCAACAGATGTTTTTACTTGAGGCTTATTTTAGAAACAAATTAAAAGATTCTAGAATTCTCTGTTGCCTTCACTTAATTTTTTTCTTTCACTTCAAAGTTATTTTGAGAGTATATTTTGCTGGTTCCCCGGAAAAGGTTCCTAGCATTTGTAATGAAGGTTATCTGTAATAATCAAACTCCCCTTTTTTCTATTGTATCAATGTATGTTTTTTTGTGATATTTTTATTTACAGTTACAAATTTATATTTTATTATATATATTCTTAAGTTTAGGTGGTGGTTTTTTAAAATTGTGATATTTTAGATATGTGGCTTACCTTTGATTATTATGAGTATATTCTGGAGTACAAATTAGGAATTAATGTATCCATTACCTCAGCGCTTAGAAATACCAGTTCCTTTTCTCTTAATTTTTTTCACTTTATATTCTCCCCAACATACTGATTCTATAGATGATTTCAGAATTTCATACAATGTACACTGTCATTTTTTACTTCCTTTTGTTGCCATGTCCACCTTCTCATCCCTGAGCGCTCTCCAAAAAATATGAAAAGAAAAGCAGTCAGAAACGAAGGAAGGAAATAAAGAAGAAAAGAAGAAAGAAAGAAAGAAAGGAAGAAAGAAAGAAAGAAAGAAAGAAAGAGAGAAAGAGAAAGGGAAAAAGAAAGAAAGACAAAGAAAGAAAGAAAGAAAGAAAGAAAGAAAGAAAGAAGGAAGGAAGGAAGGAAGGAAGGAAGGAAGGAAGGAAGGAAGGAAGAAAAGGCTGTGATCATAGAGTTCATGGATTTCTACTTGGTATTTGTTGGCAGTATGGAACACTGACATCAGCATGATTCTTGAGGGACATCAACATGGTTTCCTGTGACAGCCCTGATCATGGCCATCAGCATGGTCTTCAGCAGTACTTACTCTCATTAGCAGATCACTTGGAATTCGATTATAAATAAACTTATTCAATTATACACTTTCATTATACATATATATCTGTACATTCCAGTGAACATATAACTATATGTTATAAATGGTATAAATATATTGAAATATAAACATATTCAGGCTCATATTCACCGTTGGATTGTTAAAGGAGGCAGTTGTAGGGATACAGGAGGATGAAAAAAAGAAAGGCCTGGTCTGACATTAGGTGGGGCCATGTTTACACACAGTGAGGGGCTTCTTTCTCTCCTATTTATACAGGAGTCTACAATGCCTTTATACGTGCAGAAATATCTTGTACAGTCCACAAAGTAACCTGGGAAGTATAATCAGTCAACAGGAAATTAACACCTCTATACCTGAAAGGATATAAAAAATTCAGGGCAGGAGTAATATAGCCCTTATTTGGGAGGGGAAGAGCTTTGTTAGAGGGCATGGGACCCAGAACTCTGGGTCCACTGAAGAAGGGGAATCTCTTTCAAGTAACTGGGAGAGACCCTTAACTTGGTTGACTGTGATGGGTCATGCAATTGCCATTCTGTATTCATGAAATTGAAAACTAATTATTAGGAGACCGACAACAGATGATTTGGTCACAGAGAGATTTCATGGGAAGGCTGATGAATAGAGAAGAACAGAGGTTGAAGAAAGTAGGCACAGAGTTGATTCTCAGGGTCAGTGACTGGTCCATCGCCAGAATTGACCAAAATGAACTAGCAGATATAGCAGGGATCATCAAAGGAAGGGAGCGTGAGAAAAATAAATGATTAATGTAAAGAATTTTAACTGGCCTAGGGTTAAAAGGAAAAACATCCCCTTTAGTCAGAGTTCATTCTCAGCATTAGAAAGTTAGTTTTAGGGTAAAAGCTATTGGGAGAACTTATGGGTAATATTTTGTTTGGGTACAGAGCAAAATTCAATAGGTAAACATTTTAAAGGAAGGTAAAAAATGTAAGTATCAAAATAATGAGTAAAGAATGATCAAGGGGGATGGACGGGGAATGAAAAATGGGCAGGAACTGGGAGACCATGTGTAGTAGACACTTGCAATAGAATTTTTCTAGTCTCTGTCTCTAGGGTCCAATTCAAAACAGTTAGAATTTGTTGGCCTGGATGCAGTTTGTTCACTGAGAGCACAAATTCCACCCCAGTGGTCAGATTTAGTCCTTTTTAATTATGTAGCTCTACATCCGTCAAGGAGTTGAGCGGGTCTTGAGGATATTATGGTGATCTGAACTGGTGACACAGAGAGATTAATTCGTGAAGATAAGGCTTCATATCACCTGTGTCATTTCTGAGACCCTAAAGCAACATCCGTGGTAGCAGGAAGAGAGATGAGTGCAACGGTCCATTAGTCCTCTGTCTGTCACTTTAACTGTTTTAGGTGTTTGGGGTTTTTATCTCTTGGTAACTGAGTCAAGGCTGACAAAAGTACAACAGCAGTTAGAATGTCCCATAACGGAGCCATGATAAAAGTTAATAGTTGTCAACGATCCAGAGTATAAGCCTGGTCATAATAACTGCACAAATTTGTGTGTAATACTAAGAGAGAAAGTTATTGGAGAAAAAATTTACATCTACATGAACAAGAATTAAATGCAATTTTACAACAGGGTCAACCATGTCCTAACTCTTTAAATAAACAAGTGAATGAACTTTGTATATTTATTTTAAATACTAACAATGCCAACTATTAGTGAGTAAAAATAAAGCGTCTCAACTGAAACATAATTTTTGATAAGATCAACTTGATGAGGTAAAAAATTAACCAAATGAATGTATCTAGTATTAGAAATCATAACAATATATATTTTTGTTGAAATCAAAGTTTTATAACTGTCTTTCTAACCTGTAGTGACCTTAAAATATAATACTTTCCCAGTCTGTTAGCCTATGCCTTTTTATTGGTGAATTGAGTCCATTGATGTTGAGTGATATTAAAGATGGATGAATTGATGTTGAGTGATATTAAAGATGGATGATTGTTCATTCCTGTTGTTTTTTGTTATTGGAGGCGGTATTGTGTGTGTGTGTATGTGTGTGTGTATGTGTGTGTGTGTGTGTGTGTGTGTGTGTGTGTGTGTGTGTGTGTTTGATTCTCATCTTTTGAGTTTAAAATGAGATGTTTAATGTCTTGTGTTTTCTTGGGTGTAGTTTCCCTCCTTATGTTGGAGTTTTCCTTCCAATGTCCTCTGTAGGGTTGGATGAGAAGAAAGATATAGTTTAAACTTGGTTATGTCATTGTAAATCTTGGTTTCTCCAGCTATGGTGATTGAGCACATTGCTAGGCATAGGAGCCTGGGGTGACATTTATGTTTTCTGTCAAGGATCTTCTGGCTTTTAGAGATTATGTTGAGAGATCTGATGTACTTCTGATAGGTCTGATTTCATCTGTTAGATGGCATTTTTCCCTTTCTGCTTTTATTATTCTTTCTTTGTTCTGTGCATTTAGTGTTTTGATTATTATGTGATGGGAGGATATTTTTTATGGTCCAATTGATTTAGTGTTCTGTAAGCTTCTTGTGCATTTATGACCATTCCCTTTCTGTATGATAGGAAAATTTTTCTCTGATTTTGTTGAAGATGATTTCTGGTCCTTTGAGAAGGACATCTTTATATTCTTTAATTCCAATTATTGTTAGTTTTGACCTTTTCATTATGCCCTGAATTTCCTGGATGTTTTTATTTAGGAGCTGTTTACACTTAGTATTTTCTTGGACAGTTACAGTGTCATCTGTGGTATCTTCTATAACATATGGCTGTGACTCTCTTTTCTATCTCTTGTATTCTGTTGGTGATGCTTGTGTTTGTAGCTTCTGATCTCGTCCTTACATTGTCCATCTCCAGGGTTGCCTTGATTTGTGGTTTCTATATTGTTTCTATTTCCGTTTTTAAGACTTGGAAAGTTTTGTTCAATTCTTTCACCTTTTGATTATATTTTTCTGTATTTCTTTAAGGGATGATTTTGTTTCCTCTGTAAGGGATTCTACTTGTTTGCTTGTGTTTTCCTATAATTTTTAAGGAAGTTATTTGTATCCTCCCTAAAGGCCTCTATTATCCTCCTGAGATGGAACTTTTAGGTCAGAATCTTGATGTTCATGTGTGTTAGGGAATCCAGAGCTTGCCGTGGTGGAAGAACTGGATTCTGACGGTGCCAAATTTATTCTGTTGCTTGTGTTCTTGCACTTGCCTCTCACCATCGGTTTATCTCTAGTGTTAACTGGCCTAGGGGTCTCTTACTGGAACCTGCCTCCTTACAGGCAGGTAGGTCTCTGTGACTTGGGTGAGAGTATGCCTCCTGAGGGGCCAGCAGTGCAGTCTAAGTGACAGAGACAGACAACACCTCAGAGTAAAGGGCAGGAAAAAGTTTGCCAAGCAAATGGTCTTAAGAAACAAACTGGAGTTCTAATATCCAATAAAACAGATTTTTCAACCAAAAGTTGTCAAAAGAGATGGGGAAGGACACTTCATACTCTTCAAAGGAAAATTCCAAGATGAACTCTCAGTCCTGAACATTGATGCCCCAAATGGAAGGACACCCACCATTTTAAAGAAAACTTTACTAATGCTCAAAACACTCATTGAACCTCACACAATAATACTGGGAGACTTCAACTCCTCACTCTCACCAATGGACATATCACTGAAACAGAAACTAAATAGAGACATAGTGAAACTAGTAGAAGTTATGAGCAAAATGGATTTAACAGATATCTACAAGACATTTCACCACAAGAGACTATATTTTCCTGTTGGTACCTCATAGAACATTCTCAAAATTTGATCATATAATTGAACACAGAAAGAAGCCTCATCATATGTAAGAAGATTGAAATAACCACATACCTTCTATCACACCACTACAAAGGCTGATCTTCAATAACACCAAATGTTTATATCAATGTATTGTAGCTGAGGAGGAGGAACAGCATGAATAGAAGCCAGATAAATTGAGTTTAGGCTATGTGAATTCAATAGCATGAGCATTTCTAATTCTAATGTGCCTGACAGTAAAAGAGAGGAACATGATCTCAAACATGGTAAAGATAGTCTATAAATTACAATTTGTCTTGTCACCTCTATACTCCCATTCCAGCATGCATTCTCATATACATTATACATGCATACATGTACATTCATACATGTATACACACTGATGTGCATATAAACATAATGAGTACATATGTAAAATTGAATAATTTTAGGGAATCTTTAGGTAAAAGATGGTGACATCAAAGAGCATGTCAAAGTAGACAAGCAAAAGCCCATGAAACTTCAACACTACGTAAAAATGTACAGGCCAATGAGGGAAGATGGAAGAAAGGGAGGTAGTACTCTCTAGGGAAAAGCACACGAAAGTGTTAAATATTATCAAATAGACAACACTAAAGACATAAACAGGTTAACTTTAGGAAACATATGCATATTATGAGAATTAATGAAATATGAGTCT
Source organism: Rattus rattus (assembly GCF_011064425.1). Lineage (NCBI taxonomy): Eukaryota > Metazoa > Chordata > Mammalia > Rodentia > Muridae > Rattus > Rattus rattus. Next base: position 32,679,431 of record NC_046165.1, on the reverse strand, counting down.
ATGAATTTGAAGGAAAGTAGGAGGTAGAATATGAAAGGGTTTGCAGGTAAAAAAGGAAGAGAAACTTTTAAATACCACAATAATAAAAATAAAGAGGAAAATAAGTATGCCCATCAATTATCCAAATGCCAAAAACAGTTTATAATGAAAAATACTTGCATGCTGACATTCAATGTCTAAGTTTCTATTTTAATCCTGTGCAAACAAACAACTGCCATGTTGATACTTAAGACTACCATTTGAGGTTGCGTGGTGGGAGCATACACCTTTGACCTCAGAAGATGAGAATCAGAGGCAAATGAATCTGAGTTAAAGAACATTCAGAGACTGCCCTACCTGGGGATCCATCCCATATAGAGACACCAGACACTATTGTGAATGCCAAGAAATGCTTGCTGACAGGAACCTGATAGAACTGTCTCCTGAGAGGCTCTGCCAGAGCCTGACAAATACAGTTGTGGATGTTTGGAGCCAACTATTGGACTGAGCACGGGGACCCCAATGCAGGAGTTACAGAAAGGATTGAAGGAGCCAAAGGGGTTTGCAACCCCATAGAAATAACAACAATGTCAACCAACCAGACTGCCCAGAGCTCCCAGGGACTAAACTACCAATCATCTGGTACACATGGAGCAACCCCATGTCCCCAGCTGCATATGTAGCAGAGGATGGCCTTATCTGGCATCAATGGGAGGAGAAGCCCTTGGTACTGTGAAGCCTTGGTGCCCCAGTGTAGGGGAATGCCAGGGCTGTGAGGTGGAAGTGGGTGGGGAAGAACCCTCATGGAAGCAAGCAGGGGAGCGGGGAGATCAGATAGGTGGTTTGCAGGGTTGGGGGGGGGTTGAGAAAGGGAATAAAATTTGAAATGTAAGTAAGTAAAATATTCAATAAAGAATAATAAAAAAGACCAGCCTGTTCTACAGGGAGAGTTCTGGGACAGCCTAAGCTCCTGGAACACACTCTGGCTCAAAGGGAAAAAAATGAAAATGAAAAAGAAAAAGAAAAAGAAGCAATTTGAGACTTATTTGTAGCACTACAATATTTACTCTCCATGTTTTGGCTTTAAGAAGGCAAAGTAGAAGTCGTTTTCTGTTCTTCAAACTCTAGTCAGCAATGTAATTTACAATGTTAGATTCTTTCTGACTACCTTTAATTAAAAAGAAGTATGAAAGGAAGAACGGGGGCCGACCCTTGTAATTCTTGCACTTAAAATATTGAGATAGGAAGATTGCTGTTAGTTTAATGGAAGCCATTATTACAAAGTGAAACATTAGTTCAAAATACCACGGAAGATAAGTTAACTAGTACAGGCTTTATCAAAGTTGAAATGTTTTATTTTGTTTTCCAAAAATCCAGAATAAGAATGACCCTATTAACCCTTGTATTTGTTGCTTTTTCTATTGCTGTGATAAAAGACTATGAAGAAGGCAAAGTACTCGGCTTTAGTTGCCAAAGACCAAGAGTTCATCACCGTCAAAGCAGAGAAGCCTAGCATCAAGAAGCAGAAGCAGAGACCGGAACATCTCTAATGATAAATAGGAAACATATAGAACAAACAACTGTCTACTGAGGGTCTCTGCCAGAGTCTGACAAGTACAGAGGTGGATGCTTACAGCCAACCATTGGACTGAGCACAGGGTCCCCAATGGAGGAGCTAAAGAAAGGACTAAAGGAGCTGAAGGGGTTTGCAACCCCATAGGAAGAACAACAATATCAACCAACCAGACACCCCAGAGCTACCAGGGACTAAACCACCAACCAAAGAGTACACAGGGAGGGACCCATGGCTCCAACTGCGTATGTAGCAGAGGATGATCTGGGAGGAGAAGACCTTGGTCCTGGGAAAGCTTGATACCTCAGTGTAGGGGAATGCCAGGGCCTGGATGGGGGAGGGAGTGGGTGGGTAGATGGGAAAGCACCCTCATAGAAGCAAAGGGAGGGGGATGGATGGGGGTTTCCAGAGGGGAAATTGGGAAATGGGATAACATTTGAAATGTAAATAAATAAAATATCCATTAAAAAAGAGAAAAGCTACATGACATAACCTCCTGAAACTCTCCCTTGATGAGATACTTTATCTAGACAGCCACACCTCATAAATCCTCCAGAAATAGGACAAAAAACTAAGGTGAAACATCATCATTTCAAGATGATGATTAAATGATGATCAGATTCATCATTTAATACCTGCACACCAGCTGTGCAACTCTTGTAGATACTTACACAGCATTGTTTTTATTGCAGTGCTATTCATGATAGTTAATTGAGAGAACTTAAGTGACAAGTAACAAAACAAATGTGGATTTAATGTGTGTGTGTGTGTGTGTGTGTGTGTGTTTGTGTATGCATTTGTAGAAAAATAGAAATTAGAAATGTTCATAAGTAAATTAAGCCAGTCTTACAAGAACAAATATCAGGGTTTCTCTAATTTTTGTTCCAGTATATTATATGTAGATATAAAGTCATATAAATCTAAATCAATATAAATATTAAACTCTCCATGGGAACAAAAGTAACAGACAGAATGATTGAATGTTATGGCAATAAAAGATTAAATATTGGATGGAATATGTTCATTAACAACAAAAATATATAAAAATATTTTTAAAATAAAATAAAACGAAATAAACAAAAATAAACACAATAAGAAAACTGTTGCAAACTGCTGTTTAATAACAAAAAATATTTCTAAAGACAAATAATCTGGTAAATGAGTACATTATATTATGATTAAAATGATGATGATGATTATTCTGTAAAATTGTTGGACTTCTATATAAGGATAAAATATTTCCATCAGGTGGAAAACACGGTTAACTACTTAATCTTTAAGATTTAGAGAACTTATCACAAGTAGTTGTCATTGGTCTTGGAGGAAAAAAAATCAATGAGAGTTCCATTATTCAACTCTGCCTTTCCTCACTTTAATAATAGGCAAAATTCTAAAGAAATAGTTACATCAAAAACCTAAGGCACGTAAATTAATATAATCTTTCCCTAGTTATCAACTGTCAGATTTTCTGAAAACTTGTGATAATAGGCTCCATTTTAGCTATTCATTCTAATACAGATAACAATGTAGTTAAAAAGATATAAAAGGGAACCAGTTGGATCAAAAGATAATTTAGATTATTAAAATAGAGTTTCAGAGTGAAAAGTTCGTAGTTAAAGTTATATATAAGAAAATCTGATTGTTAATACCCATGGTCAAGGATTACTAATAAATGTAGTCAGAAAAGTTACATTAGACTTATAAAAAATCTATATTATATGAAAATTTCTAAAATACTAATGCCATTTATGAAGAAGTTATATATAGAGAGAGTGATTTAAAAATTAAAAATAAATGAGAAATATTTTTTGTATCAAAACCTTCCTTGTTGTGATTAACATTACTCTTGTGTGCTACTTGCAATCATGTTAACTTGCCAAAACCTAAGTTTCTAAGTTTCACTCTAATTAAACATTATTTCATACTTAAAATTGAATTTATATTATATTTGACATTATATTATTCATTTTATCTATAATAAATTACATTATTTTATCAATAATCAAAAATTGTGTCAATTTGTGTAGTCAAGGTTTATTTATTTATATTTAGATAACTCTTTGTTTGCTCTCTATTTCTCCTTTTAGTTTCTTGGTTTAGTTCTTGAAATATTATTTTCAACTTATTGAAAGACACTTTTTATACGATTCTTTTCCTTAGGGCCTTTGCCATTCAGATTGTATTGGGATAAAAGCAATTTTGAAACACTTTTTTTTCATGGATCACAACTCTGGATAATAATTCTATTGACTATTTAGATTTCAGTTTAAAGGTAAATAATAGGTAATCTTTTTTCTGTATTAGAATAAATTTCTATGTACTATTATACCACTTACCCATCAGTTTTCATTACCTGGTATTTTATTGAATTTATCTTTTTACTATCTCTATGCGTTTAATCTCTTGAGTTTCTTTTGATTTTACACAAACAAAATTAAAATGATTTATATCATATGTTATTATGTTTTCTATTTTGTATTATCTCTTTTATGTATTCTACTCAGTCAATATCTTTTCAAATAACTTTCCTTTTTTTCTCTGACTTGGTCCAATCCTACTTTCTGAGGCTAGGATAGATAATAGGCAGTGTATCCCAAACATCCATTTTTATGTTTGTTTGTCAGTTTTGGCCCTAACTATATTGTTTCCATCCAGATGATCTTTTGTCTGTGTGATTATTTACGTTTTTGTTTTTCTTTCCATTAATTCTCAAATATGTGAATGGGTATCATACATTATTATGTTTTTGGTTTTGTTTTGTATTGTGATTCTTGGTTTCTTTTTTCCTATTTCAACTATCTGGTGCTATTAATTATCCTCATCTATTCAGTTGTTATATTTTCCAACTGAAAATATATTTTATATCTAATTTATTGAATATTTTTGTGAGACTTTAAGTTATTTTCTGCCTTCTTGTCTAAAATACTGATTGTTTTTTTGTTAACTACCCTGCTTTATTTGCAAACTGTATATCTGAATAGTTCATGTTCAATGTAGGATATACATATATTTTTCCCGAAAAAAAAAACATTTTTCCCTGCTTACTTTGATTTACATTGGGACCAGAATGACTGAACTATAGAGAATATTTTTCAATAAAAGTATATTCTCTTGTCAACTGAAGTTTCGTGTCTGAGTGGATCAGATCAAGAATCTATCATTCTATCATTCTAATCTGTATCCAAATTGTGATTTAATTCAGATTTCTCAATTATTTACTGTAATTAACATTTCATAAACAGCTACAGGGTCTTTTATATTATGCTTGCTATTATAAATAATGCTTTCAAGCACCTTACTGAGATTCTTTTTAACTTTCTTTTTACTTGAAAATAGTGCTTAGAACAATGGCTATTGTAAAATATTATCTCAGTTTCTACACAGTTTATTTTATTAAATGTGGGTAACTTTAATATGAATTGACATTACAATAGTTTGAATATTTCTTTGAGTTAAGATGTTTAAGCATTATTAAAGAACTCTCAAATAATAACCATTAAGAAGAAAACAATTTTGATATATAATTTAAATTTTAATTAACATTGTTTTGTAAAGTTTGCAGTGTCAATTTTCAAAGTAACAATGATGAAATATTTGTCTATAATCAGAAATAAAACTCAACTTATTTCGTTTGAAATAACTGCAATATTTCAAAAAATATTAAATAAATATAATACAATGCAATTTTATGACAGATAATATTATGCTAGAAAGTTATTTGTTTTGTGATAAATTTAAAGTTGATTTTGCATATATGTCTATGTATTTAAATGTATGTTTATATATTTAAAATATTTAATGAACACATATATGAATTAAATAATGCTTAATAAAAAATAAGCCATGAGTTTGAAGGACAGTTAAAATGGGTATAAGGGAGTAAAAAAGGGGAAGGAAAAATGATGTAATAAAAATATAATTTCAAAAATAAATAAAAATCAATAAAATATAAATCAATATGGCATTGGTAATATGAAAATAGAAGCTAAAATCTATTTTTAAATATTTTGGGTTGCTTCCACATATGTTCAAAAATGACTTTAAAAATAATTATTGTCTAAAAATTGAAAAAAAATGAACCTTTAAAGATAACATAATTCTTGTAAGACTTTTGTGTAGAGGTAAGCAAAATAAATAAATAAATAAGGAAAGAAGGAAATAAAAGAAAGGAAATCCAGAGTACATAAACCATATAATGAAAGAGTGAGAATAAGGCAAAAGACACTGTCAGTAGGACAAAATGGCAACCAACAGATTGGGAAAAGATCTTTACCAACCCAACATCCAATAGAGCTCTAATAATGACTGAAAAGCACCTAAAGAAATGTTCAACATCATTACTCATCAGAGAAATGCAAATCAAAACAACCCTGAGATTCCACCTCATACCAGTCAGAATGTCTAAGATCAAAAACTCAGGTGACAGCAGATGCTGGCTAGGATGTGGAATAAAAGGGACACTCCTCTATTGTTGTTGGGATGGCAAACTGGTACAACAACTCTGGAAATCAGTTTGAAGGTTCCTCAGAAAATTTTACATAGTACTAGGACCCAGCTATACCACTCCTGGGCATACACCCAAAAGATGTTCCAACATAAAACAAGGACACATGCTCCACTATGTTCATAACAGCCATATTTATAATAGACAGAAGCTGGAAAGAACCCAGATGTCCTTCAACAAAGAAATGGATGCAGAAAATGTGGTACATTTACACAGTGGAAAACTACTCAGCTATTAAAAACGATGACTACATGAAATTCTTAGGCTAATGGATGGAACTAGCAAATATCATCCTGAGTGAAGTAACCCAGTAACAAAAGAAAACACAAGATTCACAAGCAATGATAAGTGGATATTAGCCCAAAAACTTGGAATACCCAAGTAACAATCCACAGAAAATATGAAGCTCAAGAACACCAAAATGTAAATACTTCAGTCCTTAAAAGGGAGAAGAAAATACTTAAAGGGTGAAATACAGGGACATAGAGTGGAGCAGTGACGGAAGGAAAGGTCTTCCACAGACTGCCTCACATGGGGATCCATCCCATATACAGCTACCAAACCAAGTCACAGTTGTGGATGCCAAGAAGTGCTTGCTGACAGGTGCCTGATATGGGTGTCTCCTGACAGTTTCTGCCTGAACCTTACTGATATAGATGAGGATGCTTATAGTTAACGATCAGACTGAGCATAGATACTGCAATGGAGGGGTTAGAGAAAGGACTGAAGGAGCTGAAGGGGTTTGCAACCACATAGGAAGTACAACAATATCAACCAACTAGACTCCACTCCCAGAGTTCCTAGGGACTAAACTACCAACCAGTGAATACACATGGAGGAATCTATGGCTCCAGCCACATATGTAGCAGAGGATGTCATTGTCTGGCATCAATAGGAAGAAAAACCCTTGGTTCTGTGAAGGACCTTTCTCCAGTGTAGAGGAATGCCAGGGCATTGGGGTGGGAGTGGGAGCATCTCCATAGAAGCAGGGGGAGGTGGGAGAGGAGAATGGTGGGGGCAGGAAGGAATAACATTTGAAATGTAAACACATAAAATATCCAATAAAAAATTGATATTCAGAAAAATAGATACAAGTGTGAGCACCTTAAGTTAATGAGAGAGATTTGTAAGTAAACTTTTCAGTAAATTTATAGTATAATATAATAATATTTGGAGTACAAATGCTAATCTTTTATGTATTTGACTGGCTGTACTTAGTAGCCTAAAATTATTTTGAGTACTTTGTAAGGATGATTTTGTTGATTTTAACAGTAAATAAATAGTTCGTTGTCCTCCTAAATTTGAATGTACCCTCTTCATTAGATGAAAACTGACTATTAAAGGCTATTTTTCCATGAGGTAGGAGGAAATTCCTGTCATTTTTGAACAGGTTACCTATTTTCTAAGATCTTTAGACTGAATTATGTAACTAGATCTTGCAGATTTTCAGCTTGATATTTATTATTTATTTATTCATTTATGTTTTTATTTTATATCCTGAGCACAGTTTCCCTTCCATCTTCTTTCGGTGTCTCCCTTCCACCTCCCCTTTTATACTCATCCACTCCTCCGCAATATTGTTTGAGAAATATATGTTTATGATTCATAACACCCAATGCAAAATATACTATGAAATAAGCTATCTATAGAACTATGTAGATATAGTAAGTGGTACATACTTTAGAAAATCACATGTCTTACTTTTCAAAATAAGCATTATTCTTATTACTCCTAACAAAATCACCGAGTTACTTCTGATAAGTTAGAAAAATCTATCCCCATTTTTTTTTCTGGATAATGCACTGAAAGTAGCATCTAAAAATTATCAATAATTAACAGTTATAAATAGTTACATCTCTATTACCTCTAAATAAATTCAGAACCAAAATAACTGAAACATAGATTTGGTGCAATAAAATGTAAGACTTCATGAAAGGTGAAAAATAGAGCAACATTTCTTAATTATACATACTTTAATGAAAACATGACGATATATGGACGAAATCCCTATTTCATTATTTTTATTGTTCTCTTGAATTTGCTTCAAGTTGGGAGTAAATAAATGCCCTCCAAAGTTAGATATATATGAAATATTGGTTGCCAGAAATTAACTATTGAAAGATACATTTATATTATTTTTGAGATATTAATATTGTGAATCTTTAAGGAATACATTCAAATCTAAATAACTTCTCTTTCTTAAGTGATTTAATTGTCTGCATGTTTGTGTGTTTCATAGTCACTTTGCCCCATTAATAAGCATAGACTAGGAAATTTTCTGGTAGCCCCAAATACTATATGTATCTTAAAAAATCACAGTTGAAACGAGACAATATTGCATACAAATTTGTATTTTAATATCTGAATTAGTTCCTCAGTTATGATCATGGTCCCTCAAAAACATAAATTTATAAAAAAAAAGGTATGTAAAATGATCATAATATGTGTACAGTAACAAATGGATATTTGCTCTGGAATTACAATGAATTGAAATGAAAACCCTTATATCATATTTTCAGCATTATTTAATAACATATCACAGGATATCTAATATTTTACAAGGTAGTAAAATTAATCTTTTTGTTTGGTATTTTAAAATAGGAATACTGCTGAAAATGATAAAATTATTCTGTGACCTTTATCTTTAGTAAAGATCTTTCTAAAGTGTTTAAAGACATTAAAATCATAAATTGAGGATTTCTGCCTTATTTTAAACAAAATCATTGCAAATGCTCAATATTGAGTAAGAAAGAAGGAAATCAGACCTCAGTGTTAAAAAGTCAACAGGAAGAAAGTACAAAAACAAAACATCTGGATTATCGTACAGAATGGAATTAACATGGTAAGGAAAAGCACGTGAGTGGATTGGAAAGGTGGATAATAAAGTTTGTTAGAAAATGACTGTACTCTCCTCGTGTAGAATTTTTTTGAAAGATCATGTATAATTACAAAAAATTATATTCTAAATATGTATCTGAACATTATAACCTTTCTCTTGTAATTATGCAATATATAGGTTTCTAATTAACATGTATCAATAAATACTAATTGTTGAGTAATTTTAATCTAGTAACATGGCTGCTCAAATACTACAAAAAGATCTTCTGTCTTTGATCTGGTTATGATTCAGACATACCTTCAGTACACCCATTTAATACCATAAAATGAAGGTGAAGGTATTTTGTCAAAAGAAGCACCCATGTTTGAAAGTGATGTCTTCATTGAGAGGCAAAGTGAATAATCAGAGAAAGATTTGAGTGAATAAGCTATTTCCAACTCTCACAAGCACAGAGAGGAAAGAGGATCAACAGCACAGAGGGAGAGGGGAAGAGGGCAGTTTTATCGCAGCAGTAATAGAGAGACTGGTTGCAGAAAGAACAAGGTAGTGACAGATGAAATCAGAACAAGCCAGAGAATGAGAAGGAGTCAGAAGGTTAGATGAGATTGCCAAAGTCAATATGAGGCCAAGCAGAGGTACTCAGTTAGAGGCCAAGAAAGAGGTGAGGTTGAATCATTCAGCTTGGAGAAGAGTTAGAGACAGAAAACATTCTAGGCCTAGATTAGATGGTATGGAGGCTAGGGCTTCTTCTTCTTTTTTTTTTTATTATTTATTAGACATATTTCTTTACTTACCTTTCAAATGTTATTCCCTTTCCTGATTTCCTGTCCATAAGCTCCTATCTCCTTCCCTCCCCCTCCGCAATACGAGTATTCCTCCAATATATATCCCTTACTGCCCCCACCCATATTTCCCTACATTGGGGGTCCAACCTTGGCAGGACAAAGGGCTTCCCCTTCCACTGGTGCCCCAACAAGGCTATTCTCTGCTACATATGCAGTTGGAGCCCTGGGTCAGTCCATGTATATAGTCTCTTGGTAATGGTTGAGTCTCTGGAAGCTCTGGTTGGTTGGCATTGATGTTTTTTGGGGGTTGCAAGCTACTTCAATTCTTTCAATACTCCCTCTAATTCCCCCCAAGGGAATTCTGTTGTCAATTCTGTGCTTTGCTGTTAGCATTGACCGTATTGGACATGCTCTGGATGAGTCTCTCAGGAGAGATCTACATCCTGTCCCTTTCATCATGCATTTTTTAGCTTCATCAATCTTATCTAGTTTTCGTGGCTGTATATTTATGGGCCACATGTGGGGCAGGCTCTGAATGGTCGTTCCTTCAGTTGCTGCTCTAAACTTTGCTTCCATATCCCCTCCTATAGGTATTCTTCCCCTTTAAAGAAGGGGTGGGAGCATTCACATTTTCGTCATCCTTCTTCCTGAGATTCCTGTGATCTGTGGATTACATCTTGGGTAATGGAGCTTTTTGGCTAATATCCACTTATCAATGAGTGCATACCAAGTGTGTCTTTCTATAATTGAGTTACTTTACTCAGGAGATATTTTCTAATTCATTCTATTTGCCTATGAATTTCTTGAAGTCATTGTTTTTGATAGCTGAGTAGTACTCCATTATATAGATGTACCGCATTTTTTGAATCTGTTCCTCTGTTGAACGGCATCTGGGTTTTTTCCACCTTCTGGTTATTATACATAGGGCTGTTATGGACATAGTGGAAACTGTGTCTTTATTGTATGTTGGAGCATATTTTGGGTATATGCCCAGGAGAGGTATAGCTGGGTCCTCAGGTAGTTCAATGTCCAATTTTCTGAGGAACTTCCAGACTGATTTCCAGAGTGTTTGTACAAGTTTGCAATCCCTCCAACAATGGAGGAGTGTTCCTCTTTCTCCACATCCTCGCCAGAATCTACTGTCACCTGACTTTTTTATCTTAGCCATTCTGACTGGTGTGAGGTGGAATCTCAGGGTTGTTTTGATTTGCATTTCCCTGATGACTAAGGATGGTGAACATTTCTTTAGGTTCTTTTTGACCATTCAATAATACTCAGATGAGAATGTTTTCTTTAGCTCCATACCCCACTTTTTAATCGGGTTATTTGGCTTTCTAGAGTCTAACTTCTTGAGTTCTTTGTATATTTTGGATACAATCCCTCTATTAGATGTAAAATTGGTAAAGATCTTTTCCCAGTCCGTTGGTTGTCATTTTGTTCTAATGACAGTGTCTTTTGCCTTACAGAAGGTTTGCAGTTTTATGAGGTCCCATGTGTTGATTTTTGATCTTAGAGCATAAGGCATTGGTGTTTTGCTCAGGAAATTTTCCCCAGTGCCATGTGTTCTAGACTCTTCCCCACTTTTTCTTCTATTACTTTGAGCACATCTGGTTTGATGTGGAGGTCCTTGATCCATTTGGACTTAAGTTTTGTACATGGTGGTATGAATGAATTGATTTGCATTTTTCTTCATGCTGACCTTGAACCAGCACCATTTGTTGAAAATGCTATTTTTCTTCAGTTGGATGGTTTTAGCTCCTTTGTCAAAGATCAAGTGTCCATAGGTGTGTGGGTTCATTTCTGGGTCTTCAAAACTGTCCTTGAGTACAGCATTGTTCATCTTCCATGTATATGTGGGCTTTCTGTCATTATTGTTGTTATTCAAGACCAGTCTTAGTGGGTGTTGATCTGATAGGATGCATGTGATTATTTCTATCTTCCTTTATCTGTTGAGGCCTATTTTCTGACTGATTATATGGTCAATTTCAGAGAAGGTTCCATGAGGTGCTGAGAAGAAGGTATATCCTTTTGATTTAGGATGGAATGTTCTATAAACATCTGTTAAATCCATTTGGTTCATAACTTCTGTTGGTTTCTCTATGTCTCTGTTTAATTTCTATTTCCATGATCTGTCCAGAATACACCTAGGTTAGCAGATGGATGCAGTAAGGCTTGGAGACATCAGGAGAATTGTAGATGAAGGGGGATGGGGGAGGGGATCAGAGGTTTGTGGAGGGGAAACTAGGAAGAGGAATAACATTTGAAATGTAAATAAATAAAATAACCAATAAAAATTTAAAAGTTACTTTAAAAACTAAGTTAGTTATTCTTCTTTAAAATTTACATAAAAGAATAATATAACTATACTTTCAGTATTACTCTGCATTCCACAGGTAATTTGTATTTTTTGAACCTATGTCCTCTGGAAGAGCAGCTAGTGTTTTCAACCTTTGGGCCACCCTCGAGCCCCTCGATAAGCTTCCATAAGACTTACTGAGGCTTTCCCAGAATTATGTTCATTCTATAGAGTAATTGGGGGATGAGCGTATTATTATAATAATGTTAAATTGCTTATCCCACCAAATGATTTCACACTCTGTTTGTTAAATTTTAATTTCTTTAAATAGTTGTTAATTTTAAATACACATATCTTGTATGTATTCTGTTAGATTATTCTCAAGTGGTTCATATGTTATAATTTGTTGACATGGTATTATTTCATACTTTCCAGTTGATCATGGGTAGCCTGTACCCCTTGTTTATAAGTAATCGTTTATTTTATTTGTCATATTTGTTGGCCTAATATTTTACTAATTTTCCTTATCATTTAACTATGTGCAAATTCTACAGTGCTTTTAACTTAGAATATTGACAACTCCTGTTTTCTCCTCTCTCCCTACTAATACTAGACCTCAAATCCAGGACTTCATACATGCTGGACCAGCACTGGAGTACTGAGCTGTATTCTAAGCACTTTTTTTTAATCATAAGTACAGTGAAATGTTTATTATTATTATTATTATTATTATTATTATTATTATTATTATTATTATTTTATAGTGCCAAGGAAGTGTTTGATCCCAAAAAAACATACATGAGCCGATATGCAACCCACAAAGGGGTCTTTTTTCTACTCGAGCTAGCTTGGGACCCTCAGCTCACCACTGAAAGGCAGGAAGGTTTTGGTGGAAAGAGGAGCCCTGAGTATCTGCCAAGGTAAGGCTTTATGGTAAACAGCAGGCACGGATGGAGGGAAAGTGTTCAAGCATCTAATTAGAAAACTATTTTTTTTTTATTAACTTGAGTATTTCTTATGTACATTTCGAGTGTTATTCCCTTTCCCGGTTTCCGGGCAAACATCTCCCTAATCCCTCCCCCTCCCCTTCCTTATGGGTGTTCCCCTCCCCATCCTCCCCCCATTGCCGCCCTCCCCCCAACAATCACGTTCACTGGGGGTTCAGTCTTAGCAGGACCCAGGGCTTCCCCTTCCACTGGTGCTCTTACTAGGATATTCATTGCTACCTATGAGGTCAGAGTCCAGGGTCAGTCCATGTATAGTCTTTAGGTAGTGGCTTAGTCCCTGGAAGCTCTGGTTGCTTGGCATTGTTGTTCATATAGGGTTTGAGCCCCTTCAAGCTCTTCCAGTTCTTTCTCTGATTCCTTCAACGGGGTCCTATTCTCAGTTCAATGGTTTGCTGCTTGCATTCACCTCTGTATTTGCTGTATTCTGGCTGTGTCTCTCAGGAGCTGATCTACATCCGGCTCCTGTCGGTCTGCACTTCTTTGCTTCATCCATCTTGTCTAATTGGGTGGCTGTATATGTATGGGCCACATGTGGGGCAGGCTCTGAATGGGTGTCCTTCTGTCTCTGTTTTACTCTTTGCCTCTCTCTTCCCTGCCAAGGGTATTCTTGTTCCCCTTTTAAAGAAGGAGTGAAGCATTCACATTTTTATCATCTGTCTTGAGTTTCATTTGTTCTAGGCATCTAGGGTAATTCAAGCATTTGGGCTAATAGCCACTTATCAATGAGTGCATACCATGTGTGTTTTTCTGTGATTAGGTTAGGGTCACTCAGGATGATATTTTCCAGTTCAACCATTTGCCTACAGGATTTCATAGTTATTGCTTTTTTGATAGCTGAGTAATATTCCATTGTGTAGATGTACCACATTTTCTGTATCCATTCCTCTGTTGAAGGGCATCTGGGTTCTTTCCAGCTTCTGGCTATTATAAATAAGGCTGCACTATGAATATAGTGGAGCACGTGTCTTTTTTTATATGTTGGGGCATCTTTGTGGCCTTTAACATAAGTGGTTGCTGCTGGAATTTAAATCGTAAACTTAATTTCTATTTCCCTCTGCATTGGTTGCCCTTAGGGAGAGGGTGGGTTTGTAACCAGAGGGATGAAATATGTTGGGGTAATTACCTGGAGTTGCTGGTCTTGTTGGGGTGTAACCTGGAGATGCTGGTCTTGTTGGGGTTGAGCCTAGAGTTTGGAGCTAGACTCAGGTTTTGTTGGGATGATATCTTGGAAATTAATGCTATATACCAGCCTATTAGCTTACCTAAGTTCAAAGTTAGGTCAGGTTCTCTAAAATGGAGTCTGAACTTAAGACTTGGCCTTTGAATTTATTTATAATCTAGCCATAGCTAGCTCTCCTCATCCCCTCTCCTACAGTTCCTCATCCCATTCTTTCTCCCACTTGCCACTGAGAGGATGCCCCACCACCAGACCTTCCCCCTTCCCTGGGGCCTCAAGTCTCTCAATTAGGTGAATCTGCTCCCACTGAGGCCATACCAGGCAATCTTCCAATCTTCTACTATATATATATGTTGGTGACTCAGTCTCTTGGAGTTCACTGGGGTCCAGGTTAGTTGAGACTTCTGGTCTTCCTATGGGGTTGCCTTAGTGTTCAGATTCTTCAAACTTCCCCCTAGGGGTCTCTGACTTCAGTCCAATGGTAGGAAGTAAGTAGCTGCATCTGTCTCAGTCACATGCTGGTAGGATCTCTCAGTGGACAGAGTTTCCTATCTGTGAACACTTCCTAGCATCAGTAATGGTCAGACCCCGGTGCCCTGCTACCCCCAAGAGATGGATTCCAAGTTGGCCTGGTCATTAGTCTTCCCCTCAGTGTCTTCCCCATTCCCTATGTGTTGGGAGAGATGCTCTTAAACCCCCCCCCCATTATTGATGTTAATAGGAGAGTTAGAGTTAAGTATAACTGGATTCATGTAAAATTCCCAGCCAGCTACAAAAGACTAATACTAATCTCGTGGCCAGGATGCCCAATGGCACAATCATCTGCAGGGCAGAGAGAGAAAGTGGTGGTCATTGTACTCAGACCGTTTTACAGAGACAGATTCCAGAAAGAACAAGCTAGACACAGGTGAAGGCAGAACGAGCTGAGTGAGAGAATCAGAAGGTGCCTGCAAATGAGAAAATATTGCCAGAGTTAGTACGAGGCCAAGAAGAGCAAATCAGTGAATAACTGAAAAAAGTCAGTTTGAATTATTCAATTTGGAGAGGAATTTTGAGCCAGAACAGCGAATTTATAGCAGGAATTCATAAATAACTAGAGAGGGTAAGCTTATTAAGCAGTAAACCTTTGAGATGAAAATTACATCAGGCAAATAAAAGTTACATTTACAATCTAAATCTTTGATATTAATTAGTTTAGTAATGCTGTCTTATTTTTTGTAGTTTCCTATTAATATGTATCCTTTGTATTCATGAACAACTTACAATATGAATTATCAATGATAACACATAAAATATATGAATATCTCATTAATATAATTTCAATTTTCAAATTTTTTTGTATAGAAGAAAATGCAGTCTAAAACATTGCTTCTCAATATAGACAGGTTCTTCTTTTACCATATCTTTACAAAATATTCTTAATACTTTACATATTTCTGTATGATACATAACTTCAGTTATTTATATCCTTTTCTAACATTCTATCACTAGTTATATGATATATTTATTTATATAATTATTTATTCATTATTTAATTATGCATATATTTAATTATATATATATATATATATGTGGATATACAGATTTAACTTGCCTAGTCCATAATGTTATATGTATAATTGTTTTGAAGTGTGACAATTTGGTAAAGGATAGATAATTCATATTTCCTTCAGTTGGGAATACTCTATCTCTTATTCTTAACATTCATTAATTGCCAAAAGCTCACTGTGTGGGACTGAGGACTGCTGATCTTTAACCAATAAAGTTTATTATGTCTGCTTTGCTTGTCTTTGTTCAGATAATGTTTGTACAGTCATGTTGAGATTTCATGGGTATAGATTATAAAATTACTAATAGTTACAGTCTCAAAGTAAACTTTCTGATCCTCTGGTTTTTAACAGTCCTGTTGTGTCTTCTCCAACCTTAAATGGGCCTTAAGTATAAGAGAAAATTTGTCTTGCTTTTGCTATTTTGTTTTCACTTGAAGTATCTATTCAATCTTGGACGCACAATTCTGCATTGTTGTGTGTTTTTCATTTGTTGTTGCTGTTTTGTTGTTGTTTTGTTGGCTAGGTTTCAGTGCCACAAATATTATTTTCATCTCACTAAGTGTATCTTAAGTCAAAGCACCAAGCTGCTGATCACAGCTAATGTATGTGTAACACTACTGTAGCCTTTGTGCTAATTGTGCTATGCAGATTCGTACTGTGGGTTATAGTTATCAGAGCTAGAAATAGGACTCAAGTCTCGGCATCTGAAATAGTGTAAGGAGTCTCTTAAACTCAGGACGCCTCTCACTAGCATCTGAAATGAGGGGTTCTTGTACTTCATGCTAGGGTTTCTTTGATTTGACCTTTGCCTGTTGAAACGAACAGCCCAAATAAGAAAATTTCATCAAAAATGTTTATTTATATACAAACTGTTACAGTTAGGGTTATCCTGCTGCGAACATATACCATGACCAAGGCAAGTTTTATAAAGGACAACGTTTAATTGGGCTGGATAACACTTTAGAAATTCAGTCTATTATTACCACGGTAGGAGAAGGACAGCATCCAGACAGGAATGATGCAAGCAGAGCTGAGAGTTGTCCATCTTCATCTGAAGGCTGCTTGTGGAAGACTTATTTCCAGGCAAATAGGATGGGAGTAGCCACACCCACAATGACACACCTAATACAATAGGGCCATAACTCCAAATATTGCCACTCCCAGGGTCAAGCATATTCAAACTATGACACAGACTTAAATGCATTGTAATTTTGGTAGATCATTAATAGTATGATCCCTTTTGACTTTACAGACATCCTTACTGTGATGTTACATACCTTCTTCTATTTTATGTATTTATTGTTTTTCTCCCTCTTCCATTTCTTCTATCAAATCAACTGTACCCTGATGGTCTCTTCTATATTGCCCCTGAGACTACCATACCCAGGCAATGGCCACATTTTTACTTTCCTGGTTTCTTCAGTTAGTCAGGGTATGCTCTCACATTTGAAAATTTGGTGCAAGGCTCTGATAAAATATTATAGTTTATGTTTATGTTTTGGGAATAAGAAAAAGAGTATAGTGGTAGTACATAGAAATCTAATTACCAGCAAGGTTCACTATTTTATATGTATTTAAATCCCATTACATATATATATATATATATATATATATTATATCATATTTTCATTATTTATTCATCAGTTAAATGATTTTTAGACTATTTCCATTTCCTAGTTATTATGAGTAGAGTAGCAATAAATATGCCTCAGCAAGTTTCTGTAGGCTAAGACGTTGACTATGATGTGAATTTTCAAAGAGTGAAATAGCTGGGTAAGAAGTAGATTAACTTTTAGCTTTTTGAGAACTCTTCACACTAATTCCCATAAGGGCAGCACCAACTTGCAAAAAACACCACATAAACGAAGGTTCACTTTCTTTTCCCAATTCTTCTTCTGAATTTGTTGAGGGTTGCCTTGATTTTGATATACTTTGACTTTTCTGCTGGGGTAAGAGGGGATTTCAATGTTGTTTGGATTTGCATTTTCCCAATTGTAGGAGATGAATGTTTTTTGAGATACTTCTTAGTACTCATTTTTTTTCTCTTTTTATAATTATTTAGTCAGTTCCTGGGGCCATTATGTGAGTATCCACACACACCCCCCATTTTCCTTTCTTTCGTGAGTTCTTTATATTCTGGATATTAATGTTTTGCTAGTGTTAGATATATAGACATATAGATCATAGGTGAGTTAATAGAGGGTAAGAAAGACATTCTAGAATAAACCTTAGATGGAGAAAGATATCAGAGATATGTCTGGGTGGAAAGGTTGAATTTGGGGCTGAAGGGTATTTTTTTATTATTGTTGAGAACTTAATATATGGATAGTATGGTTATATCACTTACACCCCCACAATATTATTTTTTTAATTATTCCATTTCTCCCCCAACATTCTGAATGCTCTTATCATTGTTAAACTCACACATACATGAACAAATGTTTACAAATACAGTCTACAAAGCTTGTTTAGTGATGTTCATATTTATACATATTTATTGATGAGTCCTTGAATTTGATTAACTTACCAAACCTTTATCTCTGGAGAATACGTATTTCTTCTCTTAGCAGACATTGATTTTGTATAGTTCTTCTATGGAGGTGAGGCCTTTTTATATTTCTCCCATCTGTCTTGGCATATCAACAAGTGTTGACGCTGTGTATATCTTTTTTAGATGACCATATGGTGCCAACTAGTTGTAATATGTAAAAAGCATCCTATCATAAAATAATGTCTTCTTGGTCTCAGAAATTTTCTACACCCTCTTCTGTGCAGTTCAATGAGCCTTAAGGAAAGGGGTAATATTACAGGTTTGTAAGGTGGTGTTGCTGACTACAAGAGATGTAATTAGATCAGAAGACTTTTTCAGTAATGTTTTCTGTCTGCTTAGTGAAATAAAATAATTTTTGATAAAGGATGAAAGTTACAGTCATCTTTGCATGAAACTCATAGTTAAGTATATTTAGCAAGCAGTTTGGAATTATAATGTTTTTATGAATATGACAGTATAAAGTTCTCTTTTAGATTTTCTGATCTTACCAGCCACTGATAGTGGGCTACATTTACACTACAGGCCTTAACTCCTTCCTATTGAACATTGTAGTTAGGGGACTTTTGATTGCTTCTATAATATAATATAATATAATATAATATAATATAATATAATATAATATAATATAATATAATATAATATAATAACAGGTGTCACTGTTGAGGCTGTGAGTGAATTTTTCCATGGAGGTCAATCTGCAGTTCATGGATTTGCAGCTGCATAGGACTTCTTCTAACACAGTTTCTCCTGTGTCGGCATACATAGCACCATTCAATGCTGCAAACACTAGTTCTCAGAGTGGAAACATCAAGTTTTGTTGCAAGTGCATACCTTTAAATTGTTTCTCTAAAGTATATGTTGTCTTCAATGATAAGATCTTTCCTTCAAAAGATTGAAGGGTATTCAAGTGTAAGCCCTATTCCTTATATTATTTTGAGAGTTGCAGTAAATACTTTAACCAGTGACTTGAAAGGAGGTTTCAATCATCTAGAACTCAGGTTTGTTAGTCTATGCCTTTTCAGGGGAACAATATTATCACAAGTGAAGTAACAATTTAAAATACTTATTTTTTGTGAATGGGCATATGTATGCATATATTATATATATTTATATGTATATAAATATATGTGTATATATTTTAAAATGCATACAGTATATAATATAGTGTATAATATGCATCTTAAAATAAAGATAAAACAATGTACCACTGTGACATTTAATTCATTGTTAATACATTTATTGCTCCTTCTTTCTGTAGTATTGCTTTCATTCCTTTGTTTTAAGTTACTCCCAAGTTTTCCATATCTTCCTTCGTAGCACCTGTGCCCTACAGACCCCACTCCAGAGCTGCTTCTCCCACTATGGCTATCCCAACCTCAGTAATGGTCCCTTCTGCCTTCCTGTTTTCTGTGGTTATTCCTGCTTATAATCTCTCATCTAAAGATCAAATCCATGGTCCCCAAATGAGAAAAAAACAAGTATTTTTCTAGGAAAGTAGTCATAACAAAGAATAAGTTTTATTTTCCTAACAAGGAATCTTGAGCTCTCTATTTTTTATTTATGCTTTTTTGTAAGTTGTACTTGTAGTGACCCCCATATCTCCTTAAGGTTTTCTTTTCTTTCATTTTTTTTTCTTTCTACTATCTCCTAGTGTGTACCAGGTAACATGCTCTGTTGACAGTCTGCCTTGAAATTGCATCATTCACATCCTGAAGTTCATTTGCTATGCTATTACATTTTATTCTCAAAATTTCTACAAATAAAGGTACAAACTTTTCCTCCACTATGCTTACTATAAAATTAAATGCCAGAAACTTTCCATTTATTCAGATACCCCAAACTATTTTCTAATTACTTTTCAAGATTTGTAAATTGATTTCTAAATATTTGGCCAGATGATATTTTTCTGTCTCATTTATCTAGTCAGGTTTTATTTTAATTTTTATTATTCATATATTTGGTTTTTTGTTTATTGTTTTGTTTTTTTCTTTTTGTTTTTAGTTTTCTAGTTTTCCTGGATATTACTCTGTAGATAAGGCTGGTCTTGAATTCAGATTCATCTGCCTCTCTCTCTGCCTCTGCCTCTGCTTCTACCTCTGTGTCTCTTCTTCCTCTGCCTCTGCCTCTGCCTCTGCCTCTGCCTCTGCCTCTGCCAAGCTCGTGGATTAAAGTAGTACACCACTACCATCAGACAATCAGAGTTAATTTTATATCCAGTCACTTTGCTGACGTTGTTTATCAGCTGGAGAAGTTCTCTGGTAGAATTTTTGGGGCCACATATATATGCTATCATATCATCTGCAAATAGTGTTTCCTTTATTTCTTCTTTGTCAATTTGAATCCCCCTGATGTCTTCTTGATGTTTTATTGTTCTAGCTAGCACTTTGAGTACTATATTGAATAGATATAGGGAAAATGGGCATCCTTATCTATTCCCTGATTTTAGTGGTGTTGCTTCAAGTATCTCTCAATTTAGTTTGATATTAGTTATTGGTTTGCATTAATTTTTTTATTATGTTTAGGTATGGGCCTTGAATTCCTGATCCTTCCAATAATTTTTAACATTAACAGGTATTGTATTTTGTTGCTTTTTCTGCATCTAAGGAAATGATCATGTGTTGTTTTTTTTTTTTTTACTTTGTTTATAGAGTGGATTATATTAATGGATTTTTGTATATTGAACCAACTTTGTATCCCTGGGATGAAACGTACTTGATCATGGTGAGTGATGATTAGATGTGCACTTGGATTTGGTTTGCAAGATTTTTATTGATTATTCATAAGTGAGATTGATCTGAAGTTCTTTGTTTTGGTTGGATCCTTGTGTGTTTTAGGTATCAGAGTAATTGTGCTTCTTAGAATGAATTAGGTAATGTT
Source organism: Rattus rattus (assembly GCF_011064425.1). Classification (NCBI taxonomy): domain Eukaryota; kingdom Metazoa; phylum Chordata; class Mammalia; order Rodentia; family Muridae; genus Rattus; species Rattus rattus. The sequence goes on along the minus strand of NC_046165.1, from coordinate 32,658,293 downwards.
CCTTCTGTTTCTGTTTTATGGAATAGTTTGAGGAATATTGGTATTAGGTTTTCTTTGAAAGTCTTGTAGAATTCTGAATTAAATCTATCTGGCCCTGGACTGTTTTGGTTGGGTGGTTTTTGATGACTATCTTCTTCCTCTTCCTCTTCCTCTTCCTCTTCCTCTTCCTCTTCCTCCTCTTCCTCTTCCTCTTCCTCCTCCTCCTCCTCCTCCTCCTCCACCTCCCTCCTCCTCCTCCTCCTCCCTCCTCCTCCTCCTCCTCCTCTTCTCCTCCTCCTCCTCCTCCTCTCCTCCTCCTCCTCCTCCTCCTCCTCCTCCCTCCTCCTCCTCCTCCTCCTCCTCCTCCTCCCTCCTCCTCCTCCTCCTCCTCCTCCTCCTCCTCCCTCCTCCCTTCCTTCTTCTTCTTCTTCTTCTTCTTCTTCTTCTTCTTCTTCTTCTTCTTCTTCTTCTTCTTCTTCTCCTTCTCCTCCTCCTCCTTCTCTCCTCCTCCTCCTCCTCCTCCTCCTCCTCCTCCTCCTCCTCCTCCTCCTCTTCTTCTTTTTGGGATAGGGTCTGTTTAGATAGTTTACCTTCTCTTGATTTAACTTTAGTATGTGGTATCTGTCTAGAAAACCATTTCACTTAGATAATCCAGTTTTGTTGAATATAGGCTTCTTTAGTAGAATTTTTTTTTAATTTTCTCCATTTCTGTTGATATGTCTCACGTTTCATTTCTGATTTTGTGAATTTGATTACTGCCTCTGGGTCCTTTAAAGTAGTTTGGGTAGGGGTTTATCTATTTTGTTGATTCTCTCAAACAACCAGTTTTTTGTTTTATTGATTCTTTGTATCGTTCTCTTTGTTTCTATTTGGTTGATTTCGGCCCAGAGTTTGACTATTTCCTGCCTTCTACTCCTCTTTGGTGAGTTTGCTTCTTTTTGTTCTACAGCTTTCAGGTGTGCTGTTAAGTTGCTAGTTTATGATCTCTCCAGTTTCTTTACCAGGGCACTTAGGACTATGAATTTTCCTCCTTAGCCCTGCTTTTATTGTTTCACATAAATTTGGGTATGGTGTGTCAACATTTTCATTAAATTCCAGGAATTCTTCAATTTCTTTCATTGAGTATCATTGAGTATCATTGAGTATCATTGAGTAGAGAGTTATTCAGTTTTACATGTATGTAGGCTTTCTGTTGTTTTGATTGTTATTGAAGACCAGTGCTAGGCCATGGTGTTCTGATAGGGTGCATGGGATTATTTTCAGCTTCTGATATCAGTTCAGGTTTTTTTGTTTTTCGGTTTGTTTTTGTTTTTTTGTTTTTTTTTTTTTGTGACCAATGATATGGTTGATTTTGGAAAAGGTACCTTGTAGTGTTGAGAAGAAGATGTATTCTTTGGTTTTAGGGTGAAATAGTCTAGAGATTATGAACTAAATGGATTTAAATCCATTTAGTTCATAATCTCTGTAAGTTTCACTGTGTCTCTGTTTATTTTCTGTTTCAATGACCTGTCTGTTGGTTAGAGAGGGGTGCTGAAGTCTCCCACTATTACTGTATGGGGTTCAATGTTTGTTTTGAGCTTTAGTAAAGTTTCATTTATGAATGTGGGTGCCCTTACATTTAGGGCATATATATTCAGAACTGAGACTTTTTCTTGGTGGATTTTCCGTTTGATAACTCTGAAGTGTCCTTCATCATGCTTGATAACTTTTGGTTGAAAGTCTATTTTATGGGATATTATTATGTTACTCCAGCTTGTTTCTTGGGACCATTTGCTTGGAAGATCTTTTTCTATTCTTTCACTCTGAGATACTGTTTGTCGTTGTTGAAGTATGTTTTTTATGCAGCAAAATGCTGCATCTTATTTGTATATTCAGTCTGTTACCTTATGTATAGGTGATTTGAGTCCATTAATATTGAGAGATATTAAAGACAGATGACTATTGGTTCCTGTTATATTTGGTTTTGTAGGTGACTTTATGTACTAGTGGTTCTCTCCTTTTTCCTTTGTTGTGAGATGCTTAATAACTTTATTTTTTGTTTTGTGAGGTTACCTTCCTTATGTTGGAGTTTTCCTTCTAAAATCCTCTATAGGGCTTGATTGGTAGATAGATGCTGTTTGCATTTGGTTTTGTCCAGGAGCATTTTGGTTTGTCAATCTATGTTGATTGAGAATTTTGCTGAGTATAGTAGCCTGGGTTGACATTTGTGTCTCTTAGAGACTGCATGACCTCTGACCAGGCTCTTTTGACTTTCAGCTTCTCTGTTCAGAAATCTGGTATAATTCTGATAGGTCTGCCTTTATATGTTACTTGGCCCTTTCCCCTTGCAGCTTTTAATATTCTTTCTTGGTTCTGTGTATTTACCATTTTGATTATTACATGACAAGAGGATTTTCTTTTCTGGTACCACTTGTTTGGTATTTTAAAGGCTTCTTGTACCTTTATGCTACCTCTATGTCCATCTCTTTCTTTAGGTTTGGGAAATTTTCTTCCATGATTTTGTTGAAGATGTTTTCATGTCCTTTCAGCTGGAAATCTCCATTCACCTCTATTCCTAATCTTAGATTTGGTCTTTTCATTTTTTTCCTGAATTTCTTGGATGTTTTGGGCTAGGAGGTTTTTTGTGTTTTGAATTTTCTTTGAAAGTTGTATCAATCTCTTTTAAGGGATCTGCTACACTTGAGATTCTCTCTTCTATCTCTTGTATTCTGTTGGTGATACTTACATCTGTAATTCCTGACCTTTTTTCCAATTCCAGGTTTGCCTCCATTTGTGTTTGCTTTATTGTTTCCACTTGCTTTTAGGTCTTGGGCTGTTTTATGCAATACCTGTTTAGTTGTATTTTCCTTCATTGATTTAAGGGATTTATTTCTTGCCTCTTTAAAATCTCCTACCTGTTTACCCTGTTTACCTGTGTTTTTCTGTATGTCTTTCAGTGAGTTATTTATGTCTTCCTTAAAGAATGCTATTATCTTCATGAAATAAGATTTTTAGCTCAGCCTTCTGATTTTCAGCTATGTTAGTATATTCAGGGCCTCCTGTTGTGATAGAACTGGGTTTTGATGATGCCCACATATATTATATTGGCTTCTGTTTCTTAAGGTCTTATGCTTGCCTCTCACCAGCTGCTTATTCCTGGTGTTTGCTGTTCTGAGTGATTCTGTCTGGAGTCTGCCTCTTTTGTCCCTGGTTTGCTACAGATCTCATGGGAGGCCTGTGGCACTGGCTGTAGCAAACTTGTGGGGCCATCCAACTGGAGGGTCTTCAGAGGGTCAAAGAAACTGCTGATTTGTTGTCCTGGTTGTAGTAGCACTCCTAGGAGGGCTTCAGACTGTTGGTTCTTCAGGGGAGCAGTCTAACTGTTGTCCTGTGTGAAGCTGTTCTCAGGGTGGGATTGGGGGTGGGGGGTGGTATTGACTGTGGTTTTGGAGTCCCTGTTTGTAGCAGAAGTCCAGTGAAGCATTCTGTCTTTGTTGCCAGTTGCCCTGAAGGCCACGGAGCCCCCTGGAGATATTCAGAATGTGGTGTCAGTTTCCCAGTAGACAGAGGAACTCAGGGGATGCCTTCAAGCTGTGGTATCCTCAGTGCAGTGGATCTCTTGGGATCTCTCAGGCTGTGGCTTCAGATGCCCTGGGTACAGCAGATCTCCTGGGATGCCTCAGATATGGTATTACACGCTCTGAGTGCAGAAGTTCTTCTGATATTCTTCTGATATGTGTCTTGATATGGTGTCTTCAGGGAGGGTTGGGGGGGGAGCAGATTAGCTCCCAGCAGGAAGGAATAGGCAGAAAGAGTGTGGTATTCTGTGGCCATGCGTTTTGGGGTGTGATTGATCCAAGTGACAGTGGTGAAGTTTGGGAGGGTTCTTGCCAAATGCTCTGAGAGCAGCTGATCCTCTGGCAAGCCTTAGGATATAGCCCCTTCCGGGGTGCAGTCTAACTAGCAGTTTGTCCCTTCAGAAAGGACAAGGGAAGGGGAGTTGTATTCAACTGTTGAAAATTCTGGTGTAATTCTAATAGGTCTACCCTTGTATGTTCCTTGGCCCTTTCCTCTTTCAGCTTTCAATATTCTTTCTTCGTTCTGTGCGTTTAGTATTTTCATTATTATGTGACAAGAGGACTTTCTTTTCTTGTCCCATTTGTTTAGTGTTCTATAAGCTTCTTGTATCTTTATGACCATCTAATTTTTTTAGGTTGGGGAAGCTTTCTTCTACGATTCTGTTGAAGATATTTTCAGGTCTTCTGAGTAGGGAATCTTCATTCTCCTCTATCCTTGTATATTGCTTTTGCTATGTTTAGGTATGGGCCTTGAATTCCTGATCTTTTCAAGACTTAGCATGAAGATGTATTGAACGTTGTCAAAGGCTTTTTCAGCATCTAATGACTGGAGGCCCCAGGGAATTTAGAGGTATGTTATAGTGGGTGAAGTTGGAAATCCTCATGAGGAGGCAGGTAGGGTGGGGCATGGGATATGGAACAGTTGGGGGGTGGACAGGGAGGGAAATAAAATCGGGAGTATAAAAATAAATAAATATATATATAAATGAATGAATAAATTTTTAAAATTACATTACCACTTATTTCTGTTATGTGTATTCTCAAAGTTTTTAGCTATTCCCAAAATCTATATGAGAGTTTTAGGAAGTTCTCAATACCACCAAAGAATTTGAAGTCAATATTGTTTTCACCATCGTTGTTATTAATAATGAATATGTTGCTGAAAAAAGGATCCTCATTATCTCTTTTTCTTTCTTTTTTTTACACTCCAGATTTTATCACTTTCCTGGTCCACCCTCTGACTGTTCCACATCCCATACCTCCCCACAGACCCTTATCCCTATCTTCATGAGGATGTTGCCATCCAAACCCCCCACCCTACTGATCTTCCCAATTCTTGGGCCTCCAGTCTCCTGAGAGTTAGGTGTATATTTTCTGCCTGAATGCAGACTGGGCAGTCCTCTGCTGTATATGTATGGGGCCCTCATATTAGCTTGTGTATATTGCCTGGTTGGTGGTCCAGTGTCTGAGAGATCTGGGGTCCAGGTTACCTGAGACTGCTGGTCCTCCTACAGGGTCATCCTCCTCCTCAGCTTCTTTCAGCTTTTCCCTAATTCAGCCACAGGGATCAGCAGCTTCTGTCCATTAGTTGGGTGTAAATATCTGCATCTGACTTTTTCAGCTGCTCGTTAGGTTTTTCGGAGGGCAGTCATGGTAGGCCCTTTTTTTGTGAGCACTCCATAACCTCAGCGATAGTGTTATGCCTTGGGACCTCCCCTTCATCTGGATCCCACTTTGGGCCTGACTCTCTACCTCCTTTTATTTATGAATGCAGAAAAATTAGATTGTAATTGAGCATTATAGATAATATGTGTACTTTTTTGTCTTTAAAACTAAGATTTTGCTTCTATTTTAGCAATTATTCTTAAATTACATTATCTTTATGTACATTCACACATGCTTGTGTGTATGTGTGTGTGTGTGTGTGTGTGTGTGTGTGTGTGTGTGTGTGTGTACAAGTCACTATGCATTTGCAGAAGTTAGAGAAAAATTAATGAAAAACAGTTCCCCTTTTTACTCTGTGGGTCCTGTGAACTGACCTCAGCTCCCAATCCTTGGTTGCAAATCCGTTTTAACACTGAACCACTTCATTGCACCCCAACACAAACGCACTCACACACACACACAAACATTTATACTACTTAATGCTGCCTCTCTTTGTAGAACACGCATTAATAGAAAAATATGATCAGAAAAAAATAAATATTCGTGTGCATTGTACTTTGTTAATTGCTTCTATGAAATTTATACCATTGTATTTGAAAATACAGAGATATTATTTCCTTTTAGAAGTTCTACAAAACATTTTTTAAAAAGTTTTAAAAATTTCTTTAAAAATGAATCAAGGGTGCACAAATATACAGGCAAAGAAAATTTCCATACACATGAAATTAACATTTTTAATATTTAATAAAAATCTTTTAAAGAATAATCACTTTAGTAATGTATAGCTGACAGAACATTCTTATCATTTTCTATATCAAAGTACAGTCATTCTGCTAGCTTTCCTCTCACACTTTTCCCATAAGTACTTTAAAAATATTTGATAAGTTTAAAATAATATTAAAATTATATTAAGGAGTATAATATAATCCTTTGGCAAAATATGATGTGTAAACTAAAGGGAGTTAAGTGAATTAGTATAAATTTTGTGTCAGCATTTTCACAGAAATTGTTTCTCAGTCTTACTGAGAGAGAGAAATTCGATTCAACTCACCTTTTATATATCCAGGTCTTTTTCACTCCTCCTAAATCTTGTCTAACCCACTAGTCACATATTGCTATATCAATATATCAGCACTGTTCTCAGCCCGAATAAGAGAAGTCATTTCTTACAATAAATGGCAAGTGATGCAGACATCTACAACTAAACGAATTAAGTAAAGAATTAAGAATCTTTGAGAAGTTGAACCCTATATGAGATATCTATATAATATCTTACCTACAAGGCTCAGGGATATATGCTGAAAAGATATCAGAAGTATTGTAAGAGTCAGAATGACATATGAATTTCAAAAAACTTTTCCAGACACAAGATGGCACATGCACATGCGCACTCACAGAAGTGATGGCAGCACCCCTCCCCCAACACACATAATTGACTTCTTTCTTGTTCTCTTATAGAGCCCTGGTAGCCACTTCTTGTGTATCAGCTCTCACTTCACTCAAGTCCTTCCAGGTCCAAATCGTATTTGCATTCTATTTCTGTCATCTCTGTGTGCTCCCTTTCTACTTTCCCAATGAAGGTTACTATCTCCACACAAGACAGGCTGCAGCAAATACAGAGAGAGGAAGGAGAACTTTCCATTCCCAAATGAAATTTCCAAAACAATTTTCCCCAAACTAAAGTTTTAATTATAAAGATATTAAATCCAGTTTGATAACAGTATGGTACTTTGGAGAGCCTAGATCCTCAGCAATGACTGGCTTCTTAAAATACTTCATGATGCACGGTGGTTGGTTAAAGCCTTAATATGCAAAATCCGAATGTTAGCTATTGGTAGAAGAACAAAAATATTTTCAGAGCTGAGGCATACCATATTAATCATGATTTACATAAAAGTTTGTTCCTGCTCGCTCATACTTAGCTATGTGATCACTTATTGTTATATGCAAAGATATATCTAACGGCTGTGAAACCTTTGCCAATTGTTCTTGTTTAATCTTATATCCTCCAGGTGCTCTCTGTGATTAGGCAATTATACCTAATCTTTATATCTTACAGGGGGAATGTTTACTCCTTTTAGAAAATCTGTTGCTCAACCCAGTAGTCTCTCCTAATGCCCTTTTGTTAAAGTGATTCTCAGTACATTTTCTTATGCAGTTAACACACTCTGTTGAATCTCTCCATAGTACTTTACAAATGGGATTCATATACCTTATTATATCTTATTTACTAATCTGATTTTTTTTACTGTATTCATGCAATCAGCTAAATTGCCTTGTATCTAAGAGTTCTGTTGATTAATTTGTTGGATAAAAGATAGAAAAACTAATGACCTGAATTGTTTTTTTTTTTTTCTTCTGGAGCTGGGGACCGAACCCATGAATTGGTATTATTGTACAGGTACAGTATGACTGCCTTTTTGAGAAGACAGATGTACCTCAGATAGTCATTTATATATGTCCATTAGGGCATTTTCTATACATTTTATAGTATGATTTTGTATTTCCAATTAAAGCTAACTATATCCTATGAAAATTTCTCTAAAACTGTTTTTTAAAAAAATACCATTTTACTTTTCTCTTCAGAGTTACAATATTTTAAAAGTCAAATCTATGCCTTTATCTATATTCCATCCAATTCTGACAAATAAAATTGTTAATTTATATTAAAGCATTCTTGAAACATAAAACACAATATTAAAATATTCTAATATTGAAGTGCCAATCACCACTTACCTACACATTTTAATCTAAAGGACCTAAGTAAATCCCTGAGGAAGATTTTAAATTCAATAACTCAGTGATCTCACTAATAAAAAAAGATGTCCATGCCAAAGATGAAGGCATTGAAGTCCAAAATCAATGCTCATCCCTATCTGAGTTTAAGACCAAAGAAATTAAACTCTACTATAATTTCCCTTTTGGCTGAATCTTACTCTGAAAGCCTCTCTTAGACTAAGATAAGTGGAGTCTTTTCAGAACCTGTCTTTTGGGCCATTTCCTTAGGAAAAAATCTGGTTCAATTTCAAGCTCAGAAGTTGAATTAGTTCAGTTACAAATTGCTCATGAAACTTATGTTTTAAAAATTTTATAGAATTACCAGGATATGTGGGATTTTTCCCTCGCTCTAAAAATTCCACATCAAACACAAATACTAATGTACACCCAGTTGACTGAAATATTTCTTCCAGTTATAAAGATATTTCTTTACTATGCAGCCTAGGTTTAACCCAGTAAAAAGCAATAAGCACAACAGATTCAGAAAGAAAGAGGACATACAAAGAAATTAACTTCAAGTGTGAGTCAGTGCATGCCAGTGAGAATTACAAGTAACTGGGAAAAATACACAAGCCAGCACATAGACATGACGCTATGTATTTAGGATTAGTGGGGGTTATAAACTTTACCCTATGAGTGCTGTTTGTCCTTCAATAATGGCAGCAGTAACTTTTTTATTTTGCACCAATTATTAAAAATGAATGCTATTGATAGAATAAGCCACATGTCTTATTTGGTCATTTTATTTTTCTTCCATACAATATTACAAAAATTTATTTTTTATATCTGTGTTACATTTATTTATTTATTTATTTATTTATTTATTTATTTATTTATTGCCATATCTAACTATAGACTTGTCTGGTCTCTAATTTGTAGTCCTCTTGCATCAAACTCCTGAAAGCTAGAAATAAAGGAATTTGCCACTATACCTAATATAATTTGAATTCTTAATTGTGATTGCATTTTCATTATAGACTATAATTTGGTCAGGTGTTTTTCTCCCTCTCAACTTCTCCAAGATTCTCTGCACATACATAGCTACTCAAATTGATGTTCCCTCTCTTCCATTGTCCTTCACGCAAACAGCAGAAGAATAATAAAAAAACAAAAACAAAGAACCAAGAAATATTAAAAATAACACTGAAAAATTCAAAGAAAAGACCAATAAAACAGAAATCCCCAAAGAAAGTAATATGAGAAAAAAAGTCAATAAAAATGTCACTGTGTTCTTTTGGTGTTGGTCGACTACTCCTAGACATGTAGACTACACAAAAGTGTGGTTGTCAGATTCAGGAATACTCCTTTAGAGAATATTTATTTTTCCTTTTCCAGTGGATATCATGTGCCAATACCTTCCTGGCTAGGCATGGTATTTGGTGTGTACACTCCCCTCTCAGGGCTAGGACAACATCAGGCTTGAAACTTTTCAGGGCCTGTGTATGCTTCAATGGTTTTGGGGAGTTCATGTGTATTTGAAGATAATTTTCTTGAAATTATTCTCCACCTCTGGCTTTTGCAAACTTCCTTCCTTCTCCTCCAATGGATCCCTGGTCCATGAGGGAAAAGGATTAAGAAAGACATTCCATTTAAAATTGCATGTCACAAAGTCTTTTGATTTCCATTCATTGCCCATTTGATCATGTGTTTTCCTCACCCACAACTTCTACAAGTTCCTTCTCATATACATACCACCTCAAATGGATCTCTGCTTAATTCTCATCTATGACACGAAGAAACTTAGCTGAAGTGTCTTGACTTAGGCACTACTCTATAGGAGTCATTTTACTGTGGTCTAATTTTAGTCAAATAATATGTGGAAGTTTTTCCCTAGGTGCCTAACCTATATATTCTCAAGTTCATTGACTCTTCAGCACTGTCGTGTATGGGTTCTATATCATTGAGTGGGTTTTATCGCAGTAAAAAAGTAGTGATTATTCCCCTAATATGCATACCAATATTATACCTGCATATCATATAGGCATTCATTGAAGTACATTGCAAGGTTAGAGACTGAGAGTTATATTTTCCTCCTCTATAATGCCCAATATCATGATTGGTAACAGGTAGAGGATCAGCTTCTATTTAGGCAGAAACCTTACTTATTCCATAAGTACATTTTGTCTTATCATCACATTCTGGAAAACAATCAAGGGCCTTTCATTCTCTTCCATTTTAAACTATCCTTTGTCTCTCCATTGTACTATATTCTATTTTTTCCCTTCTTAGGATAATAAGTAGATGATTTTTCCCTGGGTCCATAATCTATTATTATCAGGTTCATTTTCTTCTTGTCACCAGCCCTTTAGACAGTTGCTAACTCTGTTGTTATTTGGATTGTAGCATAAAAATGCAAAGCCATGGGGGAGGGGGAAGGGAGAGGAAGGGATCTTATGGACAGGAAACTGGGAAGGAGAATAACATTTGAAATGTAAGTAAACAAATATATCTAATAAAATTAAAAAACATATATAATCAAACAGAGTGCATAGACATAGTCCTGTATAGCATCATACACTTCATATTTGATAAAGACTCTAAGAAGAACATACTTGAGGAAAGAAAGCATCTTCAACAAATGTATTCTGGTCATATTGGATGACTGCATATAGAAGAGTCTAAAGAGATCCACTTATCACCCTTCATAAAACTCAATTCCAAATGGAGAAAAGGCCTCAGGATAAGCAAGATCAGATACCCTGAATCAGTTAAAAAAGAAGATGAGAACTAGGATAGAATTCCTTGGCCCAGGAAACACTTTTCAATCAGGCAATATTAGCACACACACCAAGACCGGCAGCCATGGTAGACAGTGGGCCTGCAACTCATTCCAGTGTTGCCACTGGAAAATCCAATTAGAAAGCATTTATTGGTCAGTGGCTGACACAGAGAAATGAATGGAATAGAAAGGAAGATTGAGAAGGCCAGCTGAAAAGTCTAATATGAATTATTAATTGGTAACTTTAAATGATGCTTCCATATTTACCATACATAATGACTTTCATCTTATAATATTTTATTTCCCTCAGTATATTAGTAAACAATCCACAACATTTGTGAGTATAAGTCTTGCGAGTTTATAGAGGCTATTAGCTACTCTTTTAGTAGTATTTATAGTCCGACAAAACTGTAACAAAGTCTAGAAAATTTGGCTATTTGAATGAAAAAGTTTTAAAAATGGCTGCCAACAAATATCTAGAATAATCTAAGTTTAATTTGTAAGATTAAGTAGAATTTAGTAGACATACACTTAAGATCAACCATCGATATTTAGACTCTATAATTGTTGAAGATGTTGGACTGATAGCTTAAATGGCATTGGGACTTATATTGAAAGCATTTTTCATTACTTTTTAAAATATTTTAACATGATAATATAACTGCACCATTGTAGTCTTCTATTTCTTTCATGTAAATGTTCCCATAAGATAATTCTTAATCTATAATAAATTCATAACCTGCTTTTACATTCATTATTGTTATAGGCATTATGTATTGTTTATGTATATATATACATATGTATATATATATATCTGTGTTTGTGTGTGTGCATTTGTATATTTCTATGGCTTTTGTTTCCTCAGAAATAAAAGAAGAGAGCCATAACCAAGTTGTGATAATATATGGTTTGAGCTGAGCCGAAAGCATTATTTTCTCACTTCTAACTATTTCTAGGCATGTGCCCAGAAGCTTCTAACCTACACACAATCTTACCTTCCAACATGACTGATTCAATCTGAATTCTCTCAGTTCCTCACTGACTTGTTCTACTTGGCCTCAGATTAACTCTGGCAATTTGTTCTAATTGACTGGCTCCTTCGTATTCTGCTGACCTGCACTGAACTACATAAACTCATGAACAAACTCAAATCCACTACACTGCACTCACTGGGCTGCACTGAGCTGAAGTCTACTCAGTTAAACTGACTCTCCACTGAATCAAACCCAATTGACTGACTGGACTTCTCTCTGTTCCTAAGCTTCAATTAGATTTTCTCCTGACAGTTGGGTATATTTTACCTTGGATTCATTTTTTCAATTTTTTTCTCTGATTCATATGCCCTTAAAATAGAGGTCATTGGGATGTGTATGAAGGACTCCAGATAGAGAAGTTAAAGGTGTGTACTGAGGGCATGTAGCCATTTCAGCTGGATCACTCAGACCTAGATTCGAATTTCTCCACATCTTCCTGCATTTGGTTTAAGCTAGAAATCACACAATTTAAGCATTACAACAGAAACACTTATCAATTCCATAAACTCAGCCGTCCAAATGTTCTTATGAAGATTCACTGATACTGATGACACTGTGAGCAGTTTGAATGCTCTTATAAAGATTTATGGATGCAATGTTCCTTCTTAACTTCAGTCATTTAGCAATCATCATCTGTCATTTAGCAAATGTCCATTTCAACATGAGATATTTTGGGTCTGCCAGTTGGAAGAATGATTTGTCCTTCTTCAGCCAGTTTGTTGAGAAGTGTCCATGCAAGGGTGATCAGTTTTCTATGCTTTCTGTGTTGCACTGTTTCCACACATTTTGAGTGTGCCTCTCATGAGGAAGCTTCTCTTACTCAGATGCCATCTTTATTAGTTCTCAGGGAAACCATAATTTTTTTTACAGGCAATATCTTTCTCAACATAGAACTTTCCCTGACAACCATTCTGATGTTAAATCATCTTCAAAGTTGACCAAATTCAGGATGTTGTTATTGTTGTTGTTGTTGCTGTTTTTGTTGTTGTTGTTGTTTGAATGTTTACTTCTGTTTTCTAGAATTCATGGTATTTAAGGTAATCATATTCCCATTTTCTCTTTATCAAGGTACAATCAGATCTTTATGAATCTGCACAGAACTGACACTTAGGCATCTGCCTTTCATGTACAGCTTGATACCAGGTAGCTGAGCTTCTCATCCATTGAAACAGAAATAACCAAGACATATTACATAAGGTAAGTGTTAGTTTAAATAGGCATCATCCTATGATATTAAAGGAATAGTAATATGAGCTCTTCGCTGTTGTAGTGGATCTCTTCCCCATAGATTTATGGCTATGTCTGTCACATAAAGCTTCCGATTCCTTAGTCTTTCTATTTGAACTTCTGCTTCTGCTCTTTCAATTTGCTTTATATTTTGTTGAACTTGGTACAATGTTCAGATCCCTACAACCTGTGTAGATTGATATCTTCTGAAGGGGGCAATGTGGACTCCAATATCCTCATGAGATTATGCTTACATCAGGTTCTGTGCCCACCAAACCTTCCTTTTCAATGTCATTTAATTTTAATTTTGTCTCTGGTCATTGAATAACATTTGGTCAAATGACCTGTCTTTCAATCTTTCTAAATACTCCTGATCTTTAAATTGAGGCTTCGTTGCCTTTGATATATGGAAGCAATAAAAGCTGAGCTATTCTCTTTCCTACTTTGAACTGCATTTTTTTTCTTTACATAAGCCATAATCTAAATCACTCCCTTGAAGTCTCCATCTGTAATTTTTGGATGCACAATGAATCCTTCAGGTAGGCTACTTTTTCTTAAATTCATTTCTATTGTCTTTGGGGATAGAGGCCCATGAACTACAGTCAATAATTCGAAGCATGTGAATTTTTGGCGATAGTGTAAATTTTTTTACTTATGTCTAAGTCTAAAACATTGCTTCCTTCTGTAGCATACATTAGATCTCCAATCCCTAGTTTAGTTTTCTCTAGTTGTTTTGTGGATTGCTGATAGGAAACACCTGTCTTGTTGTATTAATTGTTGTCATATTAAAATGTATCAGGGTAGAATTTAATTCCCTTAGGGGAGTTTTGTCCATTTTTAAAGGAATATATCGTAGGACATGTTCAGACGGTAAGGGATTACCACACATATCTCTTGATGTTCTGTATTCATTTATCTAATGCCTACTTTTACTATACCTTCTACATATTTCAGAATTCTCACATCTTCTAGAGAAGTCTCTAGGAATGCTTGTTTAGAATCCCTTTTGAAATAGCCTTGTCTTCTACAGTCAAAATTATGGACATTTTTCTATCTAAGATTATTGGACATTGTTTGTCTAATTACATGGTTTTTAAAGTCAATATTAGTAGATATTCATTCATCCATGCATCTATGTAGGCTGATGAAGCTATTAAAAGTCTAAGAACAGTTTAAACTCTACCTTTGCCTTTTCAAAAGCTGAAATTTCAATTGATCTATCACCTGGAACTGATATTGTCCTGTTTATAGCAAATATTAATCAATGTAAGATGGCAGGAAAAGCTTCTTTCTGGGGCTTTGCATAATCTTTTAAAATGACATAGACTGTTTTTCTTGTTCTTCTATCTTATCCCAGAATTTTAAATCTACTAAAGTATATTGTATAATAAATTTATCTACTCGATCAGAAAATTGACCCTCACCCAACAATTGGTCTTTCACAATTTCAATACCTTTAGACCAGTTATGTTTTCCATAAGTGCAGCTTCTTCTCACGGCCATGTCAACCACTGTAATAAAGAAACATATTATATTATAGTTGTTATTGAATTATTCCAGTCTTGGGAAATAATTCTGTATTGAATAACCCAGGGTGAGTCTACATTCCATCTGGATCACACAGACATAAAAGGTCTTTGGATGTGATGAGAGCAGCCATATTTCTGAATTTAAATTCCTGTACACACCCAAACAAACACATTCAGAATAATTAAATATTGTTTTATATTTAATATGCTCATTATATTTATAGAGACCCTCTTCTAGTTATTAACTATTACAAGAAGCAGCTTGAAACACCATATTGTATTAAACATGGAGACCCGATCTTTGAGGTTTCATGAGTTTTTGCACTTGTAAGACATTCATTTCAAGTCATAGAGTATTCAAAATCTTTCCTGTTAAATATTAGTCAACTTGTGTAATACCATAACTGAGAATATTCATATTATTTTATTATTTTTTAAAAAAATTGTATATACAGATGTTAGAGTTAGTTTTTGTAAAACTGGTCATTTCTTTTTTATAGAACTTTCAAAAAACCTGGTGGTATTTTATGAAAAAACTTCACTTTTGTTTCTTAGTCAAGTTTATTATAAAAATGTATGTATGAGAGAAAATGAACAATGCTAAAATCCATTGTTGTTCCTTAACAGGGGTCTCACACTGTCATGACACATGGTATTAGAAAGAATTACAAGCTCAACTTTGGACATTTGACCATTTGGTTGGTCATCCCTGCCCACATTTAAAGAATATGATTGCATTAAATTATAAATATAGTATAATACTTATTGTCATCATACTGACTACACATTTTCTCTAAGTAGCAAGATAACTGATCAAAAATAGATATAATTTGGTTATGTGGTGGTGGTAAATTTTACATACTTGACCCTTATAGAATTTTGTAAACATCTCTATGTTTTTCACTTTTAAATACTGTAGAAAACTTTTCTCTGTATACTAAGCTGTTTGAAAACAGCATAGTCTCAAAGCTACTAACATGACTCCTATGTGAAGTTTTATAGTTACAAAGGATACTATTATCAAGAAAGCTGCTTTTGCGATTTTAATCAGAACCTAATGTCTAATGGTAGAGCCTTTAATAATATTCAACTTATATCCTTATATTCAATTCAATTTTACTGAATATTTAAAAATTTATTATCTCTTAATTGGGAACTATTTGCACTATTACATTTGTTTAACATGTTCATTTTATTTCTTAAATTATGCATATCTATGTGTCTCTGTGTAAGTTTCTGCAAATGAGCGCATACCTTCCGAGGCCAAAGGAGGATGTTCGATCCTGAGAACTGGAGTTACAGAAAGCTTCAGTGTTTACAGAGGTACTTACTCTGCTGTTAACTACAGAACCATTTGTGGGTGCCCTTATTCTCTTTTTTATTTCCTATTAGATATGGAAACATTCATACTTAATAATAAAAATAGTTGCAAAACCCTTAAAGTTTAAACTATTTTATATATTAACAACATCATTTACCTTGATTTAACCCCTTAATAGTATGATGATATTCTTTTGACTCAATATCCTAGTAATACAATGCACTATGCATATGTTAAAAGTTTTAGAAAAATAATCTTTAACTGTCCTCTTATATCTTCTTTCTGTCATCATCTAGCTCAAATGGTTGTCATGATGTTAACACCTACTTTATATTAATATTGGCTTTGCTCCCACTTTATATAATTTTATCATCCTTTCCTGAAACATTGTGTGCTAAAGGTCAATGAAAAATATTTTAATTTCTCAAATCTTTAAATTAAATATGGTCTTTAAAATATTCATCATTTTCATCTCTTTTGAAGAATCCAAATTGTCACTGCTAAAATTTATAACATAAAATATTCAATTTACTCCCCATTTCTAATGATATATAGAAATAGGAGAGATTTATTTTTGTAGTGGTATAAGAAAGTGGTTTCACTCTTCAAATATTTTATGAATTCATTGACAATTCTCTACTATGCATTTAGATTATATTCACCGGAAAAAAACAAAGTCCTAACTCCTCCCACATATGCATTCACCTTCCTACTTGTGTTAACTTGGTATTATCTTTTTTCTTTTTTCTTTAATAAGTCATTGACTTCAATCTGTGCAATTTACAAAATCTTGGTGTGGATATCCTTTGAAGGTTAATCTACCTACTAGGAACCCCATATTATAGAAAGCTGATTCTTAAGGTTGGGGATTTGGCTCAGTGGTAGAGTGCTTGCCTAGCAAGCGCAAGGCCCTGGGTTCCATCCCCAGCTCTGGGAGAAAGCTGATTCTTCAAGCAAAAGTGAATATCAAATTTCCATAGTGTTCCAATTAGGGATGGGAACAGTATGCTTTTGCCCTCATAGTAAATGTTGCTCTGTATTTGGAAATACAATGGTCTCATGTCCAGAAAACAGTGTTTTGCTTCAATATTCTGCTGGCCCTGATTCTTGCTAGTTCTACCCACTCACCAGTCTTCCCTTGGTCTTGGAAAGGGATTGTGGTCCAGATAACCCAATTGAAACTGAGCACTCCTTAGACATTAATCTCTATAATTCATCCAGAGATAGGTTTCTGCCCTAACCCCTAGTAATACATAGTCAGAGAAATGTAAATGTTGTCGTCAGACTCACAGTACTATACATTTATTAAAATACTAGCAGTAGATTCCACTCTGGGGTCTGAAAGGTTCTCAACATATGTTCTTGGCCACATTTTCAGTGTCAATTTGTGACAAACATGTTTGATCCTTTCCATATTTCTACCATAGATTTTTAACTCCTGAACATGTAATATTGTAAAATGTACTAATTTTTCTGTTTCTCTCACTTTCTGATTCCGTTATGCTCTTTATGTGCCTGGATAACCTCCTCCAACACCTCCTTCCCACTTGTAATCCACTAGAAAGTGGGGATTTGTTTCAGATTAGTTGGGGGCTGCTACTTTATATGAATGAATGAAAGGTTGTAGTTTCTTTAGACATTTTAGACATGTTCTCCCAAACAGTATTTAGATACTGGGGACTTAGAAATAAACTTACTAAATGAGAAATATTTGAGAAATGTGCATGCTTCATCTCTGAACTACTCAATAATCTATTATCTCTCTGTGTATCTCTGTCTCTCTTCCTCTGTCTCTTTGTTTAAAGATGGAATTCCACTGTATAGTCATGATTGGCCTTGAAGTAGCAACTTTCTTTCTTCAATATCCTGAGTACAATAAATATAGGTGTGTGTATACTATGTCAAGTTGCTTTCTTTTGTTTCAAATACTTTTCTAATTTTTGAGAAAACAATGATTTTCTCCTCTGCTTTTTCTTCAAACTCATATATCATAATTTGCTCTCTTTCAAATTCATGGACTTATTTCTTTAATTGTTCATAAATATATACATATATCTATGAATATATGGAAAATTAATATTTCTTCTGTATATGTATATTTGGAGAAGGGAGAAGGAGAGAGAATCTTCCTAACTTTGCTAGTCTCTATAATATTGCTTACATGCACATGTTTGCTGGAATCATATTTGACTTTGGATATTTGATATTGGAACACAATTGGTGTGATCTTCCCTTGGGAAGACTATTTCTTCTGCTTTTTCATTCTCAACTTTCCTTAATTGCTTCCGATACTTTTTCTAGGATTGAACACTCCTGAGTTTTCCAATCAGACATTAGAATGCCTTTGGTGTGTTTTTATTTCAGGCCATTCTGAAGCATCTTAGTGAGATTTCATAGGTGTAGCTTCTGATGGTTTCTCGTCTCAGAGAAAACTTCCTGATATTCTGGCTTTTACAACTTTTCACCTCTTTGTTTCTTTGTTTCTTTGTTTCTTTCTTTCTTCCTTCCTTCCTTCCTTCCTTCCTTCCTTCCTTTTTCCTTCCTTCCTTTCCTGCTTTTTTTCTTCTTTCTTTCTCCAGAATTATTTATTCACTTTATATCGTGATCAATATCTTCCCCACTCCTCTCCTCCATGTTCCACCCTTTCACCTCCTCTCCCTCTTCCCTCTTCCCCTCTCCTCTGAAGCAAACAAGATCCCCCCACAGCACCCCCAATGTGTACCAACATTCCCTGGCACATCAAATCACAGCAGATCTCGGCTCAGACAAGGCAGCCCAGTTAAAGGAAGGGGATCCAAGGGCAGGAAAGAAAGTCAGAGACAACGCCTGCTTCAATTGTTAGGGGATCTACACTAAGACCAACATGCACATCTGGCAGATATTCATGGGAAGCCTAGGTCTAGCCCTTGCATGTTCTTTGGTTGTTTGTTCAGTCTCTGTAAGGGTGCTTTAGTAAAGTGTTGGTTGTAATTTTTCTTAGTACATAAATATTGGACTTTTCCTTGAGCTATTACTGTTCATGTTGAAACAAGTTTGTAATTTTATGAATCCAATGTACTTGGTATAGGTATGGGAAACGTGTAAAGTTAGTAAACTTCAGGGTTTTTTGTCCACAGTATTTTGAATGCTAAATAACAATATTTGCTTTTTCTATTATTGAGCACATTGATTCTTTGCTGATAATTGTACCAGATATAATTGTTCTAATTAATCTTGTCATATTTTATAGACATACTAAGACAGAGATCAATAACTATCTTATCCAAACCAAGGATTTCAATGTAATAATTTTGAAAATGAAAAAAAGCTTACTATTGAAAGTTAATGCATTAAAGGTTAAACACAGGACTTCATCTGATAAATCTTAATATAAACATTTGATATGAGTAAGATAACTTGCAACCTTTTTACATCTCTTGCCACTAATAATAGATTACTTTCAAAGATACTATTTCAACTCTTTTTTTTTAATACAAGAACTCTGAATTATACAAGTTCAAAAGAAAGCATTAAATGTCCTACCATTATGCTCCCAAAGTTACATCTTTTTCCTTTCACTCCCCAGAATAATTAGTAGATGATTTTCAATGAAAGTTTCCGGTACATTTTCCCAGGGACCCAGGAGGACCCTGTCACTCTTTTCATCATGCATCATGCTCTGATTCCTTTCCTTTGCAATCATCCTAAATGATTTTTATCATTTCACCAATTTTAATTGTATTTTATTTCCAGTGACTCAAAAGTCATTATCATTCATCACAAATATCTTCCACCTTCATTTATAAAATGTAGAAATATGAATATTTACGCTGAGTTATGTTTACATCTATTGTTACAAATTTGATATTTCTGATGTTAGAATCATAATTATCTTTAAATTATCTCCTTCTGGGTTTTCCTATTTACTTTTCTTTGAGTATTCTTTTTTGTGTAATCTTGTACTATTTTTGAAAGGTTGTTCCAGAGACTACATTAGACATAGATAGATTGATACACAGCTATGAGATTCCTAAATATTTTCATAATATATCTAATTTTTGTACAGCATTGTAAAATTAGTATGGATTTTGTGTTTTTATTGGATTTCTGTGTGTGCAAAAATGTGTGTTTCTGTGTCTATATGGATTTATTGTGCTTCTTTTCTGTGAGTTTTGTTGTATACCTGCTTGAATGTTTTTGTTTCATATTATTTATTATATTATATTCCTGTTTGTTTTCAAAAGACATACAGAAACAAAGGTTGGTGACTTGGATTAGAGAGGAAGTGGGGTGTATCTGGTAGGAGTTGGAGAAGGAGAAACCGTAATAGGAATATATTTTATGAGAAAAATCTATTTTTCTACTCTTTCCTTCTTTCTTTCCCTCTTCTCTATCCTCCTCCTCTTCCTTCTCTTCCTCATTCCCCTCCTCTTCTTCTTCTTCTCTTTTTTCTTCATCTTCTTTTTCTTCTTCATCTTCTTTATCTTTTTATCCTTCTTTAGAACAAGAAGAATGTTTTAGTTGGTTGTGTTACTCCTTAGACAGAAACAATAAAGGGGAGATGTTCTGTCTCTAAGAGGACAGAAAATATTATGTGTCTCTCACAATTATCGAAAATTTTAGTAACTTGTCAATCATATCTGCAAAGGAAATCTACTATTATTTGTGATATTTGTATTAATACATAAAATATAACTGTTTTGTTTTCTGGTTTTGTTTATTATAACTAGAGTAAATGTTCTTTACCAAAAGCTTTCATCAATGAAAGTATAAATTAGGAAAAAGGAAAAGGGTTTATAACCCTATGTTTGATTTATTTTTCTTTTCTTTTTGTGTTTTGCAAAGAAATGTATCTTCTTTTTTTTCTCAAGGTCCCCATCTAGTTGAGACCCATGAGTACTATTATTACTGCCTTAGTTTCTGTGAGTTCTTATGTACAAGTATTCTGCTGATATAGAGGGTCTTCTCCTTGGTTTCTTCCAACCCCTCTGGATTTTGCAAGCTTTCAACCTCCTCTTCTGCAAGGTTCTCTGAGTCCTATGGGGAGGAATTTAATAAATAAAAAACAGAAAAACAAGTCAGCAGGTTTACCATGTCACTGACAAAAACCTAAAACACATTATTTAACTAAAAAAGTACAAGCTCATTTTACAATCATTTAATATCGGAACTGTCAATCAACAGATTCTTACTGTCATATGGCAATTATCCTGTCATGAAAATATTTTCAGATATATATGACGACAGAATTATTAGAAGTCTTAGATCCATATTAACATTAGACATTTCTATATAATATTTAGGAATTAGCAGAAGAAATACCCAGAATCTAAAATAGATGTACATGTGTTATATATAACTGAATATATATATATATATATATATATATATGGTATAGTTAAATGAAAGAACAAATTATTTAAAAATACTTTTGCAGTTATATTTATGACACATTAGTTATAAAAATTTTCAAATGACAGGTTTTATGACCAACAATGCTTAATTTGTTTTCTTTATGACTTGAACAACTCATTTAAAATATCTAGCCTTTGTACATCTTGATCATATTATATAGTCAAGCTCAATAAGAAGATATTTACTTTATGGTTATTTCTCTTATATATTATTTTGAAAATAAAAATCAATATAATGGTCATTGATTTACTCTCAAATGCTGGCTAACTGCTCTATCTATGATCTAACTACTTTTTCTGTAAAACTAATCATATACCCATCATTTTTAAATTATTAATAAATATCTATTCCTTTTTGTAAATCATAGTTTTAAACTGGTCATTGATGAAGTTTACTATTAATTCAGTTTAAAACAGCTTCATTTCTTATGAGATTGATGATTCAAATATTAGTGTTTTTGAACTTTTTATTGGCTCTTTTTTTTCCCATCTTTATTAACTTGAGTATTTCGTATTTACATTTCCATTGTTATTCCCCTTCCTGGTTTCCAGGCCAACATCCCCTAACCCCTTCCCCTCCCCATCCTCCCCCCAGTACTGTCCTCCCCCCAACAATCATGATCACTGGCTATACCTCTCTTGGGCATATACCCAAAAGATGCCCCAACATATAACAAAGACACGTGCTCCACTATGTTCATACTGACTCTTTTTTTAATTTTACCTCTTATACTTCAGCCCCATTCAGCTCCACTCTCTTCATTCTCATGCTTCGTAATTGCAAACTCCCCATCCTACAACAGAGAAAAAAATCCCACGGTGGAAACCATAGTGTGTCATAGCACATAGCACTTTTGTCCACACATTTTTGTTTGCAAATGTGTGTTGCAATGATGCCTGGTCTGATATTAAACCATCAGATTCTGCTATTCTATTGATAATGGAACTGTCACTGCCTACGCCGACAGGGCACTGAGAACCAGGCATAAGCCTGCAGGATTAAAAAACACACGTAAGCGGGTCATTCGTATCATAAGAAAGAATGCCAATTCTGTAACTTTATTCACCGAATACATACCCCAAGTTGACTGGGTGGAAAATTCCAGGAAGCACAGTGGGAAAACCCAGTTTAAGGCTTCAGTAACAAAAGACCAAGTACCTGCCCCAAATTTACTGGGAAGAAATCCAGGAAGTCTAGCCTAAGTCCCAGGAACAAAGGCTGAGAACAAAAGACAGGAACAAATGGACCATAGCCCAAGTGTATGCCCAGGTGTGTCCCTAAGGTGTCAGTGCAGGCATCGACATGAGGGCATTCCATTGTTAGGAACAAAAGGCTTCTACATTGGTCAGCAGGACTCAGCAGGGTTCAAACACTGCAGGGGACCCAGAAAGGTCTGAAATGGAACATCATTGGACTTCCTTTCATATATCCTGTTGTTGCCCTGTGTAATGGAGATCCTGTACTTCTGGATCTGTATGAATGCCTTCTTGCACTGTAGCAGTTCATCGATGGGGTAGATTGTAGAAGAATTTTAATCCAGCAACATGACTTCTCTGGCAAGGGAACATATCCAAGGACCTACTTTGTGAGATCTGGACAGAATCTAGTTTTCAAATATAAATGAACCTGAAGAATATGTATTGACAGTAAAAATTAAGTTCTAGAAAGATGACTCAGAACTTAAGGGCACTTGCTACTCTTTCTTAAAGACTTGATTTAGTTCCCAATATAGACATGGTTTCTCATGTGCCCTTAGTACTCACCTGTAAGGTGAATTTAGTTTGTAGAAGGAAGCAGCCATGTTTGAAAGTAATATCTAATTGAGGATCAGACAAAGTGACAAATCAGAGAAAGACTTGACAGAACGATTCTGAGATGGTATATACCCAATTCTCAACAGAACACCAAAGGAAAAGGAAGCTACTAAGAGCAGCACAGGGAGAGAAAGAGTAGAGGGAAGGGCAGTTTCAGTTGGCTGCAACACTGTGTGTGATTCAATGACTTAGGAGTCGGCACAGTTTGTATCATGTATTGGAGTTGAGTCTGTGCGTTCCTGAAGTTCAGCAAAGGTCAGCAGAGACAACTGAGGGCTGAGAATAAGAAAGAGCTAGAAGATTTGAACAAATTGCCAGAGTCAGTTTGAGGCCAAGCAGAGCAATTCAAGGAGGAGATAAGAGAAGACAGATCGAATCAGTCAGCTTTGAGAGGCATTTGAGCCAGAACAGCTGAGTTGAACCAGCCAGCCAGAGTTCTGAAAGTGTTAGAAAGTATGAATGTTTTAAAGCTTCCAAGATAACAGTTATATCTGGCAGACAAAAGTTACAATTACATCTGGGGATAAACAGAAATGGAGAAAAAGAAAGTTCAGCAACATTGTAGAAAGCAGAGTATATCTAACTGAAAAATTGCAGTAGATAGAAGACATCTGACAGCTACAGAAGAAAATTCACTTAAGATCATTTTCAAAATAAGGATTAGTTCTTGGAATTCAGCTGGTTGCCTAGAGAGACTAAGGAGACTTTGAAGCATGGGGAGGCTTAAACTCACAGAAAGGAGTCTCTGAGATAGTGAATCATACTAAGCCAACATAAAAGACAAATTTAGTCATATACACAGATTTTCTTGCATTAAAAATGGGTAACCCTATTTCATATTCCTTTAGATCAAGGGTAGAATTTGAGGGGATAGAAATATTATTTGACAAAACCATCACAATATATATTGCAACTGTGACCATAAAAGTAAAGTGTTCCCTACTTTCAATTTCAATCTTTATATTTTCCTCTCAATCAAAGGCTGAAAAAAAATAACCCTACAACAACAAAACTAGTGGAGAACAAGAAAAAAAATTAGGTGTAAAGAACAGTCAGAAAGTAGTAGAACAGAAGTGTCTAAATTAGTGAACCAGTGGTACTTAAAGAAATTAAGGGTCAAAATACACTGCCCTTGACCCTGCAGCCTCAGCTCTTAGTGAAACCGAGGAAAGGGGCCAATGCAATTAGTCTCCTCAGTTACCTGGAACAAATGAACAACTAGCCTGCCATTCTGTTAAATACAAGATCTTAAATATTTTAAAGAATCAATAGTAACTATGGAATGTACTCACCCTATATGAGCCAGATATTAAATACTTGGGTTACCCAAAGTAGGATTTTCCTGAAAGACAGGAAAGATTTAGCAGTGGCTGAACTAGAAGCTGGTTTACAACTACAGTAGCTTACAGGGCAGCAAGTTTCAGAAAGTTGTAGTAAGTCTATAGGTGTTAATATGATGAAAGGCCAAGTGTTAGGTGAAGGTAAATTTGCTAATTTAAGACAGCAGATTTGATTTGAAAACTCTGCAATATTTAAGATCCTGGGAAAAGTAGAAAAACAAGAGAAGTGGTCTATGTCATTCACAGATATTAGGCAAAGTACCAGAGAGACTTTTACTGACTATTTACAAAGATTAGCATCCACTATATACAGGGTCATATCAGATCCAGATGTGTACCATGTATTAATAGAAACTTTAATTTTCAAATATTCAAATGCAGAGCGCAAAAAAAGTTCTTGGACTTCTAAAAGTTTGAACAGCATCCATAGATGAATGAATTAGAACTACTATTGATATTGACTATGTAATTGGTCAACCTAGCCAAGAATCAACCTGCCCATTTTAACTGAGCCTGAATAGCCTGTATATTAATATTGTGTCTAAAATGGCTTTAGATTTTTGTTTGTTTGCTTGCTTGTTTATATGGTTGAGAAGTCCAGGTCACCAGTGTACAGCCAGGATGGAATGTAAATGTCAAAATGTCAATTTTTTTAATATTGGAGAAGAGGTTATTTGAAAAGTACTTTTAGGTAAAGCATTCCTTGAGACTTCTTTAGAAGTCTGCAAGTCTTCTAGAATTTGGAGGAGGTGTGTTAAGTGTAGGTAGTGGAATATTGAATGCAGATCTGCAAGAGATATGCAAGTTGATCTCCTTACTGATGAGAAACTCCCTAGGAGGTAATCAAGCTAATAAGGGAAACTCTCTAATTGGGTTCCCACTTAACTTAGCAACAAACAACACAAAGACATTTCCATTCAGCAATTCACAGAGCAACCAGTGAGCACAAATAGGTATTGGAGACCTAATGCACGCCACAGAAGGAAGCATTGCCCTACACTTAAGTAAAAACCTCACAGTATCACCACAAATTCAATGCTAGAATATAACCACTGGCGTTTACGGAACCCCCAAAGACAGTAAAAATGTTTTTAAGGAAAAGTACCCTAACATCTCAAGGATTTAATTGTCCATTCAGGAATTATAAATGAAGACTACAAGGGGAAAATTTAGATCATGGGTTATGTAAACAAAAATATGCAGCTTAAAGCAGGAGACAGAATTCTTCTTCGGCTTCTCCTGCTTCCATACATCAAAGGGAAAGCGGCTCCAGTTGAACAAACAGGAGGATTTGGAAGCACTGAAAGATAGATTTTCTGGCAAACTGTTACTAATGACCAAAGACAAAAATTAAAATTAAAATTAAATTGTATTAATTGGAAGCTTTTGTGGACACATTAGCTCATATAACTATAGTCTCATGAAAATCCAAGTGCATATTGGCCTCTTTATTTGCACAGTTTGTTGGCCTTGGAACATTATCCCAAATAAAGCAAAGTATAAGACAAATTGAATGTATGGAGCAGAAGATCAGATTGGGATAATATTCCAAGGCCAACAAATGGTACCCATAAATCCATGGGGAAGAGTTACACTGCAACAATGGGAAGCTCTGATTAATAATTTTTCAATATCATAGAATGATGCCCATTTTAACTGACCCTGTATAGCCTGTATATTAACATTGTATCTAAAATGGCTTGAGTTTGTTTGTTTGTTTATATGGTTGAGAAGTCCAGGTCACCAGTGTACAGCCAGAATAGAATGTGAGTGCCTAAGTGTAGAGTTTATGTGTAGATTCATACAGATCTAAATGTACCTTGATAAACTGAAAGAAGAAATAAGATGAGCTGAGAGACATTGAGTTGTAGGGGGAAAAACTTGTTGAATTAGAACTACCTGAATGTTTTAGATATTTTTCAATATCAGAAAGGAATTCAGAGAAGGTGTTACATTGGGGAAGTCATTTGGTTTATATTTCCCAAGATGGTGGAAGATTGTGGGTTACATCAAAATTGATAAAGATGCAATTGCAGAAAAAAGAAATGTATGATTCAAGGAAGGGAAAGATGCAGAAAGACAGCAATGCAGACGATGCAGAAAGATGATTTCCCCATGTTGAGAAGTTCAACAATCGTTCTGGAAAAGAACAGATCATTCATTAGACTGGCAGAAGAGAAAACCTTGATAACATTTGTTGAAGAACTGATGATCAGGACTGTATTTATGAAGGATCATTGTGTTAATGGATCTTCATTAGGACATTCGAACTACTAAAGTTATGGGATTGGTAATTGTTTCTGTTGAAATAGTTAAACTGTATACACATTTTTAGCTTAAACTTAAAGGAGAAAATATGGAAGAATTTTAATTCAGCAGCATGGCTTCTCTGAAAACGGGTCAATCACATCCAGAGAACTTCTAGATGTATATCATCCAGCTGGAATGCAGACAATCCCTCAGAACACGTTTATTCTCTCTGGCTGTAATACAGACACACACTTAGTACCCATCTTTAATCCCAAACAATGTAGGCTAAATTCATTTGTAGAAGGAAACAAGCATGTTTGAAAGTGAACACATGCTTCACTATGTTCATAGCAGCCTTATTTATAATAGCCAGAAGCTGGAAAGAATCCAGATGCCCTTCAACAAAGGAATGGATACAGAAAATGTGGTACATCTACACAATGGAATATTACTCAGCTATCAAAAACAATGACGTCATGAAATTCATAGGCAAATGTATAGAACTAGAAAATATCATCCTGAGTGAGGTAACCCAGTCACCAAAGAACACACATTGTATGCACTCACTGATAAGTGGCTATTAGCCCAGAAGCTCGGAATACACAAGATACAATTCAGAGGCCATAGGAATCTCAAGAAAAAGGAAGATCAAAATGTAGTTGCTTTAGACCTTCTTAGAAGGGGTAAAATACTCATGGGGGGGAAATACAGGGGTAAAGAGTGGAGCAGGAACTGAAGGAAAGGTCATTCAGAGACTGCCCCATTTGGGGATCTAACCCATATGCAGTCGCCAACCCAGTCAGTGTTGCTGGTGCCAAAAGGTACTTGCTGACAGGAGATCTGGATGTCTTCTGAGAAGCTCTGCCAGGATGCTTGCAGCTAATCATCCAACTGATCACAGGGCCCCAATGGAGGAGTTAGAGAAAGGACAGAAGGATCTGAAGGGTTTTCAACCCCATAAGAAGAACAACAATATCAACCAACCAGCACCCCAGGGCTCCCAGAGAATAAACCTCCATCCAAAGAGTACACATGGAGGGACCTATGGCTCCAGCTACATATGTAGAAGAGAATGGAATTTTCTAGCATCAATAGAGAAGAGCCCTTGGTCCTGTGAAGGCTCATTTCCCCAGTGTAGGGGAATGCCAGGATGTTGAGGTGGGAATGGCTGGGTGGGAGTGGGAGCTTCCTCATAGAAGCAGGGGGAGGGGAGAAGGGGGATAGGAAATGGGAAAAGAGGATAACATTTGAAATGTAAATACATAGAATATCCAATAAAATATTTATAAAAAAGAAAGAAAGTGATGTCTAACTGAGGGGCAGACAGTGAGGATATGAATCAGAGAAACAGATGGATCACGACCGAATTCCTTCTATGAAGCCACAATTACTCTTATACCTAAACCACACAAAGACCCAACAAAGAAAGAGAACTTCAGACCAATTTCCCTTATGAATATCGATGCAAAAATACTCAATAAAATTCTGGCAAACCAAATCCAAGAGCACATCAAAACAATCATCCACCATGATCAAGTAGGCTTCATCCCAGGCATGCAGGGATGGTTTAATATACGGAAAACCATCAACGTGATCCATTATATAAACAAACTGAAAGAACAAAACCACATGATCATTTCATTAGATGCTGAGAAAGCATTTGACAAAATTCAACACCCTTCATGATAAAAGTCCTGGAAAGAATAGGAATTCAAGGCCCATACCTAAACATAGTAAAAAGCCATATACAGAAAACCAGTTGCTAACATTAAACTAAATGGAGAGAAACTTGAAGCAATCCCACTAAAATCAGGGACTAGACAAGACTGCCCACACACTCCCTACTTATTCAATATAGTTCTTGAAGTTCTAGCCAGAGCAATCAGACAACAAAAGGAGGTCAAGGGGATACAGATCGAAAAGAAGAAGTCAAATATCACTATTTGCAGATGATAAGGATAGTATATTTAAGTGATCCCAAAAGTTCCACCAGAGAACTACTAAAGCTGATAAACAACTTCAGCAAAGTGGCTGGGTATAAAATTAACTCAAATAAATCAGTAGCCTTTCTCTACACAAAAGAGAAACAAGCTGAGAAAGAAATTAGGGAAACGACACCCTTCATAATAGTCCCAAATAATATAAAGTACCTCGGTGTGACTTTAACCAAGCAAGTGAAAGATCTGTACAATAAGAACTTCAAGACTCTGAAAAAGAAATTGAAGAAGTCCTCAGAAGATGGAAAGATCTCCCATGCTCATGGATTGGCAGGATTAATATAGTAAAATACTATTTTACCAAAAGCGAATCTACAGATTCAATGCAATCCCCATCAAAATACCAATCCAATTCTTCAAAGAGTTAGACAGAACAATTTGCAAATTCATCTGAATAACAAAAAACCCAGGATAGCTAAAACTATCCTCAACAATAAAAGGACTTCAGGGGAATCATCATCCCAGATCTCAAGCAGTATTACAGAGCAATAGTGATAAAAACTGCATGGTATTGGTACAGAGACAGACAGATAGACCAATGGAACAGAATTGAAGACCCAGAAATGAACCCACACACCTATGGTCACTTTGATTTTTTTTGACAAAGGAGCCAAAACCATCCAATGGAAAAAGATAGCATTTTCAGCAAATGGTGCTGGTTCAACTGGAGGTCAACATGTAGAAGAATGCAGATCGATCCATGCTTATCACCCTGTACAAAGCTTAAGTCCAAGGGATAAAGGACCCTCCATCAAAACCAGATACACTCAAACTAATAGAAGAAAAAACTAGGGAAGCATCTGAACACATGCACTGGAAAAAATTTCTGAACAAAACACCAGTGGCTTATGTCTAAGATCAAGAATCACAAATGGGATCTCATAAACTGCAAAGCTTCTGTAAGGCAAAGGACACTGTGGTTAGGACAAATTAAACCAACAGATTGGGAAAAGATCTTTACCAATCCTACAACAGATAGAGGCCTTATATCCAAAAATATACAAAGAACTTAAGAAGTTAGACCGCAGGGAGACAAATAACCCTATTAAAAATGGGGTTCATAGCTAAACAAAGAATTCACAGCTGAGGAATGCCGAATGGCTGAGAAACACCTAAAGAAATGTTCAACATCTTTAGTCATATGGGAAATGCAAATCAAAACAACCCTGAGATTTCACCTCACACCAGTGAGAATGGCTAAGATAAAAAACTCAGGTGACAGCAGATGCTGGCGAGGATGCGGAGAAAGAGGAACACTCCTCCATTGTTGGTGGGATTGCAGACTGGTACAACCTTTCTGGAAATCAGTCTGGAGGTTCCTCATAAAATTGGACATTGAACTGCTATACCTCTCTTGGGCATATACCCAAAAGATGCCCCAACATATAAAAAAGACACGTGCTCGACTATGTTCATCGCAGTCTTATTTATAATAGCCAGAAGCTGGAAAGAACCCAGATGCCCTTCAACAGAGGAATGGATACAGAAAATGTGGTACATCATACACAATGGAATATTAATTAGCTATCAAAACAACGACTTTATGAAATTCGAGGGCAAATGGTTGAACTGAAAATATCATCCTGAGTGAGCTAACCCAATCACAGAAAGACATATGGTATGCACTCATTGATAAGTGGCTATTAGACCAAATGCCTGAATTACCCTAGATGCCTAGAACAAATGAAACTCAAGACGGATGATCAAAATGTGAATGCTTCACTCCTTCTTTAAAAGGGGAACAAGAATACCCTTGGCAGGGAAGAGAGAGGCAAAGATTAAAACAGAGACTGAAGGAACACCCATTCAGAGTCTGCCCCACATGTGGCCCATACATATACAGCCACCCAATTAGACAAGATGGATGAAGCAAAGAAGTGTAGACCGACAGGAGCCGGATGTAGATCGCCCCTGAGAGACACAGCCAGAATACAGCAAATACAGAGGCGAATGCCAGCAGCAAACCACTGAACTGAGAATAGGACCCCTGTTGAAGGAACCAGAGAAAGAACTGAAGAGCTTAAGGGCTGAGACCCATATGTACAAAAATGCCAAGCAACCAGAGCTTCCAGGGACTAAGCCACTACCTAAAGACTATACATGGACTGACCCTGGACTCTGACCTCATAGGTAGCAATGAATATCCTAGTAAGAGCACCAGTGGAAGGGGAAGCCCTGGGTCCTGCTAAGACTGAACCCCCAGTGAACTAGATTGTTGGGGGAGGGCTGCAAGGGGGGGAGGATGGGAGGGAACACTTTTAAAGAAGGGAGGGGGGAGGGATGTTGCCTGGAAACTGGGAAAAGGAATAACACTCGAAATGTATATAAGAAATACTCAGTTAATAAAAAAAAAAGATAATGCCATCCTCTGCTACATACGTAGCTGGAGCCATGGGTTCCTCCATGTGTGTGTGTACTCTTTGGTTGGTGGTTTATTCTCTGGGAGCTCTGAGGTGTCTGGTTGATTGATATTGTTGTTCTCAAATCTCAAGAGAACAGACAGAAAAGAGAGGTTACTTCAATGTTCAATTTTACCTATAAACCAAAGAAACCAATTCAAAAAAAAAAAAGAGCAGTGCACAATGAGTCGTGAATGGAGGGCAGTATAATGTGTGCAGTTAAGTTCAGCGCAGTTCAGTGGAATCAAATGTAGTCTAGTTCCACTCCCTTCTGTCAGTCACTGTAGTTGTGGCTGTTCAGTGCCTAGAATTTAAAGGCAGTATTTCCAAGCAGATTAATTAAATTAGAAGCCTGTTTGAATCAGTAAGCTTGGGGAGGAGTTTGAGTCAGAATAGCTGAGTTGTTACAACCAACTGTTAAGAAAGAATTAGAAAGGGAGAGCTTATTCAGCAGTAAGTCTCCAAGAAGACAATTACCTCTGATGAATAAAAGTTACATTTAAATATTATATATTTTTAAAACGATTAGTTGATCATAATGGTTAATATATAAACTTTACCTGTCGTATTGAATTAAGATACAGCATATAATGTGGAGAATTTCATAATAAATCTATCAAACACACTAAAGTAAAATTAAAGTTGTGCTTGATAGCTCTAAAATTGTTGTAGTTGAAAAATAAAATTTACATAGTACATAATTCCATATGAAGATATACATGTTATAAAATTGTTTCTGAGATAGTTCTCTGTATTTACAAACATAATTTTCAGGATTAAATAGCATGCTACTTTCTTGTTTCTCATTGAAATCTTTAGAAATGTAGACTATGCTGAATTCTTTGTTTAAAATCTCAAAAGTACTTCCATGATTTGAGGTAGCAGTAAAATTTTCATGAGAACTTTGAAGAGGAAGTGATATTTAGTTGGCTGGGCATATAATAAGACCTTTCATTTAACATTAATAACTTTGCCGTTCAAGATAAAACAAAAGGTCAGCAACAAACACCATGTAAGAAGTACTTCATGAAAATGAAATCCAAGTAATGGCAGAGTAGAACAGGATATATTTGAGAGGGTTGAGAAAAATCAATCCATTCTACATACAAATATTTACAATACCCTCATTTTTACATTTATAAGTAATTCCCAGTGCAATTATATAATTATTCTATCACTGACATTCTCCTGCTTTTTGATGTATCACATTTTTTACTTCTAGTTATTACCAATCTCTACTGGGATGTCTCCACATCTGTGAGTTTTCATTCTTTAAATTTTACAGTGGTTTTTTTTAATATTATATACTAATAGATGTTCATTCGATCAAAGCAAGTATAGGATCCTTTGTCTCCTTTTCATATTTCAAAATACTCAATCTAGCATGCAAGTTGCCATAAATAACAAACTTTCTAGTTTTGAAGGTGAAAGTCTTTTCAGTAAGACATGATAAATTATTTGACATCCTTGTAAGAAAATTAGTAGCTTTTCTGAATCAGTAGCTTTCATCAAATTGAATTAGTGCTATATCACATCAGTTCTTTTTCCCACTATCACAACATGTGAATTCTTAATAAGATAATTTTGTACTATATTAGACAAATTTAATATTCATACATTATGAAAAAAATGCTGCTAATATGATAGAAAACTGCTAGGAGGAGCAACTGATTTTATTAAATTTAAAATAAAGCTCACTTTGCATTTTTCACCTCCGTGAATACCTGTCTTTCCTAATCAAATGGTAGAAAAGGCAGATTGAGCCCTGGAGACAAGATAATATATAATCCATACTCTTCGCACTATCTGATATCACCCTTCAGGATTCAAATCATTCTGCTGGAATGTGAATGGGATATTTTAGTGCAGAAATATTTGGGATGTTTTAATTTCAAGTGATTATGGCTTGTTCTACTTTGTTTTGGCATTGCTAATTTATGTCTATCATAACTGCATAAGGAGAAATTTGTGAGCAGTATAATAACTTGGTGAATCTTCATGAGCTGAGTCAATAAAGTGATGACACAAATTTTAAATTCCTTAAATGAAGCATCTGGTTTGTCAGTGGAAAGAATTATAACCCTTGCTTTGAAGGAGTCTTAATCTTAATGGGTAACAAAAATAAACACATCGGTAGGAAAAAAAACACCATTTTCATTGGTTCTAAATTGGCAGCGATGTTCAATTCTGAAGAACTTCAAAAATTTTTTCGATTTTGATTTTGTAAGATCACACGTGATTGTGAAAGTTCAAAAAAATAGAAATACATGCTGTTAAAAAAAAAAACCAAACAAGCCAAAATGGGTATGTAAGTCAAATTCTTCCAGTTTTGGTGGTTGAAAACAAAGGTCAAATAAATTTGCTATTCAAAATTCTTTGAAAGAGGATTTTGACTTACCTACTCTAGAGTCAAAAGGAAGGAGCGTGAAATATGATCTCTAGGTAGGACCTAACATACAAATAAATACTAAAACAAATGCATTTGGTAACCTAATAAACAATGGGTCCTAATAAATTCATTGGCACCTAGATCATTATCAGTAAGGAATAAATTAGGAAGTTATAGAGGATTATTCCATCTGGAAAATTTGTCTAAGAGACAAATTTATGCTAATAAAAAGCATAAAATCATTAATGCATGGTTATTTTCTAAACTTTAAAGCCGTTCACTTTCATTTCTCAACTATAATTCTGTATAAATATACAGCCATGCTGCCCAGGTTACAAATTAGTAGAGAACACAGAAATAATTGAATGAACTATGCTGTATGCACGATGGTTCTGAACATTCATACATCTGTGGGATCTGATTCAAGATAAGCCTCAGAACTCACTAAGACTTGGACTCTATAAAGCACTTAGCTCAAAATTAATAGTAAAAAAACAGGAAAGGAAAAACAACCCATTGAGAAAGTGTGTAATGTTGCAATATCAATGCAAAGAAGAAGTCTGCAAATAAACATTAGCACTAAACCTTTACCATCAATGCTCATAAAACATAATAACACTTGTTTGCATTCTGACATGTAAATGTCCTCATTAAGAAAATTCTGATGATATGAACCAGAATAAAATATTTGTATTGTTATTTAATTAGAGCTTAATACTCACAAATTTTTGAAGAGAGACTGAAATTCAGGCCATAAGTATAGTAAATATGATAACATTGAGAGTTGGATTATTAATTTATAAAAATATTTTAAAATTTCAAACGCATTATTTTGCTTGTTATAAACAAGACATTCTGGTAGATAGAAATAATGCAGATGTTATCTACAGAAAACTTATTTATTATATAAAAATACCTGCATACTCTTTAATAGTTTTTCTGAAGATCTCAATTAGTTTAATATTTATATGTAACATGTGAACTGTATAATATTTTATACATAAAACCTTACAATGTAAAACAAAATAGGGCAATCAAAAATTTTTCCTTTGCATGAATTCAGCCAAAATTTCATAAAGGTACTTGCTTTAAATTATAAAGTATTTTAGCATACAAATTACTGAAATAATTTTATTCTTTATAAAGTGAGAAGAAAAATAATATAATGAAAATTTTGGAACATAACATAAAATTTATCATTTTTTGAGAGAAAAATCATGTAAAGAGTCAATGAGTTCAATTTTATTGAGGTAGAAACATAGCAAATCATTAGACTGCTATGAAGTTCATGCACAAATCAGCCAGCTGGCTATGGAATAACATCTGTTGAGTTATTTTCTCACCTCTCAAAATTCTTTCTTTAAATGAATTATGAATAACTTATACTGTTTCTAAAGATGAAGAGATCAGCGGAACCCAGTGCATGTTCTCCATTCGTCTTAAGGAATAAAGGAGTAACTGTGGTTTCATTGGTTTTCATCAAGTATTATAAGATGTATACAGCTTAGGCACATATTGTTGTTTTGATTATTAATTTATGCTAAGCTCCTCCAATTAAAGCAAATTGTAGCATCTGTACTTTCATTTATGTTGCTGAAGGAAAGTGATTACTGCATTATGAGGTAACCATACTCCAGAGAATAAGTAAACATGAAATACAACTGGGTTGAGGACACTCTTATTTTGTAGCGATGTGGTGATCTCTGCAGAGCCCCATCTTGTAGCTACCAGCTGTTCCACAATAACAGTAACTCGAGACTTGCTTAGTTCTTATAACAAGAAGATTTTACTGCACAGGAAAAGATTGGCATTTTCTCTGTTGGAAGAAAATGAAATTGGTAGTTTAGAGAGACAGTTTTAACTGAGCTATGTGGTTTACATTGATTAATCTATCTCATTAGAATATTAGCCAGCCAATCAGGACTCATTCCTACCCAGTTTCAAATCTATGCCATATGTCTAGGTCATAAAAAAGGCATTTTCTTTAATTCCAGATACTGTGGAGTCTACATTAGAAAAGAAGCTGACCTTTTGCTTTGCCACTATAACTTTGTAAAATGAGTTTTATTACTTCATGCAATGTATCTCTTCTGATTTAGGCTGCTTATGAAGACAGAATAATGACAATCATGAAAAATGATTTTATTTTATATCTTGTTTTCCCATAACCTGTTCTTGCTCCTCAGTGGCAACGGGAAATAGAAGGGTTTATAAACATTGCTATAGCCTCTTTTAGACAACCTTGTCTTAGAAACATGAATTTTTCCTCTATCCAAAATTATGTGTAGAACAAATTACATATCAAGAGGCTTAGAAAAAATGTATATCGTGTAAATTGTATA
This sequence comes from Rattus rattus, assembly GCF_011064425.1. Taxonomy (NCBI): domain Eukaryota; kingdom Metazoa; phylum Chordata; class Mammalia; order Rodentia; family Muridae; genus Rattus; species Rattus rattus. The sequence goes on along the minus strand of NC_046165.1, from coordinate 32,622,559 downwards.
ATGAAAAATATAAACAAGCACAACAACAACACAGAATGAGTTCCTGTAATGTAGTCCTCCATAAATATTTCTTTGTATTTTTTTCTATAAAAACACAGTATGTCTTACTAGCTCAGGAAAAAGTAAGTGAGAAACAACCAGGAAACTTCTTCCTAGAGATATAGAAAAAGCCTTCCTGTTGTTGTAGAACAGCCTGTGCTGTATGAGACCCTATCAAAAAAGAATTCTTCACTGCTAAACATTGTGTGTACATTAAGTGTGTCAGAGTGAACTTTTCTAGTGGTGTAGGTCAGTCAGAGACACATGAGATCCTGTAACAAAAATATTATTGTAAGACAGATAAAAGAAAACAAACAAAATAAGCAAGATGACAAATCAAGTTCACTGAGTGAGAAATCAGCAACCAGCCAAATATGGTAAATTGTGGACCAGAAAAATTACCTAGGTAAACAACAACAACAACAACAAAGAAAACCTACTTCTGCATTGCTCCATTTTTGCAAAGCAAATCCATTTTTATCTTTTCATTAAATAATTTATAATGAAACTTAGAAGAGTTCTGAAATTTTAAATAAATATTATCCTCCGTCTTAATAATGAGCACTTCAGACTTTAATTGTTTCAGAGGGAGGTACCAATGCACTAGTCAAGGAGATCTAGTTTGACCCCTTTCTTCATGGGGACAAGAGCATCCAGATCCTTGTCATCTGTATGTCTTACTGAAATTAGGCAGTGATCCTCTCCTGAGGCCACTGATTACATGGGCAAATCACAATTGCTTCTGTTTTGCACATGTCATATGCCAGCTGCCCTAACCATATATCCCTCCATCCAGGTCGTTTAAAAAAGAAAGCTACAACCAGTCAAACCATCAAGATTATTTAATCTTGAGCATAACAGGTCTCAAGATCTAAGTAGGTTTTATACAAAACTTCTAAAATATACGATTGCAATGCTTCAATAAAAACTTACTGTTTCCTATGAGCTTAGTCAGGGTATGACTTCATCATAGCATAATGACTTCTAATTTAAAATAAGTTTGAAATTCAAGATTTTAAAAGTACTAAGAATTTTCGTTTGTTTGTTTTTGGTTTTGTTGTTCTGAGGAAATAAATTAATGGGAACATATTTGCCATGTGTGCTCAATGCCTTCAAACCCATCTCCTTTCTGTGAAAAAAAAATGATGGTAATTAAGTTACATGTTTTTAGAAACAATAACCATTTGAATTAGGCAGCTATGTAAACTATCATCTTAGATGTTTGCCTAAAGAAAACTAATCTATGGCTAAATACTTATTGTTCACCGGCTACGTGATATATTTTAAAATGTATTAGCAAATAATTCTGTAAAGTGATATAAATTCAAAGTCTCTAATTTGTTTTAACTTTTGCTTTCCTTCCTTTTTTAACATCTCAACCTCAGTTAACCTTTTCTCCACTTCTACCAGGTCCCACATAGCCATCTCTGCTCTTTCCTAGGTCCATTCTTCGTTTGCAGGCCTCCTAATGAGATAAACCAAACACACATAACAAGATACAATCCAACTAGGCACAAGCCCTAGTATCAGGGGTTGGTGAGGCATCCCATTAGGAGAAAGTGGGTCTCAAGAGCAGGCAAATTTGATTTGAACAAGAAAAGAAACTGCATGGTAATATCTGAAACCATATATTTCCATTTTATTCCCAGAGTAAATGTATACTATATTTTATAAAAGAGAATGGCTACCCATCTTCTTGTTAAAGAGAGTACTGAGGATGATGTAGATGGAGTAAGGGAAATTTTTAAATTTTAATTGTAGTTATGATTTCAAAATTCAAAACTAATTTTTGAAAGGACAAGTGGTTTATTTCTATTGTAGGTCTTTCTGCACATGCATGTGTTTCTAAAAACATATTCTCAATACCAAATAAGGCCATATCATGAAGACTACAGAATTGATTTTCTCCTTGCCATTGATCTCATTGTCAATCAATATTTACATAAAACACGGAATTAATAGTCCTTACAAAAGCAATAGCAGCTCAATTGATAATTAAAGTCTAGATGCACAGTTATGATCTGACAGCTTAAGTGGTATCACCAAGGGAGCAACAATAGGAGATTGATATCATTTACATTAGCACATAATTTAGAAGGAAGAGACCCGATGAAGGGCATACCCAAACGGATATGAACAGGCAGATGTCAACAGAATGCATCAAAGTCTTACAAAATCCAAGTCCTCAAGAATTCATGCGAAGGGTAAAGAGACATGACATTGTTACAGAAACAGTATTTCACAGGAAGAAATAAAATTCTGTGGAACTTAATTCTGCAAATATCAGATGAATGACATTTACTTCTCACAGCCAAAGCTACACAAGTCCCTTTAGTGCAGTTAGCAATTCAGAAGAGATTTACCAAAGATCACTTCTTCTGGAATGCCTCTACCTTTTCTATCTAATGTGTAGAAAAACTAACATTTGTTTGCCAATTGGATACAGAAGGAAATAAACCACATATTACAGAAAGCTTGGATATCCTGTAATGTATTATATGTCAGATAGGAAAATTTAAAAAAGAAGCTTTACTGGGGAAGACAATATTAGTCATTAATGTATGTGTTCATTTAAGTATATGTATTTATACCTATATACCATGAACTCATTTTCAACACTATCAATGCAAAGCTCTTAACAATAACTGAAGTAGCAGAATAAACTCGGTTTTGTTCTTAAGATTCCATTCTAACTTGCCCACAGCAAGGCATGGTCAGTTCCCTTGAGGTCAGAGAAAAGGCATGAAATGTCCCTGGCAGCCAGCTATAGCTGGCTGATAACAGAGTGAACTAAGAAAACAATAAGTCTTTCCCAGGTCAAGGTGGTCCTTTTTGATGTATGGTCCCTTAGTGTGGTTTAATCAGATGCTGTAAACCAATTAGCTTAAAGGCCAACGTTTCTTTACATTCTCAAATAAGGCCAAGACATGGAAAACCTTGCACTCCCACCCCCCAAACACCTGTGGTTTCCCCTTTATAAACCTTTTTCACGTAGGCCTGGGGGTTCACTCTCCCTCTCCTTCCTATTCCATCAGGAAGGTCGATGGCCCAAGCTGGAGGTTGAATAAAGACCCTCATGTGTTTACTTCAGATTTGTGGTTCCTGGTGGTCTCTTTGGGATTTTTACAATCTGGGGACCACACTACATTTTAAATTAACAAAAATGTCTGAAAATCTTATAATGTCCTCTCATTTAACAATGTAAATGATGGAGATAAATATCTTGCCTAGATAACAAATGAAGGTGGATGATCTTGGGGAGAGGTAAAGTGTGGGGTAACAGAGGAGGAGACAGAGGGAGAATGCAAGCAGGATATACTATATGAGAAAAGAATTAAAATATGGACATCACAGGTGTGAAACAACGGAAGAACAGTTGAAACACTGCTGTACAAAAAGGGAGTAAATGTCATACATATAACAAGTTACTGAAACTATACTGTGGTGAGCTTTTAGGGCCACTTCTAGAAACCTGGTTAATATTTGACATCTGGCTAGGACAAAAGAAGCAAGCTCAAGGTGGGAATCTGACTTTGGGCCAGGACTCAGGAAATAGTCTCAGATTAAGAAAGTTTCCATTTGAGATAGTGCAAAGCTCAGAGGGGCTCACCCCAGGCATGTATGGCATTTCTTTTGAGCTAGTCATCCTGACTATCCCCTACAAAGGTGTTTATGGAATTTTGTTTATTTCCTTGCTTGTTCCTTGACCCAGAACTGATCTTATTATTTTGCATGTACTTAAATTGTTATAAAAGCAGACTGGTAAAAAAATAAAATAAAATAAACCCACTTCAGCCTTAGAGCTAGCTGGGGTCATTATACAGTGTTGTCTAATTGTCCTTTTTCTTTTTAATCCTTGCTCCTGCCCTGAAGAACCTGTTGACTTACTGACTATACCAAGAATATTATATGTTCAAAGTTATCTTTAATGAACTACAAACTAAATTTATAGCCACGTTTATTCTAAATATCAAGAAAAAGACCAATAGTATTTTACCAGTGAAGAGAAGAATAAGGATTTAAGAAACATTCCAAGATTTCAGAAATACATACAAAATAGAAGTAATGATTCCCTGTTCACACAAACAGGTAAATTGTACCTTAGCATCCACAATACACACACACACACACACACACACACACACACACACACACATATGCAAATGCACACACATGGATTCACACAAGCAAGCATGAAAACACACAGGCATGCACAGACACATGTTCAAATGTGTGATCAAGTATACACATAAAAACACACATACACACATTTACGCATACCATAACATACCATGCACCAAGAAGCTAATCCATCCATATATAAATCCTTTGAATTAAAGTAAGGACACCATGCCTTACATAATAATGGTGAATATATTTTGGTGACTGGGCTATTCAATAGTATATGTTGAACATAGTGTTTACTCTTCATGCCTACTTTTGGCTATATTACTTACAGTTCCCATAGATTATTAGTGGGATTGCCCAATACATGTCTCATAGACTATTAAAAATCAGTGAAGGGATTCACCTCCCATTAATGCCAGATAAGGCCATCCTCTGCTACATATTCAGCTGGAGCCGTGGGTCTCTTCATATGTACTCTTTGGTTGGTAGTTTAGTCTCTGGGAGCTCAATGCCCCAGTGTAGGGGAATGCGAGGGCGGTGAGGCAGGAATGGGTGGGTAGGTAGGAGAGCGCCCTCATAGAAGCAGGAGAGAAAGAGAGAGGTTGAAATGGGGGTTTTGCAGAGGGTAAACCAGGAAGGGGGATAACATTTGAAATGTAAACTAATAAAATAACCAATAAAAAAAAACCCCAGTTAATCAAAAGAAGCTCCACTTTTACTGGTCAGATTCTGATGCCTTTCAAGATCTAAAACCATAGTAACAACCTTGGTTGTTGTTCATTTTGTTGTGTCACCTTTTATGCCAGAGAGTATAGTCAACAAACTCTGGCTTTACACTATTCCTCACTGTGATGATTCAATTTAGGATCCCATAAATTTTACAGCTATGGTTTGCCTTAACTATTAGGAGGTATCTTCTAATACCTTACACTGTGTCAAGGTTTAGTTCAAGCTCAATAGTCATGGGTGCTATAATAAGGATTTGATGCACAGGGTGCTCTTCTAATAGGCACAGTTGGAATCCAACACTTTCAGCTTATCCTTTGTAAGCAAGTCAGAATTGTTCTCCCCTGAATGAAATAAGTTGTCTCCAGAAAGCAGTAAACATGTTCAGTGTTTTTAAGTAGCCCTAGAGCCATGCATGAAAGTTTATTTTCTTTTTATAAAAGTGAAACATTTTAAATGAGCAATTTGACATATCAATTCATACTTATACACTTTTTATTATTTGTTCATTATCAAAACTAGAATAGAAAAGCATCTGTCTATCCTTAAAAGGTCTCTTAATTTATTCCTCTCATTATTCTTGATTAGCAATCTTAATAACTATTGATCTGCTCTTTCTCTCTCTTTCTTTCTCTCTCTCTGTCTCTCTCTCTCTCTCCTTTTCCCTCTCTTTCACTCTTTAATTTTTTTCGATAAATGTCACGTAAAATGAATTACACAGTGCACAGTAGTTGCAAACTATTCTTTAACTGTTAATGTACATTTTTATTAATTTTTGGTTTTGTATGCATGAATAGTTCATTTAATTTTATTTAAAAAATTCACTGGAAGATTAACCTACACTCTCATTCACCAAGTGAACAGTTAGGAAACTTACTGAGCATGTTATACAGTTTCAAATAGAATGGCTGTAATATGCTTGCGTTTAAATGCTTGTGTTAATATTTTTTATTTCTTAATATTAAAACCCACATGCCCCCGCCAGCAGGGACTCAGTTATTCGTGGGGGTTGAGGGGGACCCGTACCTGTGGGAGAATGGGGAGAAAGAGGAGCGAGACCAAGCAGTGTCCTTGTCAAGGTCTGTTTATTGAGAGGAGTGTACAGCATTTAAAGCTCTGAAGCAGGAACTGAAGCAGGAACTTAAGCTTAGGGCGGTGGAGTACTGGGAAGTTCCCAAGGATATAAGGTGAATCGTTAAACTGAAAGATGTTCTTCTTCTTTGAAAAGGTCAAGCCCTTCTCAGGAATCTGCTCAGGACAGGGATCTAGCTTTGCCCAGTCCAGCAGTCCAGTCCTGGACACCCACATATAGAGTTTCTCATTCATATGATAATTGCAAGATACTTAGGTAATTTTTAGGGAATTTTTGTCACCTTGCCTATCCTCTGTGAGACATAATGCTCCTAGGTCTTCAGCAGCTTCACTGGTATGAGTGCTTGTTCTTTAGGGAAATTGAATGTTTGACAAGTAGTCAGCTATTCACCATGAAATCTCACGAATACGGAAGGATTTTGAATACGTTAGAACTCATGGATTTACATGTCTCCAACACACCGTTAAGTGTTAAACACTGTGAATTAGCATGGAGTCACAATTTTATATATATGTATATAAAATTCTGCTTCTCTTAGACTGTAATTTCTTATGGGTAGAGCATTTAATATAAATTAGGGGCAAAATTATAATAAACATTCTTATATGTCTGTTTCAATGGAAATGACTTCTGACTTTTCTTCTTGATTATATATTAGAAAATAAGTTCATTTTGTAATGGCCTCATCATTCATTGTATCCCACATTATTATGTTGCATAAAGAAAGATATCACAAGTGTAATTAGGATTACAATATCACTAATTTATCTAAAGTCTTCCATGTTGTTTGGAAGACAAGGGTGGTAGTCATAATATGAATATACACTCTAGTTCTAAAGAGTACATAGGAGCTAATAATAACTTCGATAATGGCATGGACTGATCAAATGACTCAATAGATGAGTGTGGTTGTCAAGTCTTGGTTGAGCTTAATCCCTGGGACACACATATATGTAGTGAAACAAATTAACTAATATATTTTGTTCTATAGCCTTTGTACATGCATCATAATAAGTGTGTGCTTGCATACACCTGTGTGTGTACACACACACACACATATTCACATATACAAATACACACACTTCTAAATAATTGGGCATAAGATCTCATGTATATTATGCCAGCACTTATAAGACTTAGTAGAGCTTTTTTTCCATTTTTTTATTTATTTTGTAAGTTTAAATTTAAAAGCAATAGGGGGACTGGGGATTTGGTTCAGTAGTAGAGCACTTGCCTAGCAAGTGCAAGGTCCTGGGTTTGGTCCTCAGCTTTGGAAAAAAAAAGACAAAGAAAAAGCAATAGGGATTAGATAATGAGTTCTAGCTAGCCTGGGTTACATGCTACCTGCTGTTTCACAGACACATACAAACAAAATACAGGAAGGAAAGAAATGAGAGGTGATAACAAAGATAGTTTAAATCAAAAAGAGAAGAACAAATAAAGAGTTGCTATCAGTCATCTTTCTGGGTTATTATTTCATGGAACTAGAAAATATCTTGAGGGAGGTAAGCCAGACACAAAAGAACACACATAGTGTATACTCACTGATATGTGGATATTAACCCAAATGCTCATAATGCAGAAGACACAACCTCACAGACCACATGGAGCTTAGGAAGAAGACTAAGGTATGGTTGCTTCAGTCCTGCATTGAGAGCTAACAGGGTGATCTCAGGAGGTGGAGGGAAGGGGGACCTGGGAGGGACAGAGGAGGAGAAGAAAATAGGTGGGGGAGGGGCAGTATCTGGTACTGGAGGGGGCTGGAGAGAGGTACAGAAGGTCAGGAAATCAAATAAAAATATGTAGCAGTAGAGGAAGGGGGACCGGGGGTTGTCATTGGAGGGTCCCAGACACCAGGAAAGCAAGAGTCTCAAAGGACCCAACAGGGATTACTTTAGCTGAAATGCACAGTGGAGAGGAGATAGAATTTGTTGAGAGGACCTCCAGTAGATAGGTACAGCCCCCAGTTGAAGGACAGCGCCACCCACCCATCTCAAAGTTTTAACCCAGATATGTTCCTGTCCAAAGGAAAGACAGAGACAGAACAATGGAACAGAGACTGAAGGAAGGGCCATCCAAGGACTGCCCCAGCTGGGGAACCATCATGTCTGCAGACACCAACCCCAATACTGTTGCTGTTGCCAAGAGGTGCTTGCTGACAGGAACCTCGTGTGGCTGCTCCTTGGGAGGTTCTGCTAGCAACTGATGAATGCAGATGTCTAACCATCAGACTGAGCTCACTAATCCTGGTGGGGGAGCTGGCAAAAGAATTCCAGTAGCAGAGGGGTGTTGCAACCCCATAGGGTGAACATGTTGGCCTTGCCTAAACACCCATTGTTCCCAGAGACTAGACTACCAACCAAGGAGAGTACAGGGAAGGATCCATGGCTCCAGATACATATGTAGCAGAGGATGGTCTTGTCTGACGTCAGTGGGAGGGGAGACCTTTGGTTCAGTGGAGGTTTGATGCCCCAGCTTAGGGAGATGCTGAAATGGTGAGGTGGGAGATGGTGGGTGAATGGAGGACCACCCTCACGGAGGCAAAGGGGAGAGAAGAGGGTGTTGTGGGATGGGTGTTTATGGAGGGATAACCAGGAAATGGGGTATCATTTGAGATGTACTTGAGAATAATGATTAATAGTAATAATAGTAAGAGATGACTTTGTGAATTTTGCAGGCAAATGGATGGAACTAGAAAATATCATCCTGAAGGAAAAGAAGAAAAGAAGAAAAAGAAATGAAAATATCCTGAGTGAATTAACCCAGACACAAAAGGACACACATAGAAACAGAGGGGCAGAAAATGGAGCAGAAACTGAAGAAAAGGCAATCTAGAGACCACCATACCTTGGGATCCATCCCATCTGCAGACACCAAGCCCTGACATTATTGCTGATGCCAAGAAGCATTCCCAGACAGAAACCTAATATGGCTGTCCTCTAAGACAGATGCAGACACTCACAGCCAACCATCAGACTGAGTCCAGGGACCCCCAATGGAAGAGTTAGGGGAAGGACTGAAGGAGCTGAAGGGAATTGCAACCCCATAGGAAGAACAACAATATCAACTAACTAGACCCCTCAGAGCTCCCGGAGACTAAATTATCAACCAAAGAGTACACATGGAGGGACTGATGGCTCTAGCTGAATATGTATCAGAGGATGGACTTATCTATCATCAGTGAGAGGGTTGGGCCTTGGTCCAGGGGAGGCTTGTTACCCCAGCATAGGAAGATGCTAGAGGGGTGAGGTGGGAGTGGGCGGCTGAGCATTCTCTTAGAGGCAAAGGGGAGGGGATATAGCATGGAGGGTTTCGGGAGGGGAGACCAGGAATTGAGGAATACATTTGAAATGTAAATATATAAAATAAGCAATTAATAAAAATAAATAAATAAGATTAAAATTTGAAAAGTGAAGTGCAAATAGAGAGCTATCAGTCATCTTTCTGGGTTATTATTTCACTTCAATATCTTAACTATAGTGAGAAAAATAACATATGTACTTACATACTATCTATCCTACTTAAAGAATTCTCATGCTACAAGCCAAGGAAGGAAATTCTTTCAGTTCTGAAATGGTAGGCATGCACACATGCACACACACACACACACACACACACACACACACACACACACACACACACTGCAAACAGGAAACCAAATGGTAGAAATGTTACTGGACTCAGATGTCCTACTTTTAATTAAACATCAAAAAGGTTCAGCCCCTCTCAAACACAGAGATTTGATATCTTCATATAAGTGTCATTAAGATAACAGTGAGTGCTTAATAAATGTGTTTCATTTCAGTGACACTTGTCATTTGTCACCCTATGCAATTCTGAGATTCCTATTAAAAAGTTCAAAGGTCAACTTCATTATAAGGACCACTCTAGGTTTATACAAGATTATTCTTTACTGTGTAAGTTAAACTAGCTATTAAACTCTTTCAATTATAGCTTCTAATTCATTTTAGTCACTGTTACTATTCAACACAACACATTTTATGCATGGATTGTTTTTTATGTTTTGGTAAACATTAAAAAGGAAGGTTTTGTATCAGTTCCCGCAAGCTGGATCCACTCACTCTGGCTGCTACTCTACCACATGGTCAGCAAGTCTCCTTCTCTCAGCTGTGTCCCTTTTAGCCACCCTCTCTGTGAGGTCCCCTAAGCGGTAGTTACCACGCCTGGCACGTACACACACACACACACACACACACACACACACACACACACACACACACACACCTCGCTCTAAGGGTTCTTGCATGTTCTTACTCTGCTTGGGCAACAGAACCAGATCTGCCCGCTCCAACTGCCCCTCAGCCATTTCTTTCACACTGTTCTCTTAGGCCCGGTAAAATCAAAATTCCAGAAATCTGTAATTTAGCAATTAGATGTACGTGTTAATTTCTCAATCCATAATAAATTCACTGTCAATTTATAAACAGTGTCAAGATATAAACAGCCCATCTAGGTAAGATAAAATCTATCTAGTTCACCCAAATCTGAGCCACCCTCCCCCACAGATTCCATCTGTATCTCTTGCTTCTTCCCTTCCTCCCTCCTTCCTCGACTTCCCCCCACCTATCCTTCCTTCTCCCTCAATGACAGGCTATGCCTTATCCTGGCTACGCAGCATAATGACATCATCCTACATTTTTTAGTCTGTTTTGAATCAAATTTCACTTTATATTTTTTACTTTCACTCTAGGTATATTTCAAAACCATGAGTAATCAAAATTTAAAATGTGCCACGGATACTAGAATAAATATGAAAGGACAGCGATGGCTTGTTAAGTGAGAAAAATGAACAAAACTCAGGTTGATTGAACCTATAAATGCTAACTGTCAACCTGGGAATCATTTGCCTTCTAGATTCACTAGCAGTAAGATATATATTGAAAAACACAGTAGTTGCTATAAAGGAAAGCCAGTGGATTTTAATAAGAGTGTAAAAATAAAAATATTACCATCCCTCCTGTGTTTGTATGTTGTATGTGCATTCCTTACTAAAATGCTTCCCTTTGACTTATAATATATTTTTCATAAACATATGTATTATATTACAAGGGACCTAACAAAACAGACCAAAAGTCTGTCAATAGTCTTAATAATATTAAATGAAAATAAGGAAATACTTCTATCATAATTTTTGTATCAAACTTGTCTAAAATATTCAAAACAACCATTTCCTGTCATCCAACTTTTTCCTCAGCAGCATCCTTTCAGATAACACACTCACTTGAAAACAGTAAGTTCATTTGGCAGAGCAAACATTGTTTCAAGGAATAAACATTGACTCTTTAAAGTTTGATCCACTTTCTCTCTTCTCCTGTTTTCAAATAAGTAGAAAGAATGAGTGAAATAAATGTTTAAGTAAGCTTTTGATATATGTGAAATATTCAGTTTTGGTTTAAAATTATGAATGATAAAACAAATTTACATTCTACATCATTTTATATATGTGAAAACTAAAATATTATATACTCCAACATTCTAATATCCATGATAATTCCAATACAAGAAGAAGTGAATATAAATTCTTTACACACCCACTGCCTGGTAAGGAATGTCAGTCCCTTAGTTTATTATTTCTATTTATTATTATTTTACATAGTAATATTACAATATGTCCATTACTTTAAAAACAAGGAATCATTCTGAACAAGTGATAAATAAGTTGTAATTGCCCTTTCTTCTATCTGTTTTCTATGAATCTATGAGGGTAGAACATTTTCTGAATAATTAAAAAATTAATAGATTCAAGAAAATTGTTTTGATATTCATTGTTTATTATTTAGAAAATTCTATGAAATATTTATTTTGAGTATATTTATCACCATTTTTGTGCAGTTCTCAACTTTTTTACATAAAGAATATTTGGGTTTTTTTGTAGGGTTCTAGGAATCATTGCAGAAACCACTCAGATACAAATCTCAGACAAACAGGGCTGATTTATTTAGTGCACACCCCTGGATTGATCAATCAGGGAAGCAGTCCAGACTCAGAAGGTTTTATAAGCCTGAAATCTAAAAACATCTGTGCCAAGTGGAAACCAATCAGGTTTTAGGGCTAGGGGATTTGTTATACATTTATACTGGTCTCATTGTTTGGTGTATTTAATGGTGGTAGGGGACTTGTCTTGCCTAACATTCATGTCTTAACTTGCCAACCAAGATGTACATGTCTCTTTCTGTCATGTAGGATGTCTCTTCCCAGGGAGGGCTTAGGAACATAGGCTTTATTTGACTTCTACTCAAAACTGAAGTTTCATTCCAAATGCCTTTTTTTAAATGTTGGATTCCACCTCAGAGGTAATTTATAATGGCAAGAACTCATAAAAGCTCATACATAGGTTCAGAAAATGCTGATGTTCTAACTGAATGGTTTCTAAGAACAGCAAAACACAGAACATAACAAAATATGCGATCAACTTGGGTGTGAGAAAGTTTCCTAGTAACAGTATATGAGAAAGTGTCCTTTTAGGATCAGTAATTGCACAAAATGGCTGGAAACACTGACAAAAATTACCTAGCCTTAACATTGTTCTTATATGTATTGAGGATATAAGAAAAATGAGGGGTCCATCCATTCAGGCAGAGTAAAAATTAAAATGCAATAAGCACACCAGAGAGCTGATTCAGTCAATTAGGGTTTTGCAGGCAAAACATGAGAAACCGAGTCTGGATTCCTAAAACCATAAAGAATTGCTTCTGTCACTTCAGAGAAAGATTGGAGGACGTTTAACCTAGCAATATTGCTGTTATGGCAAGGGATCACATCCAAAGGGCTGGCTCTGTGTGATCTGGCTACAATACAGAGGTGCCACACACCTTTACTCCTCCTGGCTGGAATACAGGCAGTCCCTTACATAGACTTTCAAGGCAAAATCAGTTTGTAGAAGGAAGCAGCCATGTTTGAATGGAACATCTAATTAAGGGGCAGACAAAGTGACGAATCAGAGAAAGATTTCACAGAATGAATCAGAAATAGCATATGCCCAACTCTCGCAAGGGCAATAAAAGAAAGGGTAGTACAGGGAGAGTAGGGGGACTTTGGAGTCCGTGGTGTGAGTGCAGTTCAAGGGATTTGGGTTTCTTCCTGAGTCCATGAAATTCAGTGCAGGCCAAAAGAGGCAATCGAACTAGAGAATGAGAGAGCCAGATGCTTAAAACAAACTGCCAGAAATGCCAAGCAACCAGAGCTTCCAGGGACTAAGCCACTACCTAAAGACTATACATGGACTGACCCTGGACTCCGACCTCATAGGTAGCAATGAATATCCTAGTAAGAGCACCAGTGGAAGGGAAGCCCTGGGTCCTGCTAAGACTGAACCCCCAGTGAACTAGACTGTTGGGGGAGGGCGGCAATGGGGAGGATGGGGAGGGGAACATTCATAAAAAGAAGGGGGAGGATTAGGGGATGTTTGCCGAAACCGGGAAAGGGAATAACACTTGAAATGTATATAAGAAATACTCAAGTTAAAAAACAAAAAAACAAAAAACTGCCAGAGTTAGTTTGAGGGCAAGAAGAGCAATTCAGTGAGGAGCTTGGAGAAGCCAGATTGAAACAGCCAGCATGGAGAGCAATTTGAGCCAGAAGAGCTAAGTCAAACCAGACAGCCAGTGTTCAGAAAGAACTAGAAAGGGCGAGCTGCTTCAGCAGTAAGCCTTTGAAATGCCAGTTATATCAGGCAAATAAAAGTTACTTTTACTCACGAATAGTGGCATTTTGAGAAGGAGAAATAGACTGATGGATCCTTGGCATTTATTGGCCAACCACAAGCCATTCCGGGAGTTCCAGATTCAGAAAACTGTCTATCAATAAGGATAAGAAACGATAAAGTAAAATATTTTCTGTCAACTGCTGGCCTCTACAAACACCTGCCCGGGAACACACATCCATTCAGAACAATAATTATTTTCTGTTTATTTTCTACAAGTTGCTAAAGCTATTCCACAAATATCATAAAAAATAATATTTAATTTTTGTTTCCTGTATAAGCAAACACATTTTCAATGACAAAATGAATGATTTCTGAAGGGTAACCAACACAAGTGATATTTTAAAGAAACATTACCTTTAGAACACATATATTCCCTCAAATAAAATATTTCAACCCTTATTTTCTTGCAGTCTTTTAAAATCTCACCACTAATGATAACATTATAAATTAGACTTAGCATTTGAAAATTTTAATGATATTGGTAGTATTTTCTCAATAAGCAAATGTTGTTCTAAGCTACACCTTAAACATTTGGCTAAGTTGATCTGACCATTGCTTCCTAAGTGTCATTTCAACATTGTCTACTAGTTTTATAACACCTTTCATACTATATCTAGATTGAATTTTAAATCTTTCATTGTAATTGCCAGTGTAATTTTTCAACATCCTATACTGTATTGCATGACTGTCTCTGTTTCTACACTACCATTATATTCTTACTTCATTATCTTTCCTTGCCTTCCTTTAAGCTAAAATTGCACCTCATTTTCAATTGTTCTGCTTCACATATTAACCTTTCCATTTCCTTTCCAGTTGTTCTCTTTGTTATTATTATTTTTTTTGCAATTACCCATTTGCTCTGCTAGCCAATATCTTCATGAAAAGATTTACGCTAGTATGTCCTACATTTTTAGAAAGATTTTCAGTTATCAGCTCTGATAATTAAAACAAAGTACTTGCCAGCAACTTCGCACTTTTTTATGAATCCTTAAAATGAATTATTTATAAAGTCCAAGGATGATGATTTTTAGTTCTTACATAGTTATTTTATGCACCTGGCCTACTTATCTCATATTACCTTAAAAGGCTAGCTTGAAATTTATCACTTAATTAAAAGAATGAAATAGAATCAGAGGAAAATAATTTTCCAAGGTTTATAACACCATCTTGTATAAATATAAAAGCTAAAAATGATACGGTAAATTTATCTTCATCTCAAATGGTATTATTTTTTTAAAATTTTTAAAATTGATATCTGAGCTAGGCTACCGAGACTTGTAAACTGTTACCTGAATAATGCAAGTCACTAAACATATTAATACCTTAAATAGGCAGTGTCTAATGAGCTAATGTTTGCTTATTTTGAAAAATATTTCTATTAAAAAACAAGCTTCGAATTCCATGAAAGCATTAGCAGAAGTATGATAGTCTTGTATTGGAATCTCCTTTCCTCACTGACATTATGTTCTCATCATAGGAATCCATTATAGACACAGAACAGCAGGGAAGACAGGAAGTTTCCAATAACTTCCTGAGGCCCCTCCCAGTCTGATGGGCAGGGACAAATGCCTCATTGAGAGGGGAAACTCTTTTACCCAGTGAGAGTACCAGGATGATGGCCAAATTTTACACTGCCAAGAATATAAAATTTGGAATCAATTTTATTATTTTTAAGATGTTACATGCATTTTTCCTGAGGGGTATATGCTTCCTGTCCAGATGATCCACAGCTTGTTTATTTTAATTCTGATCGGGAGTGGGGGGTGGGTAGTAGCCTGTTATTGTTTACTAGGACACCTTCTTCCTAGATACCAACTTGAAGACCTTTTAAGCAGTGTAAAATACTTTGTCAACACTTAGAGTCTGTCCCATTTAAACAAGTAATGAAAGTCCTTCAGTTTTAGTTCCTAGCTTTAAAAGCTGCCGCCTTTGAGTCACATGTCTGTTTTTCAAAACTGCTAATGGTTAAGAAAAGTGAGCTTTTTCTAAAAGAGTTAAGTAGTTTTGTGTTGTAGCAAAGGATAAGAACTTAGGAAATTTTAACCCGTGTGAACACTGTGTGTGTGTGTGTGTGTGTGTGTGTAAGTATGTCATTAACAAGTAATAACTAGGCATGTTGAACAAAAAATATGGATTGATCAATAATCATCTTAGCACTTAATTATAAGTATAATATTATAATTAGTACATGAACTTTAATTAATCATTTCTAGCTGGATTTTTAAACATATTGATGCTGTCCTCCATTCTTGTGCCACTGACCAATGAGATCAGTACAAATTAATACTAACAATTAATGTTTGAAACAATAATTAAAAATAGAACCCAACTTACATAGTTTTTCATAAGAAAGTGAACTCTAGTTATCAATAATTATGCTTAAAATAATAAACCTTGAATAATAGACTCTCTGAAACAATGAAATACTACAATATTTATTTTAAAATTCATAATGTTCATAAACAAAATCTGCCATTTGAATCATAACTAGCCCTTTACTAAAATATTACTACAATTTAGATTCCATGTTTTTGTGTTGCATCTATAGTTTCTACTATTTTTATAAATAGAGATAGTATCAAATTTTCCTCTAAATTAACAATATTCTACACACAGAGTAGTGCATCTCTGAAATTTTGTTAAGAAGGTTTTTTTGTTGTTTTGTTTTTTCCTGTGTTTGTGAATGGCTGGTAATCAACACAGAAACTTACTAAATAAAATGCAAAGCATGGTGACTGTGCAGAGTTCAACCACAAATGAAACATCTACATTATACCTCTTCTATAACACTCGTGATCATGTCAGAAGAAGGCACAAGCAGACAGTAAGAAACAGACAGTAGAAAGGACCAGAGAAAATCAATGTCTTCTGTTCATGACAGATTGGTGTACTTATGAACTCTGAATGGCTATGAGTGCCTGCAGAATATCAATACATGCATCATTTCAGCATGAGAGATAAAGGGGCTCATTAGCCTTCACCTCTAACTAAGGACCTAGGAAAGTTGATGAGTTTGTTTGTTGTTTATTTGTTTTTAAGGCTGTAGCTCCTTGTAACTCAGGCATGCTCCAGTGGATTGCTCTGAACCCAGAAATACAAGAATACACAATTTGGAGTCACTAGATAATTACATTTTAAACAGACATAAAGGTTGATGGTGTGGGGAGAGGAGGAACGGCCAGGGTGAACTTGGGAGGATATAGGGGAAGGACATGGGGATGAATATGATTAAAACACATAATGTAAAATGGCCAAAGAATTTAAAATTTTTAAGGTTAGAAAGAATTTCTCTAGGATTTTAAATTAAAAAGTATTCACAGTCGCACTAAAAACAGCAAAATTATTAATATTTTATTATTAAACATAATTTACCACACAATTTGTATTGACATTCCCAATTCTAAATACCAGTAATATATTTGTTTAAATGCTCTCAATTCATCTAGATCTCCCATAACTTCCTCCAGAGTTTAGACCTGTAAGTCATCTTAACCTTACGCATGTTTTATCCTTAACACCAGACATCTCTTTCCACATGCAGTCTCTTATGCTCATATATCCACTGCCTTCTGTGTCTCAAGCAATATCTCTTTGCTAGAAATCTCTACCAGAACCTTTTCACATGTTCTGAAATCCACAGACCCCTTCCACACTACCTTCAAAATTTCCACGAAAGCAGATCTACCTGAATACACAAGACTAAGGGCAATTCTTTTCCATTCTTTTCTATGGATATGACTTTATTTTACCCAAGCTACTTTCAACATCTAGGCTCAACTTGTTGGCACTCCTGCCTTTCCATTCTAAACTCATCTGTCCATATCAGGTATACAAGTAAAAAAGATATCTATATGCCTAGATAATATTTTTAAATGAAAGAATATGAACTATCAGACCAGTATCTTCCTTCTGAAACTTACTTGTACTGCAGAAATGTTTACTAATGGAAATTATTATCAAGATAAACTCAGGATCAGAGAATTTAAAAAGACTATCATAAATTTCTTCAAAACCTTCAAGGAACTTGAAGACAAGACAGGAAATCAGCTCAATGAAATTAAAGAAAAGAATCCAGTAGATTAAATGCCTGAGAAATGCCCAAGAAAACACAAAGATCAGACTGATCAAATAGTCAAAGCAATCTACGACTTGAAAATAAAATTTAATATGGATTTAGAAATAATTAAGAGGAATCAAGCTGAAATGAAGATGGAATTGAAAAAGCAAATAACTAGAAATTTCAAAGAAAAATTTCACAAGTTGAATGAACTAAATGAAGGATAAGATATTAGGATTCAAGGATAAAGTATATAGATACTTTATCTATAAGGATATAGAACAACCAAATTAGGAAGACATATGAAAAATTAAAGACACAGAAAAGGAACAAACTGAAAATGTAGACAAAAAATATCAAAACATTTTTTATTTTAAGCACAGTTTGGAGAGGATCAAAGTGGGGTTGGAAAGATGGCTCAGAAGTTAGGAGTCCTGGTTGCTCTTCCAGGGGTCCTGAGTTCAATCCACAGCAACCACATGGTAGCTTATAACCATCCGTACTGTGAACTGAAGCCCTCTTCTGTATGAGATTGAGCACTCATGTGCATAAAATAAATAAAGTTTCTTTTATAAAAAACAAAATATGTAAAAGTTAATAATGTATGCTCACGTTAATGTTTAATATTCTAAGTATTTAAATTTTACCCATCAGACATAATCCTAAATGTTGCTACTGTGCTGATAATTTCAGTTTTTAAAGATTTTATTCTAAACTTTACAAATTTTATTGTCATTTATATTTTGTATATGACTTCAAGTTACTAGATTGATATCATTGTAGCTACTGTTACTAATAGTACTCAAAAACACCTATAAATATATATGTTTACAACATCCTTTATCTTTATTATCAAAAAATATTTCTTCCTTGTCTATTCAGACACTGAATTTTGTAATAAAAATATAAAATTTCTTCTCTAATAGTGTTTTCAGTAGCTCAGAAACAAAATAAAGATCAATGTACAATGTTAAAAGCAACAATGACTTAGACATTTCTTAAATGCCCTAAGTCAGTTAGTAGTCCTGAAAGTTAGCTTATTACCAATGAGTCACTTCTAGCAGTAAACTATCCTTGTTCTCTTAAAATTAAAGTCTTTCATCCATGATATCCCTGTGCCTACAGTTCTCACTTTTATGTAATTTTCTTTCTAATAAGGTAAAATAAATGGCCCAATAATAAAAAGAGCAATTATTTGCTGGGTATTTTATATCTTCTCTCTCATTTTATTCTTGGCTAATAATGTTGTCATAACTAATAGGAAGATTTTCCAGAAGGTTAGAAAAATATGCAATGTTGAATCGTACATGTCATCATAAAAAGGTTAGGGTACACACATAAATGGGAGTTTCGGGAATATATATGTGCATAACATTAACATCTAAATTAGTTAATTATAAATAAAATATTTTTTCTCCCACGTGTGTACAGTTCTTCTTCTCTAGTTAAAAGAATGCCAAAATAGAAGAAAAGACTGAATTGCCCTCAGAAAGAGAGATACAACCAAAAATTTCATTTGAGATGCAGGATCAGCTTCCGTTAATGGTCATTGTCAAGCTGGTTGAATTAAGAATCACCATGGAAACAGCTGTTAGCATCTATGATGGTGCTTTGCCCAAGATTTAACTAAGAAAGAAGACCAAAAGTATTAATGTGAGTTGAACTATCACTGGGTCTGAGGCTGTTAAAGCAGAAACAAACTGATTACCAGCAGTCATCTCTTTATGCTTCCTGACTTGAAACATTGAGATGAGCTGTTCCAGGATGCTAACATTATGACTCCATTACCATTAGAGATCACACTCTCTATGAACTTGAAAACTGTGAAGTCAAGTAAACCTTCCCAATGAGAGGTTTTCCTTGGGGGGTGGATGGGTGAGGGGTGAGGCCTTTAGGCACAGAAATGAGAAGAGTAAGCAGTATCAACATGTCCCTGCATCCTCAGCTGCTAGTTTATTCTATAATCTTCTGATCATCAGCTTCCATAACTACATGATCCAATTCACTAACTTTTTCCTATACTGTCGCGCGCCCAATGTCCCGCCAGCAAGAACGACGCGCGGCAACAGGATTCTTCTGCGAACAAGCCTTTACTGTGTTACAGCTCTTCTTAGTGTTACAGCTCTCTTGAACAGGGACCCCGAGCAGCAAAATCGCTCGGCTTATATAGACAACAGTATGCTAATTATCTCTCAGGGATTGGTGGGGCTTGGATCACCCCACTACTTGTCCTCCAGGGGATTGGGCGGAGAATGAATCACCAAGCATATTAACGGTCAACTGACACCTGGTGCATAAACCGCACATGTGCAGTACCGCTGTTCACCACTAGAGGGAGCCCTAGCAAGGAGACAAGCCTGCACATGCGCAGTAAGTCGCTTATATCCAGACAAGGCTGATGTCGGCGCCTATCTTTTTTCGCCAAACATCTCCCCCTTTTTGTTTAAAAATGACTGGTCTAGATCTGGGTGTCACGCCAATCTTGTCATTGCTCCTGTCTTAGGTCGCTATCCAAACTCGGCCTACCCGTATAGAGTTACCCATCGACCGGCCCTGTCTTGGGTTGGTCCTCGAGCTTGAGGAAAGTTGCTGATACAAATGACTCCACATGACTGTGACAAAATGATCTAGGGCTAACTTTGATCTTTCAAAGAGGCCAGCCATATGTTGGGAGAAGCACCTTTTTAATGGTGGTCATAGCCTGGTAAACAACCACTTTGTGTCTGACACGAAACGCCAATAATCCAGAGAGACCTACTCCGATCCCAGGAGGACAATAGCTCCCGACAAACATGCCCACCCACCTCCTTGAAAAGGGAGAAAGCATTGGTAATCCAAGAGGTAAAGTCTTCAATTGTGATGGGGTCCATTTAGTGCTGTTGAGGACAGCAACTGCACTTCAATTGTCTTGATAGTTGCTCTGCTTTCATGGACCAGTTTCCTTTCAGATAATCTCGAGATTTCTTTGCTCTGTTGAAAAATGCTGAGAAAAGTTAGCTCGCAAAGGAATAATGCATAAACCTCTAAGGGAGGAAACACAAGACAGCTAAAGTGTATGATACAGAATTTGTTCTGAACCAAATCTATCCTTTGATTGATCAATAGAAATGGGTATTAAATTCTTCTTGTATCTCTAGTGCATTGCAGTTCTTTTCTAAATTGAAGTCTCAGCATTTGATTGGTCATAGAGATTGCAGCTGTGGTAGCTGTGGCAGCAGACAGCAAATGGCATGAAATTATGGCTGCCGTGAATTCCAAAAATCTCTTTGGCCTCTCAGCAAATTAAGAATAGGAAAGTATCTGGTTTTCTGCTCCACTGGGATTGCAAAAGGAGGAATTTAACCATCACTGCGGTGTCATTGGTGCCATCCCAGCATTCAGCTAAATAGCAGACTACATCAGAGACCACTGTTACATTAGTGCTTATCAGAAAAAGGTAATAGCACATACCAAGTACTAGTGGCAGTATTATTTACCAAGAGGTTATTATATTGAATATTGATCAACCTGGTATCACCTTTTTTCTGGTAGCTGAAACATTATATAGCACGAAGTTCTTCCCATCAACCTAGCAAAGGGGGGTCAGGGATGTCCCCTTGCTCATTGGACAGCACCCATTGAAACCAAGGCCAGAGATTATGCTTGCCAGTCTTATTCTCAAAAACAGTAGAATTGCTACTTAACTGGCATGGGTATACTGGCCAGGATTAATAGCCCACAGGGTGAGCGAATTAACCTGTATTACCATTCCCAGTAATAATAGTAGGTTCGAGTCTCATCTTCAGGAAGATAGAAGGCAATTTTCGAAATTACCCAAATTGGATTTTCTCTTGATTCTGTGAAAACACAAATCGCCCCCCCTAGATCTCGGAATCACGGGATTGGGCCACGCCATTCATCAGTTAAGACATCCTTCCACTTTAATTAGTTATAGGGTAGTAGTAGCATGATGGTATCCACAGCAGAGCGCTATGTATCCAGAATTAAGAAATTTAGAGTAAAAAAGCCAAAGAAAGTTGTTCTTTGGTGTTCAGTGCTGGCAATTCCCCCTTTTGTTTTTTTATAAGCTAAATGGCGTACTCTTTCCACACCCCTTGACCTTTGGGGGATTGTATGGTAAGCCTGTAGTATGACCGACCTGTATTGTCTGGCAAATGCCTGAAAGGGGACTTGGTAGGCCCGTTGTCTGTCTTTGAGACTATCAGAAGCTTTCCCTAGGCTGCCCATGCCTCAAGCAATGGCTAATGGCATTACATTTTCACCAGTCATCAAAGTAGCATGTATAATACCAGAACAGGTATCAACAGAAACATGAGCATATTTTAAATTTCCAAATTGAGATATGTGTGTGACATCCATTCTGAAGTTTTAGCGGATCAGACCACGAGGGTTAATCCCCAGATAAGGAGGGTGGTGAAATTGAACACACCTGGCAACTTAACACTACATCACTTTACAAGAGATTTTAAATTTTTGTTGAAGAGCAAAGGCAGGCACATGAAACTTTGATGAAATTTTAGATCAACTGAGCAGTATGAAAAATAAACTCTATTTAGTACTAGCATCCCGCCAGGGGATGCTATTACTGGTCATGGGACCAGGCAAAATTAGTATGGGCTCAAATATGTTGCATAAAAAAAAATTTTTTTTTGGCCCAAATCAAATTTTGTAATTCTAAAAGAATTTGACATACAGTACTAGTCTAATTTAATTGGCCCTGCAATTTCAGTGAGCGCATTAAAAGCATTAACTACATAAGCAGAGTCAGAAATTAAATTAAAAGAATATGAAATTTTTGAAAACTTCCAATACAATTTTACATTCTGTTTTGGGGTACCTGGACTGTATTTAATTAATACTGCCCTGAGAATCAACCATAGGCACCACACCTGTTTTGGAGCCATCTGTATAAATATCTAACGAGACAAAGGTTTGAGGCAGTGATCTTAGAAAGATCACTGATGTTCAGTAAAAAATTGTAGCAAAGGATCCTTTAGGATAATGATTGTCAAACTCTCCATCAAAACTACACCGTAATATGGCCCAATCATCTATCAAGGCACACAATGTTTTATTTGAGCTGTTGTTTATGGTATAATAATTTTCTTGGGGTAAAATACCAAAAATGTTGAATACAAGATTTAACAACACAGCAAGCTGTGCAGAAGGGTAATATTCAAGGTCTTATTTGGAGAAATATGGGGATAAATCCAAAGAAGTGGACCTTGTTGCCATAATATTCTGTAGGCTGAAAGGTTCTCAGTATACACAAAAGCAGATCTTCCTTTTCCTTGTACCTTCTTAGCATTGCCTTTTCTAATCTTCTACTTTCTCAAGGATAATCGTCCTTGGTTAAAACACGGGTGAAGTAAGCTGAGAATCCCTTTCAGGATCTCAAAAGTGGTTGTAAATCTACATTGGGCATTTTAATATAGGGTCGAATCCAATTTATGCTTCCTAGTAATTTTTGAAAATCATTTAATGTTTTTAAATGATCTTTTCTTCAATTTTTGAGGGAAATACTATGAGGAGTGATTTTAATTTCTCCCATTTGGCCCATTTGAACCTTTTCAGGTGCTATGAACAATTGATTGTTTTCTATCTTAAATTCTCAGGCTGCTTCTAGGTTGCCAAATCTTCATATCTCTCCCTCTCACACTGAGCAGCCTCTTCCTCAAGATCAGCCCCATCATCCCAAAAATCCAGTCCCAAAACACCGAGTCTATCCTTCATGCTACAAGGTTTGAAATTCCTACATATGAACACATGATGGTGCAGTCTCCAATACCTCAACAAAGAGACATTGCCTTAAAATCTTTAGAAGCCTGGTTTCTAGGATCATCCCAATTTAGACCTGTTTCTAGATTGGCCATGCCACATGTTGTCTAGAATGACTCCATCCAAATTTACCAGTTTTATGTCAACTTTTCTGTTACTAATGTTACATTTTTTTAAACCATATCCAATAACTTAAAAGCCAATAGTCCATAACCAAGGCATGTAGAGAATATTCACATTTAAAACCAATCAGAAACAAAATCAAGTGGCTACACATGTCTTTAATATTTAAATCAATCACCATTTTTACTTTTTCTAGCTGTAGTTTTAAGAGAAACACCTTGTCACCTGTTGAGTCCAATAATCACAGTCAAAGATTTTTCTAAGAGAGACAGCCATCAGTTCTTTTACCCAGAAGAGGATCGGCTAGTGTAAACATTTAGCCAGCCCCCTGGGGAGCTTGCCCAGCCTATTTAGGCTTCTAGCTACAGATGCAGGCTCCAAAAAAGCCAATTGAAACATTTTATTTATTTGTTCCTTTCTTGAAAGGAGTTAGCTACATCAATGGGAATCAACAGCATTTAAAGTTTTAACCTTTTCTTTTAAACATGAAACACAAAACATCTGCAACGAGAAGCAAAACCCAGACATAAATTGACATACATGGACAGTTTGCACCAAGGACAGACAATAGACACAGAGGAAAAGAACTAGATGGTGTTCCACCAAAGTGACCCAGACATCCTGCCCAAAGAACCCAGAACCAGAAATAAGCATTCAATAGGGAGCCAGCAAGGAGGGAGACATCTCCCACCTCCTTCTGTTCCAGGAGAGCTCCAAAAGTTTAAG
Organism: Rattus rattus; assembly: GCF_011064425.1. Classification (NCBI taxonomy): domain Eukaryota; kingdom Metazoa; phylum Chordata; class Mammalia; order Rodentia; family Muridae; genus Rattus; species Rattus rattus. The sequence goes on along the minus strand of NC_046165.1, from coordinate 32,598,163 downwards.
CTCATTTCCTTTTTGCCAAAGCATCTGTGGAGAGTTCGGGAGGACTGTTTTCAACCCCATTCTTTCTTTGTCCAGGGTGTAAACTGTCTCTAGTCAGGGTCCAAAGACTAAAAGTATCTATGAGAATCGACTTTGCTTCTCTAGATTTTAACATAACCTCTAAAAGAACACATACACAAAAACATTTTACCATTATTACTTGTCCACTACCACACTACCCCAAATCTTTATCTTTGCACATGCTTTCAATTTCAGACCCTTCTGAATTCTGGGGGCCTTTTGAATCTGTATCCACCACCTGAGTTCCCATTCTCCGAGGGGTCAATACGAGTCTGGTGGTGGAACTGAGGTCGAGTCCCGCGCCTTTTGTTGCTCTGGGAGGCCCTGGACCCATGGTTCTACTTTTAGTTTCACTTTCTAAGCTGTCCGTGATGCTTAGATTGTCTGACATTTCTAAGGTCAAGGCTTTTTAAAGAAGAATATATCTTATTTGTTTCCTGGTCCTGATTATCCTTTTTTTTTTTTTATCTCTGCCTTCTTTCTGTTCCTTTTATCTCCTTTTTCTTTTCTTTTTTTTTTCTTTTCAGACCTTTTCCCCTCCAACATACTTTGTTGCTCTGCAAGACCCTCTGACCTGTCAAACGGCTCTAACGGCTTCCTCACATCGCTTATCCTCCACAGGCTGGGACCATTCCCAAAGAGGTTTTGGTCCGGGCTTAAGCTTGCTGCCTGTAAGAAAAAGAAACAAAATTACCAGCCTTACCCAGAAAGGATCCATAACTTTAGGTTTCACAGCGGCTCTCCACCCAGGCCCATATCTTTCTTCCTCATACATGGCTGCCTCTTCCTCTAATTCTCCTCCTCGGACTCTGACAACTCTTGTTCAGAGTCACTGCCAGCCAGTTCTAAGGCTTCTAATTTTTAATGGATACAAAGTATCCTCTCCGATGACTTGTATCTTCCTCCAGGGGTACATTTTTTTCCTCCAGCTGCCTTTTGTATCTTCTTTTCACTTTTGTTTTAGTAACTTTTTTTTACCAGCCCGCTTTCTGACATGCTGAAATCCAAAAGGGGCATGCCTCTCGAAGCCTAATTTCTCACTCATCCCCGCTTCTGAATGCTCTTGAAAAAAGGGGCATGCCTCTCGGTTACCTTTAATTTACCTTCTCGTGTTCTGAACCTTCCAGCACACTGAAGGGTCCTCGCACCGGGGCGATTTGGTTCCGGTTTCGCACCACTTGTCGGGTGTCCCCGAGCAAGAAACGATAAGAACAGGATTCTTTTTCATAACAAGTGAGGCAGCCTTCTTAGTGTTACAGCTCTCTTGAACAGGGACCCAGAGCAGCAAATCGCCGCTTTATAGACACAGTATGCTAATTATCTCTCAGGGATTGGTGGGCTTGATCACCCCACTACTTGTCCTCCAGGGATTGGCGGAGAATGAATCACCTCATTAGCATATTAACGGTCAACTGACACCTGGTGCATAAACCGCACATGTGCAGTACCGCTGTTCACCACTAGAGGGAGCCCTAGCAAGGAGACAAGCCTGCACATGCGCAGTAAGTCGTTTATATCCAGACAAGGCTGGATGTCGGCGCCATCTTTGTTTCGCTGCGCCGCTCTCTACACTATACTTATATAAATTGTATTAAATTTATTTCTCTGGAGGAAGTGGAATACAATATGATGCATCAAGACTATGATCTGGGGAGCTGGAGCTCAGAAGTTAAGAGCACTGACTGTTCTTCTAGGTATCCTGAGTTCAGTTCTCAGCAAATAGATGGTGGCTCACAACCATTTGTAATGGGATCTGATGCCCTCTTCTAGTGTGTCTGAAGACAGTTACAGTCTGAAGATAAGTCACAGTGTACTTATATACATAAAAATTCATGAATAACTTACAAAAGAACATAAATTACAACCGGCTGTATCAGCTAGTATTCTCTGCTCCAATATACTTGACATATGCAGATTAAATAAATGGTCTGTTTGGGTATAGTCCTTCATGACATAGACAGGATGTTTGAAGGAGAATGAATCAGATGGTCACACTGAATACATAGTAAGCAAAGAGGGAGAAATAAATGTTTGTTTTTGGGTCCATTTCACTTTCATATTCAGTCCGGTTCCCCAATCAATGAAATTGAACTTTAAAATGTATAAGTATCTTCTTCCCTTTTAGTTAAACTAACCTAGAACTTTCCTTATAGACATGCCCAGAAATCTGTGTTCATGATGATTCTAAATCTTATCGACTTGACAATCAAACTAAACATCACAAGATCTGACCCAAAGCTTCAACTCTTTTTAATACTCTGTTTATGTTTTTATAAAACATAGACTTCAAAGAAGTTTATACAGTAAGAGATTGTTACAGGTTAAGGAACACCAATTCAGAATTCTCGGCACTAACAAAATGTATTTGCCTCAGAGGGACAAAGATCAAGGAATAAGAGACAAAGACAGAAGGTGGATGAGGGAGAAGGGAACAGGATATTTGTCTCATTGGGGGACATAGGACTGCCTTCAGATAGAGACTAGACAGGAAGGGGACATAGAAAATGGCAGATCAAAGGCAAAGAGAAAAATTATGTTATGCTGAGAAACTTAATTTAATTGGTAAGGGCTTTTCGCTGCTGGACTTCAATACTTCGATAGCTGGATTTGATAATCAGCCTCAGAAGGAAGATGTGACCAAATAAGGGAGTGGACCTGGGTGGACAGCTTTATAATTGTAATGCCATGATTTTAGAAAGGCAGGGGGAATTGAGGAGAAGGGCAAAGCCTTCTAGAGCCAAATAGTCAAGAAGGCTAGTGACCATTCACAAACTGCTCAATATTTTTAAATTATGGTTTGTTGTTACATGGGTTTTCCATGAAAAATGAGAAAAAAATAACCATTTACTTGACATGGCACTGAATGACAGACGACAACAATATTCCCACCTAAGTCTAAATTGGTGAAAGTATAATTTTATTGAGTTTATTGGAGCTGGAATTCAAGGTTACTCACAGGAATACTGATGACTCAAGACTGTCGCATCACCAAAAATTTACCTTAGAATAAGGGGTGAGTACTAGAAGCTACATTCTTGCAAATTCCTGACAAACCTAAAACCAGCCCTGCCAGGGCTTCCCATGCCTGCTCATCAATCATTTACATATTATACAACATCGGGGAGTGACACTGTAGATCATATAATTTTCTAAGTTCTGTAAGTCTGCTTCTTTGTTCCAAGAGGGATCATTTCAGTTCAGAAAAAATGGCTTCTTAATAGGAAATTAAATCAGTTGATCAGAAGCTGTATTGATACCATAAAGTTGCTAATTGATGGAAAAGAGAAATATCAGCATTTCACTTAAGTGGAGAGCATAGAATTTAGAATAAATATTGAGGACAAGTTTCCCACACCAACTCTGCCATCTTCTTTTAACAATTCAGAAAGTTACAACCTTCCTGAAGTAATAAAACTGTTCTACTCTTTTGTCTTTCCTTGGATTTTTACCTAATTTCTCTACTGTTTATCCCACCCAAGCTTTTCATATTTTCTTCAAACTGCTGGGTTATTGATGGTCTTTAGGAGACTCTGCTTTGCAAACAAGGTCCCTTTGTTAATATGTAGGTACCAGGATGTTCCTGGAGATAATGAGTTTATTCAAATGTTAAATGGTACACAAAGATGAAGTTGAGCTCATTTACCTCAAAGATCAAATAAAGGGCATAATTTTTTCTGACACTGTGTCAAATTAATTAGAAATGGTATCTTTTCTTTGTTTCTTTGTTTCTTCTAGACTAGATTCTTCATTCTTCAATTTATCATTATAGAAGCACATTCTGTACCCTGTGATATTTCTATATCAGAAACAAAAACACCACATTTACATCTTTCAGTAATACTATAATTTGGTGAATAAAATAACATCATTTGAAAGATATGGCAATTTCTATGGGAACAGTCCAATGCTACAAATTACTAACCACAATATTAGAGATACTACAATTCAAAATTGCAAATTAGGTATTACCAAAAATATGCGTATAAGTACATCATCCATAAAAAGTTAAAGACGAAAAGGGATTCACAAAAATCTGAGAAGTTAAAACTGGGAAACTAATGTGAAAATAAGCTGGAGATGTCCAAATAAAGCTGGAGTAAAGGGTAGAGAAGCTGGGTAGACGAAGCAGACCTCTGTGTAGACAAAGCAGATCACTGTGGGTCACAGGATCGAAAATGAAGCCTTACACTTGCATCCAGTTGTGGGGATCAAAGGGCAGGGCCATAAGCAGAAGGAGCAACATACACTTGAATGGACAGCAGATCTGGTGAGTAAGAAGAATTGGCTGATATTCATTTTGGAAGGCTTTATGAACAGTGAGTCTAAGCTGCACAAAATAACCCTGGGGAAAGTTCAGAGTTCTCTGTCTCTTGACACTTACAAGGAACAGCCACATGACCCATTGCTAGGAGCTGCCAACAGAGAGTGTAGATGTCCTCCTCTGCGTGGGGACTATGTGAAGGATTTGTACTTTTTCCTTCATTTGGCACGTCCAGTTGTCTTATTTCTAACAGAGTTGTCAAAGCCAACCAACTACTGGATAAAAACACATGGAAGATAAATCTCTTAGCATATATCGTGTTTAACACATACTGTAGGCAAAGATAGAAGTAACATATATATTTTGACAGGACAGAGTTAATTAGAGCAAGGCTGACTCCATGAAAGGGAGTGAACTGTCAGTTTCAGAAAATAGGCCTACTTTTTTTCCCTAGAACTAGAAAGTCAAAAACACTCGATTCCAGGAAAAAACACACCTCAAGGGCAGCCAATCTGGATGCTGCTCCACCGCCTAGATTGAGCCAAGTATATTAATCTTCAAAAGCCCAACAAATCCTCCAGAGCCTTAACCAGTCACAAAGAAACTTATATCCACAGAGATAGAACCAACCAATCAAGGGGAAGAAAGGTAAAAGTCACCCGCTCATACCCTAACAGGATTCAAATTGACCCTGCAAATTACACCTTTTGTCTTTCATCCTGATGCATGGTGGACCCATGCAGGTTCTCTAAAGAATAAATGCTGGTTGCCATGACATACTATTTGTATCTGGGTTATCATCTTTATAAATAATAGTGGCTCGTCTAAATTTTGTTGAAGACCCCTGATCCAAAGAGTTGAGCTTTTGTGTTTTGTTGTTATTCTGATTTGTTTTTCTTTCCTGATCAATAAGTCCAGGTGCCCCATTGTCTATTGTCTGTCTGCCTCTGTGTTTCTGTTTCAGGTTTAATCTGGAGGCCAAGAGAGTCACAGAAGTCCCATATTCTGTCACCTGGCCATGGCCTATGACCCTCCTAAATTCCCCATCCCCATCTCGGAGAACTTGCTAGTTCTTGTCTGAGTTCTGAATTAGCTGTGGGTCTGAGGGTCTTTCATGTGAAGGAAGGGGGACCTTCTGATGCAGCCTTCTAGTTTAATTTTGTTCTTCCAGGAACTTCATTTTGTGTATGTCTGTGTATTCTGTTTGTGTTTTTTGTCTCCTTGTACAAGTTTTCCCTTGATTCCTTAGATGAAGTGGGTGCAGAGCACCTGACTGAGTTTAGGGCTGTACCATTTTAAAGACTTCCACAACATTAGGGAAGACTCAATGCTGGTTGCAAACTAAGCATCTTTTGCAAGAGCAAATGGCCAACTTATGAAGTAGGATATTTAGAGGAAAAACTTTTTATCTCCCCACAGTCTACAAGGCCAATGAATCTACTATTGTCTGTGAAGACAAGGTCCCTCCAGACCAAATGCTGTACATCACCACATGGAAGCACGTGGTCAAGATGTTTCCTGTTTGGTTGAAACCCTTTTATATTATCAGCCCCACCACTCCCAATCCTCCTTTATCTGAGGGATGGTTGGCCCTGCCCTCCCCTCTCACCTTGCTTCCTCCCTCTGCTCCCAAAGAGGATTTTAGTCCTCATCCTTATTTCTTTGCTACTGCATCTGCTGCCCCTACTCAATCAGTGTAGACAGAGGAAGGAGCAGCCCCTGACTCATTTGAACCTTCTGACACCAACTGGTATCCATCTCATATTCAGGCTTATACTACCCATAGGGTCATTCTACTATGACCTTATCCCTCCCCATGAGGAGACACCCCAGATTTTCATGGGAGAGCATTCATGGCCTATGTGCCATTTGATAGTAATGACTTTTAAAATTGGAAGTTACAAAACAGACCGTTTTCAGAAACACCCTCAGTTCTTATAAGTCTTTTAGATTTAGTTATGCTAATATACTAGCCCACTTGAGATGACTCTCAGCAAATGTTCCAGTTCCTCTTCACAACACAAGAGAGGGAGATTCATGGGACATGCCCAGAAATTGGATTCAAAAGTAAATGGATTGCCCACCCTGTCATCACTGTGCTGGCGGATATTGATGAGGCCATTCCTGGAAATCATAACACTGATGGAGGTAAAGAGAGGCCCTGGATTTAGATCTTTCTCCAGATTTTGATGTGGGGCCTTGGAGAAGTCGCTAGATGGCTCACAAATTTATTTAAATTAATCCTGGTCAGTGATGCAGGAAAAAAAATGAGAGCCCTAGCGAATATCTAGAAACACTTTTTGATGGCTATATGGGGCTATGAGTTGACAGGAAAACAAACTAGTATGAATCACTAAAATTGTCATGGCTTTTTAAAAATTTAAGAAAAGCTATGCTGGAAACACTGAGTTTGGCCCTCCTGGACATTCACAAATCATTCCACCTGTATGTGGATGAAAGAAAGGGAACAGAAAAAGAATTGCTCACACAAACTTTGGGCTACGAAAGAGACCGGTTGCTTTTATAATCTAAGACGCTGGGCCCAGTGGCCCAAGGATGGCCAGTCTGCCTCTGGATAAGAGCTGCCACTGCCCTGCTGCTCACGGACACTCACAAGATAGCCATGGGACAGGAACTTGTTATCATAACCAGGGCCCCTATCCCAGTTATTGAGGGGACCCTCAGGTTGCCCAATTCTAGATTTGGTACACTTCCAGGCTCTACTTTTGAATCTCCCTCACATAAGATATAACCCATCATCTGCCCTAAACTCTGCTACCCAGCCCATCTTTGGATATGTAGCATGATTGCTCTAAGGTTTGGGGACATATACTTGACTAACATACCCTGGTCAGTTACAGAACAGCATTTACTTCCAAGATGGGAGCAGCTTTGTTGAGAATGGAATCTGGTATGTGACAGCACTAGTGGTAGACTTGGACTCTGTTGTTGGGACAACTGCTGTACTGCCAGAAACAATAGCATGAAAGGCTGAGTTGACAGCTCTAACTCTGGCTTTGAAGTCGGCAGGGGATGATAGATGACATTTATAATGATAGTAGATATGCTTTCACTATGGCTCATGTACATGGGTCCATACATTAAGACAGAGGATTATTGACTGCTGAAAGAAAGATTATCAAAAATAAGGAAGCAATATTTGATCTTCTGGAGGCATAATGGATTTTTCTCAAAGTAACCACAATCGGTTGCCCTGGGCATTAAATAGGACTATCAAAAATAGCTTGAGGTATCAGACTAGCTGATAAAGCAGCAAGGGAGGCAGCTCAAGCATTCAGCACCAACATCCTGGTAGCCAAACCATGCCAAGTGCCTCCAGCCATTCCCGAACTTACTGCATAGGACAAACAGTATCAGGCTAAATGTCAAGAGATTTATAGAACTGGATGGCTACACATGGTACATTTACCCAAGAAGTTCACTAAACAACCCATTTGTCAATTTCAACAAATGACACTGCTAAATACGTTCTACAAAGGAGACTACCAGTCTGAAAGAAGTTTCTAGAAGACATCCTAATCAGGTATCTGCACTGGTTGGGTTTGCCAATGAATCAGCCTTCATCTCAGGCAACTCAATAATTAGCACAGGTTCTGTGGACCAGGTGAAAATTTGATTACTACATATACAGAGTTCAGGGCAAATAGAGAAGATAAATGAGATCACGAGGGAAGTTTGACCAAATTAACCCCTGAAACTGTTGGGGACTGGGGTGCCCTCTTACCTTATATGTGTAGAAGTCCAGAAGACCCATTATAACTTGCATCTTGCCCACTTTGAGATCGTATACAGGAACACACACACACACACACACACACACACACACACACGCACACACACACACACACACACAGACAAACTGCTTGACATCCAGTCTGATGTTCTAGCCAGGCATGCCCAACATAAGTTTGTAAATCCTTGGAGGCTCTCCATAGAGCCCAGAAGCAACTATTGTAGTTGTGAAATCACAGGCTTCATCTACTTGGATGCCCCATTAAAATCCAATTTTATCTTGCTAGTTAGAAATGCAAAACCCTCATGTCTTCCTTATCTCTATCTTGCAACCCCTACCACTAAGTTTCAATAAAAAGAGGAAAATAGGTCACAGAATGGGATGTGGGTTATATTTCAGTATTTAGAGGATGTAAAAGAGTAGGGGGCTCTTATGGAGGAATTGTGTTCACTGTCCAACTCATTATTAGACCGGTACAAATTGTCCCCATTGGACCCAATATAGTTCTAGCAAGGCCAGATGCCCTGCCTTTGCCCACATCTATTCCCATTTCCACCCGTATGCAGAGAGGCAACTTCATTAATCTGCTCCAACAAAACACACCTTTATCACCTGGATCAGAACCCTTGAAATTATTGAAAGCTTCTTTCCAGGTATTTAACTCCTCTTGTTCACATCTGACACACGACTCTTGGTTATGCTTGAATACCCAGCCCCCTCACTACAATAGAATAGGTGTTCCTGGAAACTATTTACAGACCGCAGATCATACACAGTATAGATGGCAATTGGAAAGAGGTAAGGTGACTTTAAAGTCAACAAAAGAATAAAGTCTTTCTATTGGATATCAAACAACCTTAGAACATTCACACCTCTGCAATTCCATTGGAACTCCTGCCAATATAGAAAATGGGTAACTATTGCTTCCAGAGGATGCTTGGAGAGCTTATGTGTGGGGATTCAGTTCTTGCATCTGCAACCTAGCTATAAATATATCTTCTGATTTCTCTATCCTGGTACAGAAATTTTCCTAAATAAAATCAACAGGGGAAGCCATTCCCAATCAATTAGATTTCCCAGCTCACAGGTGAAAAGGGTTGCTGTAATTGCTATGGTGTTATCCACCTTGCTTGGAATGGAGAGTTGTAGCTGGAACATCTGGCATAGGAGCTCGAGCTCTAATACTGCAACATAACAATTGCTGAACCATATATGTTGCAATAGATAATAGATAGAAGAAAGAATAGAAGAACCTATTAATGCTCTACAAGACACCCTTTCCTCGATAGCTGAAATAGGTTTACAAAATGGAAGAGGCTTAGATTTATTATTTATTCAGAAGGTAGTTTGTGTGTAGCTCTAAGAGAAGAGTGCTGTTCAGGCTAATCATTCGGGAGAACTCAGAGAAAAATATAGTTCAACTTTGAAAAATGAAATGAATTAGAAAGAGAACATTCTACTGATTCAACACAATCCCTATCAAAAACCCATCACATTCTTCAAATACATTGAAATTCATCTAGAAAAGCAAAACACACAGAATAGTGAAAACAATCCTTAACAATGAAAGAACTTCTGGAGGAATCACCATCCCTGACCTCAAGTTATAATAAAGAGCAATAGTGATAAAAACTACATGGGATTGGTACAGAGACAGACACATTGATCTATGGAATAGAATTGAAGACCTAGAAATAAAGACTCATACTTACAGACACTTGATCTTTGACAAAGAGGACAAAAATATACAGTGAAAAAAAGAAAGCATCTTCAAAAATGGTGCTGGTCTAATTGGTAATCTGTATGTAGAAAAATGAAAATAGAATCAGTTATGTCACCTTGCACAAATCACAAGTCCAAGTGGTTCAAGGACCTCAACATAAAACCTGATATACTGAATTTAACAGAAGAGAAAGTGGGAAAGAACTTTGAACTCATTGGCACAGGGTGGTTTTTATTAAACAGAACGCCAGTGGCTCATGTTCTAAGATCAAGTATTGATAAATGGAACCTCATGAAAATGGAAAGCTTCTATAAGGCTAAGGACATCGTTAAATTACAGATTGGGAAATAAACTTCATTAACACCAAATAATAGAGAGGGCTAATATCCAAAATATATAAAGAACTCAAGGAGTTAATCACCAAAGGGGGGAAAAACAATCAAAATATGGGGTATAGAACTAACAGAAAATTCACAACAGAGGAACCTCAAAGGGCTGAAAAGCACTTAAAGAAATGTTCAAAGTTCTTAGTAATCAGGGATATGCAAATCAAAATGAATCACAATGCCTAAGATCAAAACTTCAGGTGACAGTACATGTTGGTTAGGATATAAACAGAGAAAAATGCTCTTCCATTGCTGGTGGGATTGCAAACGGGTACCACCACTCTGGAAATCAATCTGGAGATTCCTCAGAAAATTGGAAATAGATCTACATGAACACCCATATACCACTCTTGTGCATATACTTAAAATATGACCCACCATGCCCAAGGTCCACATGTTCTACTATGTTCACAGTGTCCTTGTTTGCAATAGCTGGAAGCTGGAAATAACCCAGATGTCACACTACAGAATAATGGATACAGAAAATGGGGATCATTTACATAATGGAATACTACTAGGCAATTACAAATGAGGACATCCTCAAATCCTCAGTTTTGCAGGTAAATGGATGGAATTAGAAATTATCATCCTAAATGAGGTAACTCAGACCCAAAAGGACAGGCATGGTATGTACTCACTAACACGTGGATATTAACGCAAAAATCTAGGCAGATTACACCAGCTGATATGAGGTCCCCAACACATAAATAGCAAAGGACTCTCAGGTCTGATTCAGTCAGAGAAAATCCACCTGATCCTCTAGAGATTGAGGCCCCAAGGCATTTAGAGGTCTGGTGGGATTGGTGGGGTAGGGACATCCTCGTGGAGACAGTGGGAATGGGAAGGAGGTATGGGATGTGGAAGAGTCAGAGGGTGGACCAGGAGGAGAATAAATCTGATGTGTATGAATAAATAAATAAATAAATAAATAAATAAATAAATAAATAAAAATAAATACTAAAAAAGACAAAACCCAAAACACAATAAAAAAAAGACATAACAGACACTGAACTAAAATTTAAAACCACTAGGTCTTACTTCAGAAGCCTGTGTTTCTCAAAATTAAAAAATCTTAAAGAAATGGAAGATGTTTTGAAAGAATCCATTTAACAAAATTAAGTGAAGATCAGGTAAGCTATTTAAACAGCCCTATAATCCCTAAGGAAATAAAAATGATCATTAAAAGTCACAAACCCCCAAACTCCAGATGGTTTTATGGCAGAATTGTATGAGACTTACAGTGAAGAGCTAATACCAATACTCTGCAGACTATTCCACAAGACAGAAACAGAATAAACACTGCCAAATTTATTCTATGAAGCCACAGTCATTTTGATACCCAATCCACAAAAAGACTCAACAAAAAAAAAAAAAAAAAAAAAAAAAAAAAAAAAAAAAGCAAAAAAGGCTAAAAACAAAAGCAAAAAAAAAAAAAAAAAAAAAAACAAAAAAAAAAAAAAAAAAAAAAAAAAAAAAAAAAAACCCAAAGGATTTCAGACTAATTTCTCTTATGGACATTGATGCAAAAAATACTCAATAAAGTACTAGCAAAGCAAATACAAGGACACATCAAAGATTACACCCATCTTGTCCTTGGCTTTCTTTGGTTGGGAGACTTTTAATGACTGCTTCTATTTCTGTAGGGGTTATGGGACTATTTAGATGGTTTATCTGATTCTGATTTACCTTCAGTCCTGGGCATCTGTCTAGAAAATTGTCCATTTCCTCCAGACGTCCCAGTTTTGTTGAGTATAGCTTTTGTAGTAGGAGCTGATAATTCTTTGAATTTCCTCAGTTTCTGTTGTTATATCTCCCTATTCATTTCTGATTTTTGTTAATTTAGTTACTGCCTCTGTGTCCTCTGGTTGATCTGGCTAAGGGTTTATCTATCTTGTTGATTTTTTCCAAAGAACCAGCTCCTGGTTTTGTTGATTCTTTGTATTGAACTTTTTGTTTCTACTTTGTTGATTTTTGATCTGAGTTTGGTTATTTCTTGTCATCTACTCCTCTTGGCTGTATTTGCTTCTTTTTGTTCTAGTGCTTTCAGATATATTGTCAAGCTACTTATATATTCTCTCTCCAGTTTCTTTTTGAAGGCACTCAGACCCATGAGTTTTCCCTTTAGCACAGCTTTCATTTGTCCCATAAGTTTGGGTATGTTGTGCCTTCATTTCATCAAATTCTAATAGGTCTTTAATTTCTTTCTTTATTTCTTCCTTGGCCAAGTTATCATTTAGTAGGGTGCAGCTTCCATGTGTATGTGGGCTTTCTGTTGTTTTTGTTGTTGTTGAAGACGAGCCTTAATCCATGGTGATATCATAGAATACGTGGGTTCATTTCAATCTTCTAGCACCTGTTGAGGCCTGTTTTGTGATCACTTATATGGTCAGGTTTGGAGAAGGTACCATGAGGGACTGAGAAGAAGGTTCATTCTTTTGTTTGAGGATATTCTAGAGCTATCTGATAAATCCATTTGGTTCAAACTTTTTAGGTTTTGTGCTTTTTTAGTTTTGTTTCATGATGTGTCCATTGATGAGAGTGTTGGGAATGGAGGTGCAATGGTGCTTTGAGCTTTAGGAAAGATTCTTTTTATGAATGTGGATTTGGAAAGATGGAATTGAGTGTTCATCTTGCACATTTTCCTTGATGGGAAGTGTCCTTCCTTATCATTTTTGATAAAAAGTAATTTTACAAAAAATGACAACTTTTACAAAGCATTTTTCAGCTTACTTTGTCACTGAAGTCACAAATTGAAATATCGGTTTTAGTCTAAAATTAGGGGAATTGAATCATTAAAGAAAAGGCAATGTTGTTGCAATTATTTTTTGTTGTTAGGGAGTGGAATTTATGTTTGTGCAATTTTCTTTTTGGGTTTGTTGAAAGAAGATTACTTTCTTGTTTTTTCTAGGTTATAGTTTCCTTCCTTGTGTTGGAGTTTTCTATCTATTATTCTTTGTAGGGCTGGATTTGTGGAACGATATTGTGTAGATTTGGCTTTGTGATGGAATAACTCCATCTATATTAATTGAGAAGTTTGCTGGATATAATAGCCTGAGGTAGAATTTGTATTCTCTTAGGGTCTGTGTGATATCTGCCCAGAATCTTCTGGCTTTTAGAGTCTCTTGTGAGAAGTCTGGTGTAATTCTGATAGGTCTGCCTTTATATGTTAATTGATCTACTCAATTTTCAGATCCATGGGCAATTTTCATTTTTATTTTGAGGTTGAGAGGACATGGGCAGAGGATGATATGGAGGGATTGAAAATTCTTGAGAGTTGGTGGGAAATTAAAAAGAATCAAAAAGTTTTTACAAAGCATTATTACTAGGAAGTCACTGAGGTTTAAAAAAATAATAATCATAAAACAAATCCTTTCAAGAATAACAGATCATATGTGAGAGCAGAATTGCTGTGGATTGATCTGAAAGAGGTCACACCAGTTGGGCACAGTCTCCTTCAAGTCTACATCAGCAATTCTCCTTGCAGGCCTCCAACTGCTACCAAGATCCCATGAGGCAATGCTGAGAGACCTGAAGCCAACATATTGATTCCTCAGTTGCTTACAAATACTCATGCACTCTACATTTTGTTAGTCACAGACATGGCCCACACCCCCAGTTTCCTGGTTTTCCCCATAGCTTTCATGGTATATGCCACCTTCACCTGGACACCTAGACTGCTGCTGCTCCTCCTCCTCTTCCTCCTTCTCTTTCTTCTCCTCCTCTTCCTCCTCCTCTTCCTCCTTCTCTTTCTTCTCCTCCTCTTCCTCCTCCTCTTCTTTGTCCTCTTCTACCACTACTACTACTCGTTTTCCTGCTTCTTCTTTTGCTCCTTCCTGTCTTCTCTTCTTCCTGTCTTCTCTTCTTCCTCTTCTTTTTCTGTTGCTTTTGTCTCATGAGAGCCATTTCTGATTACATTTCTCTGCACTCAATGTATGAAATGCCATACTGTAACTCACTGTTTTAGTTAAGGTTTTCATTGCGGTGAAGAGACACCATGACCAAGGCACACTCTTATATTGAGACAACATTTCATTGGTGCTGACTTACAGTGTCATACGTTCAGTATATTATTTTCATGTTGGGAAGCATGGGAGCTCTCAGGTAGACATAGTGCTGGGAAAGGAGCAGAGAGCTCTGCATCTTGATTCAACTGCAGCCAAAAGAGGAGTTTCTTCCAGGCAGATAGGAAGCAGCCTCTCAAAGCCTACAACCACAGTGATAAAGTTCCTCCAACAAGGCCACACCTGCTCCAACAAGGCCACACCTCCTAATAGTACAAAGCCCTGGGCCAAGCATATTCGAACCACCATATTCCACTCCGTGGCAGCCATAGGCTTGTTCAAACACATGAGTCTCTGGGGGCCATCCCAAACCATAGCATAATGCAAAATACATTTAGTCCATCTTCAAAAGTCCCCATAGACTTATCACAGTCTCAACAATGCTTAAAAATTCAAGGTTCAAAATCTCATCTGAGATTCATCTAATCACTTAACTGTAATCCCCTATAAAACCAAAATCAAAAAGCAGATCACATCCCTCAAACATCACAAGATATACATTACCATTTGTAAATGCCTAGTGGAGAAATTCTGGACCAAAACAAGACCAAAAACCAGTAGGCTAACTCCAAACTCTGTATCTCTATGACTGATGTCAAAGTACTCCTCCAATCTCCAACTCCTTTCTGTTTTGTTGATTGTAATCAATACAATTCTTTCTCTTTGGCTGGTTCTACTCCCTGATAGATTTCCTCAGCAGATATCCCATGGCTCTGACATCTCTAATATCTTGGGGTATCCAAGGCAACTTCAGCATTACAGTTTCTTGTTCCAGTGTCTCGGATCCACACATGATCTTCAGGCTCCTCCAAAGAGCTTGCGTCACACCTCCAGCTCTGCCCCCTGTAGTACTCTAGGCTCTGATTAATTCCGCTCCTCTGCTGCTGCTACTCTGTGTGGTCATCCCATAGTACTGGCATTTCCAACACACTAGGGTCTTCCAGAAGCAACTAAGTTTCACCAATATCCTCTCATAGATTCTTTTCCTGGTGCCAAGCCTCAACTTCTCTGGATGAGCCCTTCTTCAGTCCTGGGCCATCAACTACAACTGAGGCTGCACTTCTACCGACAGCATTCCCTGGCCTCTCAAAGTGCCAAACCTCAGCTGCTCACCACGACTTTTTCGTGCCTTCAAAACCAGTAGCACCTGAGTGATTCTTACACGTTAGCAAGTCCAGCTGAAGCACAAGGTACAACCTTGGCTATCTCTAGAACACAACTTCTTTGTGCTCTCAGAAAACAGTTCCCAGAAGATTTCACCTCACTGATGCTGATCTCTTCTTAATCACCACTAATTTTGTAGCTCCAGCTAACCAGCATCAATTGTCCAAAAGAGTCTATTCCTGACTCTAAAGCTTCGCGTGGCTGAAGCTGATGAGCTCTGCTGCTTGTCAGAGCTGAACCATGGCCCCCTTGTTCTATTACATTATCATCAGCTTTGTGTTTCCCAACATTTTCACTGCCTAAACTTGGCAGTCCTGGAACTCCCTTTGTTGACTGACCTTGAATTCAAAGATCTGCATGCCTCTGTTTCCTGAGTTCTGGGATTAGAGACATGTACCAACATGCCTGGACATAAGCTTTTCTTTACTTGTAACTTACTCTGTACCAGACTGGCCTGTCTCCTGGGTTTAAAAGCATGTAATACCATGCCTGGTGCTAAGATTTTCATAACTACTGTTCCCCAAAATTCAAATCCCCATTACTGCTTTTAATATTCTTTGATTTGTGCATTTGATGTTTTGATTATTATGTAACAGGAGGAGTTTCTTTTCTGATCCAGTCTGTTTGGAGTACCATAGGCTTCTTGTATATTCATAGACATCTCTTTCTTGAGGTTAGGGAAGTTTTCTTCTATTATTTTGTTGAAGATACTTACTGGACCTTTAAGCTAGGAATGTTCTCTCACTTCTATTATCTTTAGGTTTGGTCTTTTTGTGTCCTAGATTTCATGAATGTTTTGGGTTAGGAGCCTTTTGCATATGCATTTCTTGACCGTTGTGTCAAAGTTTTCTACACTATCTTTTCCACCTGAGATTCTTTCTTCTATCTCTTGTATTCTGTTGGTGATGCTTGTGTCTATGACTTCTGATCTCTTTCCTAGGTTTTCTATCTCCAGGGTTGTCTCCCTTTGTGATTTCTTTATTATCTCTATTTCCATTTCAGAACTTGTATTGTTTTGTTCTATTTCTTCACTTATGTGTTTATGTTTTCCTGTATCTCTTAAGTGATTTTTGTATTTCTGCTTTAAGGGCTTCTACCTGTTTACCTGTGTTTTTCCGTATTTATTTAAGGCAGTTCCTACTCATCCTTCTGATAATGGTCCTAATTGTGGAACTTGTATAATTACTGCTTTGCTCAAGTTTGCTAAAAATGGATTTCTCCTAATCAATCAATGGCTCTCAAAGAGCAATACCAGCCCCCGGAATCATCTTAAGAATTTTATGTTTCTTCTCTGTCAATATAGTGAATTCTGACATATATCCTCTTGTAATTCAAAATAAGTTTTTTGGAAGCAAGAAGTCATAGTATTTGGATCTTCTTACCATGGATCAGATGGGTTTCAGATGAGTGTGTCTGTCTCCTCTGGAGAGTCAGATTTTTCTCTTGTTCTTGAGATTTATTAACTTCCAAAATTACTAGACAAACTGCCCCTCATTTATATTTGTTTCACCAGATTTTTCACCTGACGTTACCCACAGACCACCTGAAGATGACAAACGGAAGAAGAATGACTTATTAAAGCTAATGATTAACCAATGCAACTGACAGGATGGCGTCCTGTCTTTCAGCTGGATCATCTAACAAGATGCTTACAATAAATGCACCCAAAAGTACCATGTCCTAATGTCAGCAGGAAGTAGCTATAAAAGACTTCCAGTCTGGTATACCAAACCAAAAAGGCCCAAATTTCCAGGAATAACCCATGATTCTTATGTCCTCAATAGAGTCAGACAATGGGGGTTTGGAGGAAGGACAAATCATTTATTTGACTGAGGTACAAATCAGAGGGGGGAATGAGATCCCGGTGTTAGCCAGGGTTGGGCTGACTCCATAACACACTACAAACTGGCCGTTTGGGAGTCCAGGACTAAGTTTTTTTCCCAGAACTGGAAAAGTCCAAAACAGACAATTCCAGGAAAAAGCATCCCTCACAGGTAGCCAGTCGGGAAGTTACCCTAACAACTAGTCTGAGATAATGTCATGGGCTGCCAATCCGAAGTTGTTAAAGTTGCCTTATCACCTACCTTGAGACAAGTGTGGTTAATCAACAAATGTCCCCCAAATCCCCAGAGCCTTAACCAATCACAAAGGCATCCACACCCCTAAAGATAGAACCAACCAATCAAGGGAAAGAAAGGTAAAAGTCACCTACTCTTAGCCTAACAGGTTTTAAATGTACCCTGCAATTCCACACCTCTGTCTTCCACTCTGATATATGATATGCCCTTACATTCAGGTTCTCTGCAATATAATTGCTTTTTGCTGCTTCATACTATTGGAGTCTGGGGTATCATTATTTGCAAATCATGGCCACTTAAAATTTCATTTTATGAAACAGATCATCAGTTAATATCTTTCTACGGTGTATAAGCATTTTATATATAATAAAAGCAGTCATTTGTCTAGTCTATATCATGCATATCCAGTTTACTTGGGGAGATGGATAATCAAGAATAAGAATCTAACCAAGCAGGGTACCAAAGAATGCTAGCAGTTTAAAAATGATGACAAAAAAGATCACCTCAGTCATCTGAGGTACATCTGAGTCATAGTGCTTGTGCAATAGATTCTTGAAAAGCATCTGTGGCAATTTGAAGGTTTGATAAGTGGGGAGGATGAATGTGGGTAGTGTAAGCTGTGCAAAACAATTGCAAAGTAGAGAAGAGTCTTAATCATTGCTATATCTTCAGTCAGACAAAAGAGCAATATATCTGTGTATCTAAATTTGTATTTGTGCACTGGACTGAACAGTGTGTGTGTGTGTGTGTGTGTGTGTGTGTGTGTGTGTGTGTGTGTGTGTGTATACCTTTGGTGTAGAGAGATAGGCAGGGACTATATTGGCATTCTATGATATATTCAGGAATTTGTACTTCATCCTGAAGGTACTGTCAACTCTCTGAAGGATGTTAGTAGGGAAATAGAATATTAGAAAGGGAAGACTGGGAGCAGTATTGAGAATGGAATTGTGGACAGTGATGGTAAATCGGTTTTCAACGTATGTGCCAACTCTGATCAATTGGCAGAGGCTGCCTGTGGCATTTGCACAGAAAGATTTTGAGCTCTTGTCCAGGCTTAGTGAGAGAGGGCATCATGATTGATTACCAATGTCTTCCATTTATTTCTTTTGTCCTACCTCCCTTTTTTATTGAATCAGTCCACTATGCTGCCTGTTACAGGTATCAGAAGAGATCAAGTGTTATCACCATAAGTAAACTATTGATGGAAAGCATTTTCTTTGAATGTTTCTAACTTTGAAAATGAAATAATAGAAATAGAAAATGAAATATTTCCTAGATATAGTTATATAGGATTGCATAAAGTTTAGTATACACACCCTAACATTATTTTATCCACTTCTTATATAAAATTAATAATTAGAAACATAGGTCTACATATTATGATATTAGATTAAAACTAAAGCTTTACACATTAATAAGAAGAAAACTTTAAGATTACTTAGTGTTTCCAGGATAATTATGTAATTCTTAACACACACATATTTTTTAAGTTCTTTTATTTGCTTTTAATTACATGAACCAATTCTGATATAAATTCTTTTACATATTTCCTGACTGATATACATAATATATGTTGCAAATGTGTCATAACATTAACCAGAAAATATTCCCTGGTATTGTAAAGAATATAGGAAATGGACCCAGACAGGGGTATTTTACAATTCTGACTGTTCCATACACCTGCTCTCAGATCTCAGGCAAGTTCGATGTCAGGTTTCTGCTCAAAATATGTGACATTTATTAAACAAAGCTATCATGACTATATAGCACTAAATATATACACAAAAATCTATAAAAATAACTAATTTTAATGACATCACACAATATTTGATGTTATAGTATTATGTTCAATCATTACATTTTTCAAAGCAGCAAAAGTTATCCCAAAGTCTGCATGTGCTAATACTTCTAAAAACCACCAAGTATATATATGAGATATACTAAACTTTCCACTCTTGTTACAATTAATTTAAAGCTCTATGGTTGAAAATATAATTCAATAATATATATAATTAGATTCAAAAATGTATTTTCTAGGTTTCCTATGGATACCTTTAAAGAAAATCATGGGATTTATTTTAAATGAAATTTCACTAAAAGTCAATTTTATTGAATTCCACTGATAAATTTTTATACTACACAGTCATCAATTCTGCATACAAAATTTGCTTCCAATATGAGATTTTCCATATTACCAACATAAAAGATCAGATGTGTGAATAATATTGTACATATTTTGTCTTTTTTAATAGAAAGTAATAAGTGTTCAAAATAATGCCATGCTTAGTGGAGGAACTTTAATTATAGATTTTGTTTGATGTTACTGAATAAGTTGGTGTTGGACATGAACCCAATTATTTTATATAAATTGATTGTCATAGTCCTCCCTGTAACTTAAGAGAACTACGGATTGCTGTGATGGATTGGAGAAACATTCAGTTGTTGCCACTCCATCAGTTGCTGCATTAATACCACCCCAGGGGCTAGAATTTTAAAACACAGAAAATAGAGCAAAACTTGTCAAAAGAATGGCTGCTGCAGCGATGATTTGAAAAAAAATTGTTCTGAAAGTTGGTTTCCTTTATCTAGTAATAACTGTATAATAAATTCACAGGAACAAGAAAAATGTGCAACACTTCTACCCATACCAATGGCTACATTATAAAAATTCAACGTTTTGCAAAAGTACTTATTGTACTTTTCAAGACTCTTTAAGGCCACATTGAATGGACAACCAATAGTACTCCTGCATCGCTTCATTGCTCGGTTATATAAGAGCCCAAACAATAGATAAATGAGCCGTTTTATCATCTCTTACTATATTTAGAATGTAAATCTGTTTGCTTTGTCATTTTAGGAATTTTATGTTGGAGACCATCATCCTCTTTTCATTTAGGAGAAGCATGGGGAAAGAAAATGTTGTATCCATTCACGGTTGACTTTCTTTACGTCTCAGTTCAGTTTTCCGGGCATTACTAGGAGGTTTTATTTCACAGTTGTTTCTTGTTTAAGTCTCAAGCAAGATGACAACAGCATGGGGCAAATCATTTTTGGTTTAATTTGAAATGCTGCTTTCAGGGCGTTTTAACAGCAGCAATTCTCATATGAGCAAGTAAAGATCATAAATGTGATCTGTTTCTCCCTCGATAAACTACAAATGGAAAAACAAACACACAGCAGATTTTTAAAGGGATAAAATGAATTAAATGTATAATCTATTCCTACAAAGTTTATTCATACATACAAACACACATGCGTGCATAATACATACATGCATACAACATACAAATACACATATGAACATTCACGTATGCAGGCATGGATTCATATGTTATTTTATATGCTGTTAAAAGCCAAGATGAAATGTGAAAATCAAAATTCTCATACATTTAAAAATACCTATAACCGAAGTTGTATGTGCACAGATGTTAAAATATATGAAGACAAATGTGAGCTGTTTGGTGCTACGTGTCTCTATATCGAGTCAGGGCTATCCACTTGGTATTGGATAACCCAAAAAAAAAAAAAAAAAAAGCATTCATCACTGGGTAAGACTATTTCTCCAAATTTTAGCGTAGATTTTATTTATTGGTAAGGCCTTATGATTTATTCTTCTCATGTTAGCACATATTTTCATGCATCACTCGTTCTGGTCTTTTTTAGGTAGTAATATTGTTGAAACTTCCTGGGTAAAGTTCTTCACGATTTCTTGAAGACACATTTCCCCAAAAGATTCCCTGCTCCTGTGGCTCTAATGATCTTTCTTTCTCTGAGTTGTTCTGATTCCAAGGTACAGGAATTTCTTTGTAGATGCTTCAGTTGGGGTGAGCACTCCACAATCATTTGTTCTCAGCCTTTTGACTGGTTGTAAGTTTTTGTGATGCTTTCTATTCCTGGCAAAGTAAAGTTCCTTGATGGGTGAAGAGAGCTATATTTTTCTGTGTGTGTAAAGACTATTATTTGTTATACAGTTAAGTGTGTGTGTGTGTGTGTGTGTGTGTGTGTGTGTGTGTCTGTGTGTAAAATAAGTTATAATCCTGGCTTAGTGAATTGGCCTTAGTGGGTTTTTCTCTAAGACTTATGAGCTCATCGCCCCTGAATAGTTGTCTAGTACTAGGCATGTTTCCGTTCCTGGTAAAATGACTTTAAGACCAATTAAACAGTTGTTGGTTACCCCAGAATACATATGCTACCGTAGAACCTTTAGGGCTATTGTGTCATACCAGTGAAAATTGTGATTCCTTAGAATTGTAGCTATGTTGGGGTTTTTTGTTTGTTTTTGTTTGTGTGTTTGGGTTTGTTGTTGTTGATGTTGTTTCTCTCTCTCTCTCTCTCTCTCTCTCTCTCTCTCTCTCTCTCTCTCTGGCTTTTGTGGAAGCTTATATAGAACAATGTAGTACTGGTAAAGTTCTTATTCAGGGAGGAAGCCATTATGTCAGATCCATGCCTGATTTTTCAAGTCCTGTGTCTGAAGTGCTTGGTATAGTCAGCATCTAGAATCAAACCAAGTACAGCAGCAATAGCCTGCAGCCTTTAAAAGTCACTTGAGCTCTTCGGACTAACAATTAAAGAGGTGCTGTTGTTGGTATTGTTGTTGTTGTTTTGTTGTGGATTTTTCTTATCATGCCTAATATTAAAGGTTTTTTTTCTTCATGGCTGGTATGACAGTTTTGTTAAGTAAACTACGGCATGCATGGGAAATATTATCAGAGAGCTTGTATACTTTCATTTAAGGTATATATGTATATAAGTATAATACATGTATTATATGCAATTTTAGAAAAATAAACAGTAAATGCAGGTTCCTTTTTTCAATTAATAGTATTGAATAAAAGAATGAGTGATCCATTTCTCTTTAACATTTTTGTTATTTTTATTTCTAAAACAAATGGGATGATGGATATGACAAACTAGTCTCACCATTTTTCTACATCAAAGCCATATTTTAAATAATGTATTGTAATTGGAAATGAGTGTAGATGAGATGGCCATTTCCAAAGCATCTCAAAATAAATGTCTTAACTACTACATGTTAGTGTGAGAACATTTCCTCCTCTGTTTAAGCTAACATCTATTTAACACCTTCCTAATTATGTTGATTCATTTTTTAAAAAATAGAACTTTGGCCTTTTTGTTTTTTCAGATAAATCTATAGGACTACATTTCCTTTTCTGGATATATAAAGCTTACTGTGTTTTTCAAACTTACTGTAGAAATATTAGATAAGTAAAGTTAAAATTAATATTTAGTTAGAAGATGTGATAGCCTAAGGCAGATGATTGCATTCAAGGATTTGTTTATAAATATAAGACATATTTCATAACTAGGGACTTTTTAATTTACTTACTCTTCAGATATTTAGTTGAAGTGTATTTGGAAAAATATATCACTTTCCGACATACTATTTAAGCTTCATCTTTAAATCAGTGATAGGAAGTCAAAGTATTGTTCAATGGTAGAGCATACAGTTAGAATTTATTTCATACCCAGTACAGATTCAGAAAAGGCCATCTGTATATCCTTACATAGTTTTAGTTAAATTCACTTCTCCATATAAAAAGTTAAATGAAGTCTACATACATATCCAATTAAAAGGAATCCTTAGAACCAAGTTGTACTCTGCTTTTCACAAATGAGGAAGTATATAATCATTTATACACAGTCACTTAGACAAACACAAACACACACAAATACACACACACATGCAAAATAATAAAGATAATGTTCTTTATTTCCTTGAAGTAGAACGTATATTTTGGGCTTTTATTTCTTTTGTTTATAAACTCATAATCACATACATATATGTATACTTAAATAATATATTATCCATATAATGTTATATATGTAATTAGGTTTCAGTAAATTGTTCTCTAAATTTCATGTCATTCTTCATCAGCCACTAGGTTCTCATTATTTGTAACTTGACTTTTACTTTAAGCAATGTAGTAAACTGCGTCTAGGGAATTTGGGAAACTGAGCTCTAGTAAGCAGTATTTATAAAATTGTATAAAAAAAAAAACTAGATGGACCACACCAGAATATGTAGACAGCAACAAATTAGAAAAGGGGATCTATAGAAAGTAAAGGTGTTGCTGAGGGCCAGCTTTGAGGGATGTAGGTATTGATGGAAACATTGTCTCTTTGGTGTCAATGAGCTCTACAAAATTAAACACTTGGGTGTGCATCAAATAAAGAGGGTGAAATGTGTAAATAAAAAAATGTCAGAATATCTGTTAAGCTAGATTTCTAGTGTGTAAAATATACCAGTTCAAATCAAAATTTTGAAATCAGTGTACCAAATGTACACATGCATTCTATGTGATTATCAGCTCCAGAAAATGTACTCAGTGTGTTTCTTCATACACCTAAGAATTTACAGTCCTAATCACTATTTCCAGAAGTTTGTAATTTTTACTTTTTATACCCTCCATAATCCAGGAAATAGAATTATTGTCAAGGTTGACTTTGAACATTTTAACAGGAGTAAATACCTCTTTTTCATTCAGAGCTGTAATCTTTCTTGTACTGCTGCTGTGGTGTTGTGATGCTAGACTTCCTGTGGCACCAATAAATTATTATAAAAAGAATGAAAAATAATTATAGATTATAAATAACTATTGGCTGCATTCGAAGGATACCTCGATCTTGTTTAGCATGTCAAGCAAGTTACAGACAACAAATATTTGTTACTCAGAGTGACATTAACACAAATTTTAATTCTTCATTAAAGACTGGTTAATTTTTTAAATCAAATATGAAGAGAAGGTTTTAATAATTTGCCAAAAGTCAGCTTTCATTTGTTCGTGCACAGAAAATGCCTGAGTGTTCCAACACAGAAAAGTACTGTTCCCACAGGGCCGCATTTGAGCATCATGGTATGTAAACCTTTCAAGTGTATGCTAAAAGTTTTTAAACTTGCTCACAAAACTATTCAAATGTCACCATAAAATGCAAAATTTAATGCAGCAGCAAATCTAATTAGAAACTTTCTGGGGAGTATAGTACTAAGATAAATGTTTTCTCATATTTCTATCAGGTTTCCAAATCAAACCGCAGTGTCACTTAGTTCTTAATTATTTTCCAGTGTTTACATAACTGATTTACAGTCTTGAGGCAAAAAGTAAGGCGCACACAAACTCTGCTCTATGCTAAGGTCAGGTAATCAATTTCCTATCCCCAAAGACAAAACTAATAGAACTGAGGATTATCCCTAAATGCAAGCAGCTGCTTTGGTAAGACCGAGCTTTGGTAGAGTATTCTGCAATAATAGAACTGGAGGAGACACACGCCTATGCATCTCTGTCTCTGAATGGGTAAATGCTGAACAGGTGTTGTTTAACTACAGATGAAATAACGATTAATTTTGCTTTGATTCCAGTAATTACTATTAAACAGAGATGCATTCGAATCAAAATATGGGATGGTTGTGAATAAAAGAATATTTCCTTTGTGCCTCTTCTCACTCAAAATTATATCCTTAATCACTGTAATTTTTAAAAACTGAATAATTCCAGGATTGGACTGTCATAAACCATTTCATGTCAGTATCGCTTTTACAATTCAGTATTTCCATGATCATCTGAAGTCAACAAATGTATACCTACTTATTTAATAGGATTATAAATTTATGTACTTATATTTTTAATATTTCTTACTATTGCATATATATATATAGTGAAGATCAATGAAATGGAAATAATTTCTAAATTTAATTAATTCTATAGATCAGTTTCATTCTATTACATTTCATAAGAAATTACATATGTAGTTTTATTTTTCTCTAAGGGCTTCATTTTAAAATCTATTGGTGCAATGTAATTCATTAATATTTTAAACACTCCTCAGTTTTAATTTTAGGTCTTATACATGAGAAAATTATGGCAATTTTTTTCATGGATTCTAAACAAAACAATCCATAATCTTAATACTAAAATTGAAATTATTTTTAGCATATGTAGTCAGTAAGTTCCCAATCACATAAACATTAACCTAAATGAATATTTCTTTTTAAATAGTCCCAAGTGGACTATCACCAGAGTTCTTGTTTCTTATAATTGTTCCCTAAAACTATTACACATGAATATCAGATGTCCTAAGGATTCTTCATGAACCCTGTCTTCTTCAGTCCGTGTTTTGTATGAGACGATTTATTTATAATCAAGTCTTTAAGTGCATCTGTTCCATTTCACAAAAATATATTCTTCCATAGTATAATATGGTCTAATACACTAGGTAGAATTCTTAATAATTCCTGTTCTGTAGGTATTTACTAGACAAGGAAATGAATATGTTTTGGATTAGATGTATACATGTACTACTTTTCTATCCTCGCCTTCACTGTAGATCTAATTAACTTAGTAATGCAATTCAATTTCTCTGTATGTCTCCATTTCAAGACACTTAGTTCAAGGTAACAAGTTAGTTTTTCCCAAAATGATGTATTTTGCTTGTCATAATCATGATTGTCTATTTTTTTTGTAACTGTTGTTTACAGGTCTACTACTTTACACATTTTCAAAATTCTTCCTCCAAACTCTGCCCTCATTCTAATGTAAGACGCTTTATCTATATTGCTTCATTATTTTGTGAAGATTTATTTTTATTTTCATTCATGTGTGAGTCTGTCAAGTATTTTTGGAAACCAGTGGAGGACAGACGAGGTTGTTCGTTAAAACCACTGAGGTCACAGTGACAGAAGGCTGTGAACTGACAGACCTATGTGCTGGGACGAAACTTAGGTCCTCTGGCTGACCAGTGCACGTTCTTCACCTGTGGAGCCTAACTGTGTGAACCTTAACTAAAACCTTGGAAATGCCCCTTCTTTTCCACTTTTATTACAAAATCTAAAATCTAACTTTTCTTCTGTGAGAGTTTTAAACAACCATAATATTCTCGACTTTCTACGGTACAGTTCAGTCTTTCCCATAATAACTATGCTAATTCATAAATCACAAATCCCTCTAAGTCATCTTCTATTTCGGTTTTAAAATTTCAGTTTGCATCTCCCCAGCTTTCTTTGCCATTTAAGAGATTGACTTTCCGTGGGTCTTTTCAAACTCCTTGAACAAAATAAAGCAAAGAAAACAGTCTCCCTTTTCTTAGAGTTCAATTCCTCTGTTTTACAATGTACAGATGCATTCCTCTGGCATGTCTGTGAGTATATTTAAGAAAAACAACTTAAAGGAGACTAGCTTTGGTTCATGTTTTCATAGCTCTTGGTACATGGTCAGCTAGCTGGATTCCTATTGCCCTCTGACAAGGAAAAACCGCACAGTCATAGGCTCAGAAGTCAGATGCTCACCCATGATGATCATACAGTGGATAAAAAAAAAAAAAAAAAAAAAAAAACTTGCCCTCAGAGGCAGCAGCCCTTCCATCTAATTCTTCTAACCAAACCTCCCGTCTTTATTTTCCACTACTTCCCAATAATGACACGAGGTTATGATTCTTTCAAAAATATTGATATAAAATTCCAAGAAATTATTACTTTGTCAGTAAAATTTATAGTCTATGTGATCCAGTTGTGCCCAAATCACCTAATTAGGTTGTTGACTCAACCTGTTATGAAATGAAACTTTTGGTGACATTTCTGATTAAATGATATCTTTATTTTTTCTTTTGTTTTATTTTATGATTTTCATGCATGAGTGCTGCATTTATAGCATTTCTCCCTCTCTTTATCTCTACCTGTTCACAAAGCCTTCATTTTCTCTCATAATTATTATTAAATACATAAACAGATACTAGATGGATTAGAGTAGATAGATAAATAGATAGATGATAGATAGATAGATAGATAGATAGATAGATAGATAGATAGATAGACAGACACACAGACAGATACTAGATAGATAGGTATGTGGAAGATTGGCAGCTGACACTGATGCAGTTTTCCCTATCTCCTGCCGCATCTTACTATGTATGGCAGGCAGTAGAACTGGTCCTAGTTGCAGGGATTGTGGGTAAGTCATCCCTAATGGTGTGAGAGCAAAATAGCTGGCTCTGCCCCTTGTTGGCTACAACACTGGGTGACAGACACTGGGTTGGGCAGCAGTGTTGGAAAGGTCATCCTGGTGGGCTGGGGGCAGGAGAGTTGATGGTGTGATCAGCTTAGATCCAGTGATTTGAGTTGGCCCACCCAATTAATCCAGTGTTTGAGTTGGCCCACCCCATTAATGACCAGATGCAGCCTTGAAGTTGCTAGTTCTTCAGATACAAAACTGCAGGATCTCTATGACAGTGTAACAACAGGCTACCTACGAGGTATTCCAGTGAAGAACTAGTTAGGTTAGTGTATCAGAAGCCAGAGGCTTCAAATCTCTCCAATGGATGTTCGCAAATAAAGAAGTTTGAACAAAATGTTATACTGTTGAACACACTGTGATGTACTACAACTTCCACAAGGAGATATTTTTGAGGGGTGGGAATTCTAAGGGCAAAAGGCAGTACAAAATGAAGGGAAATTAGTGAGATTGGGGTGCATGATATGAAATTCACAAAGAATCAAGATAAAGTTAGATAAGAAAAAAAGGAAGGAAGGAAGGAAAGAAAGAAGGGAAGAAAGAAAGAAAGAGAGAGAGAGAAAGAAAGAAAGGAGAACAAATCCTAGAGAGAATGTGGTAAAGAGGTGTCCTTCTTCACAGTTCCTGGGCTTTAAACTGGAACAATCATTTTAGAAATACTGTGCGGAATTCTTAAAATTCTAAAAAAAATAGATTCATCTAATTGCTGAGGTTTGGTCTGTTGCTTTGTACTGTAATGCTAAATACTCCACCCAAGGTCTGATTGCCACCAGGGACGAGAAGAGCCTCACTTACACCAAGTGATGCTATATAATCTTGCCCCTAAGTTATCCAATTACTGATTGGTAAATAAAGATGCTTACAGCCTGAAACTGTACAGAAGAGCAGTAAGCAGGACTTTGTTTCCTGGCTTTGGAGTCTGAAGCAGAGACCACAATGAGAGAAGAATGGAGAGTGAAGAGAGAATGACACCATGGTGTAGGGGATCATTAAAACATGGCCAATTGGAGTAAGAGAGGCACAGACAGACATGGTAAGTCATATCTCAGCATTATAGACAGGAAAGTGGACAAAATAGTATGGAGGGTTGATATCTGCCCAGACCTACTGCTAATAAGGCTTATACATATAAAGGGTTTCTATTTTTTATTGGGGAACTGAATGGTCAAAGATAGGGTAGTAAACTCCGATAATATTTATCACAGTACCTCATGACAAAACCACCACTTCTTGGCACATACCAAAAGAGTGCCTGATATATACACAGAAGATAGAAAAAGAAAACAACCTTAATGCCCTTCAATTAATGAAAAGGTAATAAAAATGTGGTACAAATAAAAAATGTAGACCTTTTGCTGCAAAGAAAAATGAAAACTTCACATAATTTGATGACAGTGGAGAACATACCTAGTGAGGTAATAGGGATATAGAAAATGTAAGATCTATATCATTTTATTTGCATTACCTATTTTTCAATCATCTTTCAATCAATCATCTTTTTAATTTGACATTCATCTTTCAACGTTGTGAACTGGCATTTTTTACCTATAAATCTATTCATCTCTTTACCTACTGATCTGTCCAGTAATATTTGATCACTTATTTTATTGTAGATTATCTTAAATTCTTAGAATGACATATGTCCACATGTCTTTTGTGTCCTGGTCCTTAGATTATCCTATAAATTTAAGTGTATGATCTAAATATCATATTATTTCTAAAAATTATCTTTTTAATTTTTATTTTATTGGTTATTTTGTTTATTTACATTTCAAATGTTATCCCCCTTCCTGGTTCCTCCTTCCCTATCCCTTCTCCCTTCCCCCTGCTTCTATGAGGGTGCTCCCCCCATCCACTCACTCCTGACTTACTGTCCTTATTCCTAGAAATTCTTTTTTTTTCCAGTTAGTTTTTGTTTTGTTCGTCCCAAGACAAACGTTTCTTTTTTCCCCCATCTTTATTAACTTGAGTATTTCTTATTTACATTTCCATTGTTATTCCCCTTCCAGGTTTCCAGGCCAACATCACCCTAACCCCTCCTCCCCCCCTTCCTTATGGGTGTTCCCCTCCCCACACTCCCCCCATTACCACCCTCCCCCCAACAATCTAGTTCACTGGGGGTTCAGTCTTGGCAGGACCCAGGGCTTCCCCTTACACTGGTGATCTTACTAGGATATTCATTGCTACCTATGAGGTTGGAGCCCAGGGTCAGTCCATGTATAGTCTTTGAGTAGTGGCTTAGTCCCTGGAAGCCATGGTTGGTTGGCATTGTTGTTCATATGGGCTCTCGAGCCCCTTCAAGCTCTTCCAGTTCTTTCTCTGATTCCTTCAATGGGGGTCCTGTTCTCAGTTCAGTGGTTTGCTGCTGGCATTCGCCTATGTATTTGCTGTATTCTGGCTGTGTCTCTCAGGAGAGATCTACATCCGGTCCCTTTCGGCAGAAATTCTTAAAAGAACCTTATATAATTACTACTAATTAAGTAACATCAAATGAGTGAAAAGATGAAGATGACAAGCAAATCAGTGAGCATGCTATTTGTATTTAAGCAGAGAAATATCGCATATCCTAATTTTTCAAACATTTAGGCTTACTAGTTTTTGCACATTATACTTACTATTTATATGTTTGTGCTTGCTATACTTATGCTCATTAATATTTGGAACGTTAACAGCAAATGTTTGACACCCTAATATTTTCTATGCTTAATCTTAAGATGCAATGAGTACGGTGAGTAAATTGTGGTTGCATCAAAACATATCTTTAATCCTATCACTCTGGAAACAGAGTCAGGTGGTTCTGCATTCCAGATTAGCTTGGTATACAGAAGGAATTCCAGGAAAGCCAGAGATATACAAAGTAACTCTGTCTTGAAAACTAAAACAAGAGCATCAACAACAAAACAAAAATAAATTATTAAGTACAATTCGAAATAAAAATAGCATTATTAAAAGCCTCGGATTTAACCCAAATTTATGGCAAACGTCATTATTTTTATTGCTGATAAAAATTCCGAAGGCCAGATAATTATACAATAGTTTCTAAGACATTATGTTTATCTAATAAAAAGGGGAGGGGGAGGGGCTAAGGGGATGTTGGCCCGGAAACTGGGAAAGGGAATAACATTCGAAATGTAAATAAGAAATACTCAAGTTAATAAAGAAAAAAACGGAAAAAAAGATTGTGGTTTTTAAGTCAGTATTATGGTGTGTCTCAGTTAGGGCTTTACTGCTATGAACAGACAACAAGACCAAGGCAAGTCACATAAGAACAATATTTAATTGGAGGCTGGCTTACAATTATAGAGGTTCAGTCTATGATTATCAAGGTGGAAGTATGGCAGCATAAAGACAGGCATGGTGCAGGAGTTGCTAATGGCTCTACATCTTCATTTGCAGGCTGTTAGAAGATGATTGACTCCCACATGGTTAGGAGGAGGGTCTTAAATCCCATACCCATAGTGACACAATTCCGTCAACAAGGCCACAGGTCCAAATAGTGCCACTCCTTGGGCCAAGCATAGTCAAACCACCACAAGGTGCAAATTAATGTACTTAAGTGAATAATGTTTGTACTGAGTGTGTTTTGAGAACTGTGCTTTGGTTTTCTAATTAAAAAATTTATTTTGGAATTAGCCGGTTATGCATACTCTAAAACATAGTAATAATGATCCCTCATACTTACAGCATGATGCTATTACCCTATTAAAGGTTAGGTTTATCCACATTTTAATAATGTTTGCAGATTTAATCATCATTGATAACAAATAAGACCTAAGTACCCACTAACCTATTTGAAAGCATTTACAGTGTTGGCTAAGTCAGCAGGAGACTTTGAAGATGTTTGCATCTCTGTTTGGAGCAGCCACTTCTGTGAAAGTCGACAGCAGAGAGTGATCAAATATGCATTATTACACATTAGAAATGCTAATAAAACAACTCGAGTACTCTCTTTATGGCATAAGAGTCCACAAAAAAGTTGAAAAACACAGTGTAACATTTAAAATATAGCATGACGCCTTGTGATTATGATTGTACTGCGTATTTTAACATGCAGATTTGCATTCATGTATGTTTTTAAATTTGTTCTCTCATACACTATATACCAGCCACAGTGTTTCCTCCCTCCAATCCCTCCAGTCACCCCCAAAACCTCTCTCCATAGATCCACCTGTTATCAATTTCCCTTCATTTCACTTCAGAAAAGAGAAGACCTCCCAGGGCTCTCAACTAAACATAACATAAGAAGTGACAATGCGACTAGGCACATGCCCTCATATCAAAGCTGGACGAGGCAACCCAATAGGAGAACACCTGTTCCCCAAACAGGCACCAGAGTCAGAGCCAACGTCTACTCCCAGAGTGAGAAGTCCCACAGTAATACGAAGCTTCACAACTATAACATATATGCACAGGGCCTTGCAGAGATTCATACAGGCTCCGTCTTTTCCCTCCCACCTTTGTGAGGTCCTAGGAGCCATCCTAAGTTGATTTTGTATGCCATGTTCTTGTATTTCCTCACCCCATCTGCCATGCTCCATGTGGACCTTCACGTCTGCTGGCATCAGTTGTTGGATGAGTATCTCTCATGGCAGTAATGCTAGGGCAGTCTATAAGTCAAGCAGAAGAGCAAACTATCAACAAAGAATCATTTCACTGACTTCTTTTTTGTTTGTCAGTAGTGTTTGGTTCTATGGTAGGTCTCTGGGAAATCAAGAGACCTAGTTTCTGGCCATTCGCTCATCAAAATTTAATGAATACTTTGAATGCAGCATGCTTTACACTACACTTAAAATGAAAAATATCGTCTTTTCCTAAATGAACTTAAACTCAGAAATAAGTCATGGAGTTCTACACTGGCACTATATAAAGGCTGCCCTCATACTTTAATGTATTATAATTGTATAATATGCAAATGATTTCAAATTGGAAAACAAAGACTAGTAAATTTTAAGGACTTAGCCTTTGGGTTTGATTTTAAGAAAAATAGTCGGTAAGTAGAAACGGAAATTGAAGAACATTGAAATATAGAAATATACAAAAAAATTTGAAAACAAATGTATGTAAATGAGAAGAGGTTGCTAAAGTTTAGAAATTTAAGTATTATTAGTATGTAATAAAAGGGGAAACCTTGACTTCAAGATTTATTTCATGATATATATTTTGATATGTTTCAAGGGAAATTAAAAATGACTGAGTGCTTTAAAAACAGAAAGCCTTTGATTACAGCTGTATCTTTAAACTATGCCTTTAGCAAGTATAATTCTGGTGTGAGAAAGTAGGGTCATTCTAGCACAGCATACTAACCTTTGCAGTTTTCCCTCATCTGAAAGATGTTGAAAAACATGGACAAATATTTATTTGAGACATATCTACAATTGTTTTAGTTATCACGGCAGTAGCCTTAAAAGAATTTCTCAAGTCTCATCAAAATTTAATGAATACTTTAAATACAGGTGCCTGTAGCGGTTTATATGGGGTTGAGGCTTTAGAAGATGCCCTCAATCCAATTTGGTGTTTTATTGTCCTCCCCAGTAGACACTTAGGCAGCCATATTAGTATGGCTATAGTTTTTGGAATTACAAGGAACCACAGTAAGACAGGAAATCCTCTGATCCTCTAGCTTGATCCTTTTACTCTCCTCTTCATCAAAGTTCCCTGAACCTTTGGTATAGAAATTTCTGTTTTGTTTGTATTTTTTGTTACTGTTGTCATTGGAAATGGATTCCTAAACTCCATGTTTTGATAGCTTGTGACTGTTTTATTTTTTCATTTTTGGTTGTTGCTATTTATTTGTTTGTCTGTGTACTGTTCTATGGTGCAAAGGGAATTTTCCTTTGTAAGGGGTGAGGTTTATACTCACTTGTGTGTATCAGGATTGGTTATTCCAGTGTCGTTAGTGATTATGCAGGTTTGGTAAAGCTGTAGTTAAAGCTTATATTACAGAGCACATGACTTCAGTAGCCCTTTTATTATGTTGACAGTACCAGGAATAATTTCTCTCTTACTGAGAAGGCTTTAAGTTCAATTATTGAGCTGTAAGTCACTGGCAAGGTATCATGTGTCACAACTGCCCTTTTAGGATTATCATGCCATGCTGGTTGTTGGTGGAATTCAGAAGCGTCATGGTTAGGTTTGACTTTTGGTTGCATCCCATCATTGCAAATGTGGATCATGCTTTATAGTACCAGAAATTAGCTCTCCAGAAAGAGAAAAAAGTGGATCCAGGTCAGCCCCAGTTTAGGAGCCTTTGGACCCTGTGTCTGAACAGCATGGCATCCTCAGCAATAGGAATTTACTTCTCACCTCTGTAGGGCCTTCAAGGTCTGTAGTATTGGTCTATGATACTTGCAACCTCTTGGACAAAACCTCTAGAATAGCAATGGCCACAGGTCGCCTTTACTGCCCACCTTCTTACAGTCAAGTCCTTTGTTTTCCAGGGTAAGGTGAACTACTGTTTCTTAGACACAAATATTTCTTAGTGAGTCAATTTTCTAATATAATATTATCTTGGAAATTGCTTCTCTGAGGGATTTTATGTTTTGCTTTTTTCTTTTATTGGATAATTTTATTTACATTTCAAATGTTATCCCCTTTCCCAGTTTCCTCCCTTGAAACTCCCCTATCCCATTACCCCCCTGTTTCTATGAGGGTGTTTCCTCCACCCACCCACCCAAGGCAGGAGGAATAGATACAGAGAATGTGGTACATCTACATAATGGAGTACTACTCAGCTATCAAAAACAATGACATTACAAAATTCATAAGCAAATGAATGGAACTAGAAAATATCACCCTGAATGAGGCAACCCAATCACAAAAATACATACATGGTATGCACTCACTGATAACCCAAAAGCTTGAGTTACCCAAGATACAATCCATAGACTAATGAAGCTCAAGAAGAACAACAAAAATGCAGTTGTGATGTGTCACTCATTCTTAAAAGGGGGAACAAAAATACTCATAGGAAGGGATATGGAGACAAAGTCTGGAGCAGAGATGTAAGGAATGGCCATTTAGAGCCTGCCCCACTTGGGGATACAGAATATATATTCATATATATATTCACATATATATATATATCACCAAAACTAGACAATATTGATGAAGTCAATAAGTGCATGTTGACCGGAGCCTGATATAGCCGTCTGCTGAGAGGTTCAACCTCATGACATGAGCATGACAAATACAGAGTTGAATGCTAGCAACAAATCTTTGAACTGAGAATGGGCTCCCCATTGGATGAATTAGAGAAAGGATTGAAGGAACTGAAGGGGCTTGAAACCCTGTAAGAACAATACCAACCAACCAGAGCTCCCAAGGATTAAACCTCTACCCAAAGAGACATGTACAGACCCATGGCTCCAGCTGCAAATGTAGCAGAGGACGGCCTTGTTGGGCACCAGTGGGAGGAGAAGCCCTTGATGCTGCCAAGGCTGGCCTCCCCAGTGTAGGGGAATGTCGCAGGTTGGGGGCAGGAAGGGGGGTTGGATGAGGAGGGGAGCACCCCTATAGAAGAAAGAGAGGGGGATAGAATAGGGGCCTTATGGATGGGAAACAGAAAAGGGAATAACATTTGAAATGTAAATAAAAAATATTCAATAAAAATTAGTTTAAAATTCTAAATTTCAAAAACCTTAGAAATCGCTCTAATATACATAGAAGTAACATTTTCATGACTTATTTAGACAGATTCTATTTAAACATGTAATTTTTAATTAAGTATTTTTATTTTTTATTTGATTTTTAAATCAATTGATTTTCTCCAATGCGGAGCATATGAATTGAGTTGATGGAACACAGGCAATGCAGATATCCAAGAGGCTGATATAATGAATATATATTATTTCATTAATAAATAGGTTCAATATATTTATATAGACATATATATGTATATATACATATATATGTGTATAGATAGGTAGATAGAGAGAGAGAGATCTCTTGTTATTGGATTTGAAGTTTACTTTTGTTTGTGTATATTGGATATTTCTTTAACATCTCAGAAGCATTCTCTTTAAAATAATTTCTTAGCATTCCACACTGGGATGCAAAAGTCTGAAATCTAATTTCCGGACTGGCAGTCTAGCAATGCCTTCCTCAGAGGTATCTCTGAATAAAAAAGCAAATTGATAGGTATATACTTTTCATGTATTTCAAGAGCAAATAAATCTGCCACTGAGAATTGGAGGGACTTGGTTGCAGCTATTTTTCTGTTCATCTTATTCTATATTGACGGAGTATTTGTTTTTCCTTAGTGAGACTCGTAGTGAAAGCAGACTCCCCAGTGTTTATGCTCTCAAAAAGTCAGGGACAAGAGCTCTCAGGTTAAGTTTTTAGAAACTTTTATTTCAGTCGTTTTTGTCTACTCATTTATGTATTACAGGCTATAAAGTTATGGATCCTTGATTTTATCTTATTTGCTTATTGGCCTAAAAGCCTTCCCTTGTTTAACAGTCTCTGACATAAAGTGAGTTACCAATTCTTTAAAGTAATAACTAATGGGCAGTGTTATATATACAACTAATCACTAAGGAAAACATTTTAAAACTTATTTTGTGTCAAAATTCTTGAAGCCCTAACATCAACAACTTGATAGTTCAGTTTTTTTTTAATCATGTATTAGTAGCCACTGTCTTTTTAACAATTTAATTTTCCCACTGTTATTATTTTAAATCATCAGAGATTTTGACATTGTCTTCCAGACTATAAAGTTATTTTTAAAATCAAAATACCCATAAGATATTTTGCATGCAATTTATCAAAATTATCTTAAGCTTCCTTCCCTTGGAGTTCAGTTTTTATTGAAAATAATATTATGAAACATCTTCCAGATAAAGAAGAAAAATTCAATGAACTGTCATTATTAGTGTTTTCATAATACAGAATGTCATGCTCCGTCATCCTAAAATACACATAATATGTTCCACGTCCTTATTCAAAACCACATCCTATGTTTAAACTGACATAAAAATAAAACAGGCAAACAGTGTTCTGGTATGTATGTAAGGTATATGCACCAATGTTTTCATACAATAGTGATGTGAGGAATTCAGTCATACACGAAAATGCCTTACCATCCTACATTACATTTATCGTTTCATTACCTCATTGGAATTGTGTTAAGAGCATTTAAAAAGGCAATTATCTGGCCTAACTTTAACCTATAACTCAATCTAATTGACTACAGCAACTTGCGATGTATTATTTCTCCAGTTGCAATCTTCATGTAATACAGGATTGTTCTCTTTAGAAACTTATGCTCATTTCCTTCATTTTCCTCCCCTGGCAACGACTTTTCAATCCTTCTACATTGTATTTAATCTTACATTTAAATTTTTGTCTAAATGGAAGATAATGCAATTTTGTATTCTGTGCATGATTTAATTAACATAGCACAATGTTCTCTAGGTTCATTCATAATATTGTGATAATGCCACGACAGCGGCAAGTTCAATAACCTCCAAATAAGTGTAGCACAATTGTGTGCACCTACACACATAAACACTGACAAAATTCATGCTTACATTTGTCCACAGAAGGATAATTAAATTCCTTGAAAGGTTGAAGTCTTCCTCAATGTTGCAATGAATAGGAAAGTACAGGTTAGGCCCAGTTGCTGAAGTCATTTCTTTTCTTTCATACCTGATACTTTTATTACTGACTATACTGATTATTGCTTTCTGTTATCTTTTAATTTTCTGAGGAGTCTGCATAGTGTTTTTCATAGCCACTGTATCAACCTTGTTTTCTAACAACAGTGTATGTTTTCTACAACCAGAGCGTATTGTCTCCTGTCCCGTGAATGGGAGTGATTCTTACTACAGTTGAGATGCTTTAAAGTGATGTTTCCTCTTAGTTCGTGATTCTTGATGTTGAACATTCTTCCTGTCACTTGTTTGTTCTATATTGCACTACCAGGCAGGTAAATGTTATTTTTATATGGTCTGTGATTTGTATCTTGAGTATTCCAAGCTTTTGGGCTAATATCCACTTATCAGTGGATGTATATCATACACCATGTTCTTTTGTGAGTGGGTTACCTCATTCAGAATAATATTTTCTAATTCCATTCATTTGCCTAAGAATTTCATGATGTCATAATCTTTAATAGCTGAGTAATACGCCATTGTGTAGATGTACCACATTTTCTGTAAATATTCCTCTGTTGAAGGACATATGGGTTCTTTCCAGCTTCTGAAGCTCAAAAAGAAGGAAGACCAAAATGTGGGTGCATCAGTCCTTAGAAGGGGGAACAAAATACTCACGGGAAGAAATACAGGGACAATGAGTGGAGCAGGGACTGAAGAAAAGGCCATCTAGAGACTGTTCCACGTGAGGACCCATGCCACAGGTAGCCACCAAACATAGTGACTATTGCTGATGCCAAGAAGTGCTTACTGACATATTGATGTCTCCTGAGAGACTCTGCCAGAGTCTTACTGATACAGATAAAGATGATTGCAGCTAACAATCAGATTGAGAATGGAGACCCCAGTGAAGGAGTTAAAGAAAGGACTGAAGAGGCTGAAGAGGTTTGCAACTTCATAGAAAGAACAACAATATCAACCAACCAGATCCTCAGAGCTCCCTGGGACTAAACCATCAACCAAATAATACACATCGGGGGAGACCCATGGCTCCAGCTATATATGTAGCAGAGAATGACATTGTCTGGCATCAATAGAAAGAGAAGTCCTTGGACCTGTGAAGGCTCTATTCTCCAGTGCAGGGGAATGTCAGGGTGTTGAGTTAGGAGTTGGAGGGGAGAGGGCAGAACCAGGAAAGGGGATAACATTTGAAATGTAAATACATAAACTATCCAATAAAAAATATGCAAGAGAATCTCATTTTTAAATTTTTGCTTTCCTATGTGTTCTATTTTTCTTTCACTCTGTTTTAATTTAACCATTAACAGGTAAACAATCTTTACCATTTTTTTTATTATTTCCTCTGGGGTCCAGTGATGCTAAGTTCGTTATAGTCTCAACTTTTTAGTGTTTGTTTTTATCATCTGAATTTTTAACTGAGAAAATACTGTACCAAGGCCAAGATCATAGAGGTTTTACACTAAACTCCATAATGTCAGGTCTTAAATTTAAGTCTTTTACCCATTTTTATTTTAGTCTTATATGATGTAGAGTAAGGTGTTATTTTCACTCTTTTACATAAGGATGACTACTTTCTACACGATAGTGAAATACTATCTTTTCCCTCATTGTTCCTATTACACTGACAAGAAATTAATTGAACCTGCTTCAGCTTATTTTGATTTTCAATTATAGAGTTAAAGATAATACTGGAAACATTGAAAAAAAATCCATACTACTAATCCCTAACTTTCTACGTTCCCATGTTTATGAATATCATCTTTCTCCGACCAAAGATTGTGTTAGAAAGATAATGTGAACATTTTCATGTCATTTTGTCCTTAAAATAATATTCTACAAAGAAAGAAACCGTTGGCCTTAACATCAGTCTATAAGGCACATGACTAAACAAAGGACCAGCTCAGTTTTTGTTCTAACCAGCTAAAGTACAGTGTTGTTATGGAGTCTGCAAAACAGATTTGCAAAGTCTCTGTTTCCTAAAAGCTTCCTCAGCTGCTTTTTTTTTTTTTTTTAAATACTTTACCCTATCACATTCACATGCACATCTTTACAGCCACCACTCTGCCTCAGGCACTTTCTGGTGTCAGAGGCTACCATCTGGAAGGTGGTTGTGTGTAGTAAATGAGTTTTAACAGTAACAATTGTGTTGCCTGCCTCCAGAGGGAAGAACCCCTAACTGAAAAAGATTCGCATTGCATTTTGCAGTAGCTGAGTCTACCTACCTATTTGCTACATACTAACTCACCACCAGCTGTTTTATATACACTCTTGGCTCCCCAGCTGAGACAATTAAGGGAACAAGATTTGGCATTCTGTATAAATATGAAATAAGACTCTGGAGCTGTTTTTATGTTGGCAGAACATTGGGTAAAAAAAAAAAAAAAAAAAAAAAAAAAAAAAACGAATCTTGGCTGGAGAAGGAAGACTTCTTAATCTTCCACACAATGATCAGGGAAGGAAAGGTAGATGCTAATAGGACAATGTGAGAAGTGGGAGCCTGCATCTTAGCAAAGTATTGTTGATTACATTAAATACTGAAAGGAGCTACTACACCCCATGGAACAGGCTAGGGTAGAAAATGTTAAATGTTTAGAGGGTCCTGCAAATTGGGTATTTTGCTCTCTATTGTTTGTCTATACACTGCATTTAGAAACACACACACACACTTACAAACACACACGTGTGTGTGTGTTTGTATGTGTGAGTATATATATATATATATATATATATATATATATATATATATGTATATATACCTTCGTAGTCACACCCAGATGTCTATTTACACTATGCACTAGGTTATTTTGCCTGAGTTGCTTCTAAGCAAATGAAATAGTAAAAAGGGGATTTTGAAAAGATGACTGGGATAAGAATGTGTTTAACTTCTTAGCTAAACAAGACTAAAAAGATTGTGATAATTTAACCACAATATTATGTCATGAATATTTTCACCTTTTTATGTTTTTTTCTTCTACCAACTATATATCAAACTCCACGAACATTATTGTACTAATTCTGGTTAGAACTATTGAATATTTGCTTTAAGTTTCATATAATCAACATGTTCTTGAATAATGAAAATTAGCACATTTTCTTTTTCATTTTAAATAATAAAAATGTTTAAACTATTTTAGTCAGGATAATATTTTTTAATGAATAGCTTACTTTAATTGCTGGAAGATTCCGAAGCTCACTCTTATAGACTTATAGAAATAAGTGTTTACTTAATGTCTACATAAGATAAACATGTTACAACTGGAAAAAAACAAAATTCTTGGTTTTGTCATCAATTGCTTAAGCCTTCATTTAATAAAATGTACCTCTCAGTTTTTAAAAATTTAACGCATCTAATTCTTTAAAAAAATTATATTACTTAATTATCAAACCTAAAATAACAGTGCTACTCTTTCCTCCTAACTGTTCTAGACAAACAATCTAAAATTTTCTTAATGAGGATTTAGCAGTGCACTGCCTCCAAATGTGTGAATTCAGACAATGTGTTTAAGTGGATTTTAGTGCCACATCAAGAAAAACTACTTTAAAAAAAAAAAGAAAAACTACTTTTCTTCTCCAAAGAATGACAATATAATAATTCAATTGACAGTGGCAGAAAGAAAACTGAAAAGAGAAAAAGATGGAAGGAAGGAAGGAAGGAAGGAAGGAAGGAAGGTAGGAATTTAGGAAGGAAGGAAGGTAGGAAGGAAGGTAGGAACTTAGGAAGGTAGGAAGGAAGGTAGGAACTTAGGAAGGAAGGTAGGAAGGAAGGAAAGATTATCAGACAGAACACCTCTCGCTGTTTTGCATGCTGTATGTGATTTGTCTTTTTTTTTTTTCCTTCATGTTATGCTTAACCCACACTGCAAGCTTAACATTTTACAGATGAAGTTGTACCCCATCTAGTATGCACAGAAATGTCTTTAGGACTCCACTGAAAAATAGTAAAGTATGATTAACTGATATACAAAAGTTTAGGATTTCAAATATAAGTAATCCTTTATCTTAATAAATACCATCTTAAACAAATATGGCAGTGTTGAAGTTAGGTCCCGTTCTCCTTCCCAGTCATATGCTCCCAGAAATAATACTCAGACTCAAAATATTTTCACAAGTTCCTTAGCTATATAGTTAGGCACTCGTCTCACTAGAAATCGTAACTTAAGATAACCTATTTATTTTAACCTACATTCTGATCATGGCTGATTACCTGTACTCAGGTGTCTGACTTGTTACATCCTCATTGTAATTTTCTGCTTAAGTATAATAGAATTCTTTCTGCCTTCCAGCTGTCCCACCTCTATTTCCTTAAGCCATAGACCATAATCTTTTTAAGTGAAAGGAGGTAGTGGGTCCACGTGTACCACCCCTGGACACGGCTGCTGGGGAGGCAAAACACAGGGAGCTTGCCTGTGCCTATTCCACACTGCAGCTATAGGGTGCTGGGCTGTGGGAAAGTGAGGAGACACCGCTCCAGAGGGTGGGAAAAAGTAGTCCAAGATACTGACTGAATGGGGGGCAGGAGGAGCAAAGCTGGTGTTCTCTGACCCCTGGGTATTCAACACTGGGTGCCCCACAGAGGAGTTAGAAGTGAAAGACGGTGCTCCACAGGTCCATAATGAGGCCTGAACCATTTGGGGCCCACCGGTTGAGATTGGCATCTAGCGTAGAGCTAGGGCAAATGGGAACTCTTGCATAGCTCTTTAAATTGACCTTTCCTTGGCAGCGGTTGTCCTGAAGCAAATAGTGGCCTTCTATGGGAGGCTTAGGCTGGGCCTCTGTAGGTGAAGGCCTTCTCCATGTACCTCCTTGGTGGCTCTTGATGAAAGAGACAGTCTATGTTTATCCATACCATTTATTGTCTGTTCATCGTGGAAAGTGGTCTCTACCAACTTCTCAGGGTGCACCAGAGATTAAATAATTTCGCTGGAAGGAATGTCCAGAAGGGAAGCTTATTGGCTAAGCACCCAAGGTCCCAAGGTACCTCACCAACACGGAGAACTCTGTTTTGGACTATTTGTCCTTCTTGGGGAATCTGGCATGTATTCCAAGCCAGGAATTTGACAGGGAGTGGGGAGAGTCATAATGTCTCAGGTGGGTGGGTACCCGAGTTTTTGGGGACTCAGACCTGCTCTACCTTGCCAAGTATCCTATCATGATCGATAGACCCACAGCTCTGCCTTTTCTTCTTATTAAGGAAAGGCGTCATTGCAGTGAAAATTTGGGGTGGGGTGACAGCATCAAAATAGGCCAGAGGGGTAGCCCAACATAAGTCAGAGGGATAAGGAGGCTTAGGGGCTAGGGAGACAAGGAATTATTGAACCAATTCATTTTTCAGTAGATTTCACAGTTTGTGATGGTATTAAAATCAGTCTTAAACAACATTTGATTTATGTACATAGACATCACATTTTCTTATCATCATGTAAATTCCCCCAAGTTTGGTAGCCATTTGGCTTTGGCAAGAGAGTTCATCTGTCACTGAAAGGTCCCACCACATCTGTCATTTTTGGGTCTTAGCTGCCATCTGTGGGTCTCAGTCAGCATCTGTCTTGGAAATCCAGTCAAAGACAGCTACGTTGCTCCAGGCAGGCTTACGGAGATGGCCCATGGACCTCTGCTCCTTCATTCCTGACACCTCTGTGTGGTACCCAGTGAACCCCTCAAAGCTGTGTCTCAGTGTTTCCTTACAGCCTGGCACAATAAATACAACAGCATGAGCTCAGTCCAGGTTTCCAAGTGTGGCCTTTCCATCCCAGAGATGAGGCAGAACTCAAGCCCACAGGTGATGCATGCATACATTACACAAGACATTCTGTCTAGAAGTTGACCTCTGGGCCCCACAAAGTTTAGGCTATCATACAATACATAGTCAATTTAGTCAACTCTAAACAAATTTCCAGTGTGACACATTTCCAGTGCATAACGCCACGGAGCAATGATTCTTATTTCTAAAGAGAATAATGAAAAATGACAAGAAAAGCTCAACTCATAGCAATGTTAAAAATTTGTAATTCTATTTTTAATGTACTGGATTCATGACAGCATTATCTGAGCCCAA
Source organism: Rattus rattus (assembly GCF_011064425.1). Classification (NCBI taxonomy): domain Eukaryota; kingdom Metazoa; phylum Chordata; class Mammalia; order Rodentia; family Muridae; genus Rattus; species Rattus rattus. The sequence goes on along the minus strand of NC_046165.1, from coordinate 32,554,988 downwards.
ATAGAACTGATTGACTCTCAAGCTATATTTCTAACTCCAATCTCCTGTAACATAGGTGCCTTTTCCCTTGTGATAGATACAGATCATGCTTGCAGCTTCGCTATGCAGACCAACATTCTACCTTGAACACATTTCCAATAATGTGTGGTCTCCTCTGAGATGTAAGCTTCATCCTCCCTGCTTCAGACAGTGGCCAATGAGGGCCCTTTTGAGGGAATTCTACCTTTTTGCATTTTACCTATTCTCTTGATGTATTTTTGTTTGTTTGCTTGTTTGATTTGGTTTTCTTTCCTGAACCTCAGCCAAAGTGTCTATTTTATAACTCTGATGCCTGAAAAATCAAAATGCCCTATATGACACCAATTTTTGCTGCCACCTCAAGTGGTCCTCTTGTCCCATAGCTGCTGCAGTCTTTGGTGTTTGTCTGGCAGAACTTCAGAAAACATTTCTTAGGTGTCCTGTTTTAGCACAAAGCTGCTTCAGGCATTCTGTTTTCAAGAACTCTTCTTTGAAAGGAACATATTACAAGTGCTATTTGTGTTATTGTGTGTTGGACACTTCGATGCTGGGGTCCTGTTCTAGAGGTACCTTTCCCTTTCTTTATTGCAATACATGATGTTTTTCTCCTCTTATGGTCCTGATCCCTTTAAGATATACGACATTCGTCTTTACCTGTCATGTAAGCTAATTATGATATGTTCATATGTAGAGCAAGTGGAACCCTGTCACCAGACAGAGACCGGGAAGGTTGAGTGGGTTCAGAAATGCCGGTACACTCAGACCTAGGATGGCAGGGGTTTCAACCACTCCTGAGCCTACCTCCTGTCCTGGAGTACTCAACATGAGGAAGACCCCGCAAGGGAAGATTGTGACCTCTAGTCACAAAGCATGGAGTTCTCCAGTCAATGAGGTATCTAGGTGGCCGACAGAGGGTTTAGCCAATAAGCTTTTCTTCTCGAAATTTTTTCCTGCTACAGGTATTTTGGAAATCTTTAAGAGGTAGATCCTTGCTGGAGGAAGAGTAGCACTAGGACCAGGCTTTAGAGTTTTAGCAGGTCCCCTCATCTTATTTTCTGTTTCCTATATGTAAGTAAAATGTATCAAGTAGTGTTCTAATCTTATAGTAATGGCTTCTTTGTTGATTGCCACAGTTTCCCACCAGGAAGGACTCTGTCACTCTGGAAGGTGATCCAAAATAAATTCTTTATCACCCTAAATTACTTTCTGTTAGGATGTTAAACCACAGGGTCAGAAAAGAAAGTAACATAGAGACCTGTTTTATCAATGTCACAAGTCAACTGACAGAAGTTATGAAAGGGGTGTAGTTATTTTGGAGTCTCCTTTGAGGAATATCGTCATGTTAGGATGACTGGGGTTTTCTATGGAACCAGAATTGTGTGGCAGGGGATTCTTATGCTTGTCTCAGGAAGTAGAGAGATGAGTCAGACTGTTCATGGTACACAAGATCCATTCTGCATGATCTATTCATCCTCCCTAGCTTATGATCCAAAATGTTTCATTCTCACCATGTAATACCATCATATGCTGGTCAGATTTTCCAAAATATGGGCCTGTGTAGGGGGAACTTTATACCCAACACCCAAAAATAACAAAAATTAAACCATTACTGGTCCTTAAAACTTTATTGCTTAATTTTTACATAATATTTATTACATGCTCTTAAAATAGTGCACTTAATTTATTATTATTTGGGGGTAACATATCTGATGTGCAAAAACACATGAGGAATTCAGTTCGTTCTTCCCAATGTGGGGAATCTAAGGATCAAATTCAGTGGTTCCATTTGGAAGTAGTTGGCCTAATTTACTAAACTATCTTGCCAGCAGTCATTAATACACTCTTACCCAACTTTGGACACTGGGACAGAAAGTACACTCCTTAGGCTTAATTTTATGAATAGTTTTGCACACTAGATGCAAACAAAGATTGAACAGCATGATTCAGTTAACATAAACTAGAATAAAGAATGTTATCTGGAAATTCACAGATAAATTTAAGTCCAAAGAAAAACAACTATGTGGTATCAGAGATATTTATTATATCCACAATCAGAAATTAATACAAATGCTTTCCTCTACATCATGTTTGGTAAACATAAGCTGTTCGTTACTGATATTAGCTATGCTTATCAGCCAAGTGTAGATTAATCTACTAAAATCCTTTATTCTATGCGTGACTTTGTACTTCCTCTCAGGTCAATGTCAGTGACATGGACTTCAGGTTATAAATATGTTGATCATTAATGAGCAGCTTTCTAGAGTGTTCACAATTTTATGAATAAAAATTCTTATTTTCAATTATAAAAGATTACAGGTAATTAAGCAGAATACTTTTCCTGAATTGAGTGAAATTATCCTGCCAATTAACACACAAAAACATGTGATTTATAAATAGGTAGTGATAATAGAAAATTATAAATCTTTAATGTTATGAAAATCAACAGTATGCATATTATGCATTTTTGTGATATTAATATTTTTTTGTCTTTCTGACCAATTTTCATTGACCTTCACAGACATTCTATCAAATATTATCTAATTATTATAGACAAATTTTATCACTGTGAATTGCTCTAAAAGTAAGCTAGATGGTGCTAGAGAACATTATTCTGTTTATTATGAAGTACTATTTATAATATAATTTTTTGCAGGTGAAAATGAATAGGAAGTTTCAGCTCCTTACATTGAACATCAGGTGGATACTTCTCAATAAATCAAACAAGGAAAGCTTACACTCAGGTAGACTCGATAATGGATTGAAGGTAGGCTTAATTTTGCTTAATATTAGCTAGGTCTACTCTGTCAGTATATACATTTCAGTGTACACTGTTTTTCTTTTTTACATCAAAAGCTCAAGGAAAGGAGAATATTGAATGATCTTGAAACGTTAACCTAATAAACTTTAGCATAATAAAACAATGCAATATTGTCACTGAATACCAATGTTGTTAGACATTAGGCTGTTCTTCAGTTTACTGTTCTTTGAAATTCAAAACACAGTTATAGCCGGTTTTGTAAGGAATTCATAGAAACTTTCTCCATGTTCTTTCTCAATTTTTTTTTTTTGGTGAAAATAGTTAAAAAAAATCCTGATGACATTTCTTCCTATGTCCAAGAGGTAAGAAAACTTGTTGCAGAAGTAAAAATGTGAACAAGAACACAGCCATCCATCCGAGGGAATTGCAAAGTGCAAAAAATTGGGAGCAGATGGATTGGTTTTGGTGTTAAGGCTGTGGCAAAATAATCTCTGAGTGGTGACTTTTTTTTCCATTCAAACCATGTACCGCAGACCATCCCAGAAGTTTAAAATCAAATATACAGATTAGGCTGGGTTGAAAAGTTAATCATGTAAAGCACAACTGAAGGATTTACATTTCACCCAGCAGCATGTACCATATGCATGCTAAAATATCTGAAGACTAGTTAATTAAAAGGAAGATTGAATACATTTAGCATTAAGAAACATGTAATTATAGCAATATCCCGAAATGGTTGATTTACTTAATGAGAAGCAGTTTAGCAAGATGAACTCTTACAATGTGGAGACTAAGATTAGAGTTCCATATTACAAATTCTCTTTGTGTCTTCTACCTACAAAGCCATCTTTTTCGAACTTAAAAATGATGAGAGACAAAATTACCAGGAGCAATCTTTGATCTCTAAGAACTACTTTATTGTTTGTAGAGTTCAATATATTAAGTACGTAAGCATTTTATTTATCATGGACTCTACTAAAGTACTAAGACGGTCATGGGTAACAGTTCTGTACCATTGTCATAACACTGATCTAAGTAGTGTTAAGTAAAGAAGAAAAAAAAACAAGTAAACAAACAACAAACGAAAACATTAAGTATTAGCAAAGATAAGTCAGAAAACTATAAGCCACATTATTACATCATGGTTATTTAGAAGCAAGAAATGAAAAAGAAAAGCAAATGTTCTCCAAACATTGCCTAAATAAAGATTAATAAGTGCATTCCATGTAACAGAAATCTTAGAAATTTTATTACGTTATAGTGCTTCTGTCATGGAAAAGATATGATTATCATTATAAATCACATACTTTCTAACTGCGTTTACTTCAACTATATCCAAAATTTAACATCCTTCTCCTTTGAAACCTTAAACATCTTACCAAATTTTCACTAAGCCAATATTTGTGAGGGAGCACTTTTCTCCTCTTGCCCTGTGAATTCCTTTACCTCATAGAGGACATACATCACAGGGTCCTGTGAAAAATGAGAAAGGCCTAAGCTGAGGACTAGCTTTTAGAAATTCATAGGACATCATTCATGAAATACGCTCTTGTTTGTACATTTCATTTAGCACCAACTTAATTGTTATCATCATCATTGTTAATTATTATTATCATTTTATTACTTTTCAAAATGCTTTCAGAAGTCCCCAAGCAACCAGGACGCTTAGGTGTTCCCAGGGTTTCCTGGTATAACTCGTTTCTATTCAGCCAGTATGTAACGTAGAAATACACTAGAATATAAATCTTTTGATTAAATTACACCATGGAACAAGAATAAATGTTCTGAAAATGCCATTAAAGTCTCTTGTCAGAAGACCAGGTTAATTGACAGGGTGGCATAGCTAGATGGGTCAAACTGAAGTAAGTGAGCCCAATGTGTGAGTTACTTTTGCAGAAAAGTACTCTGTTAATCAATAGAAAGTATACTGTTACATTAGGGTCACACTAGTCCTCTCCGTTTACCACAGATTCATGATTAAGTCTCATTGGAAAAAAAAAAATTACAAGACAATGCTCGAAGCTATGTGATTCCAATAGAAAGATTTAAAAATATCCTAATTTAAAGTTTAAAAAGAAAACAAAATTTTATATTGCATTTTTTCTCAGATCTGAATTTGAGTCTCATGACAGAGACTTTGAAGGGAACTGAAACACAAGCGGAAGAGTGTGACATACCTCCCTCTCTTGCTATACATCTGACATTTTTTTGAGACTGGTTCTGTTATTTAAACTGAGGTTCACCATTTCAAGCATGACAAAGGAATCACAGAATTCTTCTGCTTCTGCATCCACATATCCTCTGAACCCCACATGTGAACCATGGTGCTATGTATTCCTGGTGGTATTGGAAATCAAAATTCAGGTCCGTAGTCTTGAGCCACAGGTATTTGAGCCACTGGTTGTGAGCCTAGCCTTTAACGGCTGAGCCGTCTCTCCAGCCCGTATTTGAGCCACTGAACAGTCACTCTTCCCTCGACTTCTTAAATTTCTTCTTCTTGACTTGGGATCTGTCTGGTCAGGACATGTTAATTGGTCTTGGAGTGAGGACACAGTGCTCACTAGCTATCTTGCTGTAGACTCGTGGTCCTGAGCATGCCTCAACCCCTAGTCTGTTTGCACCTCAAACCTTCAGCTAGTCAACGTACTCATTTGTTACCTCGCCATTTATTTTCTTTAAGAATTTTTCCCTGACAGTCTTGACATGGACAATTTATTTGAATGATAGGTTTTGGAGAAAGCTTATATACCTACTCTCCTGTAAGTCCAGTGACATGACCTTTGCAAATATGTTTGAATGTGCTAAATTACTAGCTCCCACATCTTTTTTGTCATTTTAATTATTTTCAATAAATATGTAATATACCTCCACTTATGAAAAAATAATATGAAAGTCACTATTAGAGTTTGGAAGGAAGTGTGTGTGTGTGTGTGTGTGTGTGTGTGTGTGTGTGCGCGTGCCTGTGTGTGTGTGTGAGTGTGTGCGTGCCTGTGTGTGTGTATGTGTGTTAGAAACTGTCATATTTACAGTCTATCCTGATCCTGAGAAAGCCTTTGAAGCAGATTGTTTTGAGTTTAGAATAAAGCATATCTGCTCATAGAGAATGGCCATATAATAATTCAGCCATGGGGTGACAATATATATAAAAGTAGATGTGTAGGATATTCCAGTGGTACGATCTGTCAGTGCGGTCTTTATACAGGAAGGCAGATTGATTTTAGGGGAAATGATGTTTCTCTCTAGTTTACTATACACCTTACTGATAGTGCCCATTTTGAAAACTAAGCAAGGTCAGTTCGGTATTTGTACAAAAAGAATTCCATCATCGCCTGTGTCTTTTGGAAAGACCAAAAGCCTGTATCATTGTTCTGACTGTTTTTATCTCTTTCTTCTCTCCCTGTCTGTTTTTCTATTTATGTCTAAGTTACTCAGACATATTATGAGTTGCTTCCATTTTTCTTATTCTATTCTACTGATGTAAAAATCATAGCAAAAAGAACACAATTAGAAATTTTAAAGGTATTTAACTATTAAGGGTATGTGTGTATGTGCCTCTGTTTTTGGATGTGTCTCTATAGATGTATGACAATGGTCACAAGGAGTCAGTGCCCAAGGAAAGAGATTTAAAAGCAGGGTAAGCCACTTGACTTCGGTTCTGGAAACTACAATCAGGCCTTTTGGAATAGCAGTATTTGGCCTTAACAATTGTTTCCCTTTTCTTCTCTCCGTCTTTTTGCTCTCTTTCAAAATCATGGCCTCCTTTTACATTAATTGTTATTACATGCATTATGTATGTACATACACATTCCTAAAAATATCCCGTTCTGTCTATAAAAATGTTGCTTGTAATTATGTTTTTGATAATGACTATTTGGAACTGACTAATCATATTGGTGTACTCTTCTGGTGCAAATTCATTTCCCCCCTTCAACACTCTTTAACTGGCTGTAGTTCTTTGTGTAGGGGTGAGCTCTGCTCACTTCCCCTTCGAGTATGGCTTGTCTGTTGGTCTTGCTTTTGTACAGCTCTTGCGTCATCAGTTGTGTTGGTGACATTTTATTCTCTTTATTTATTCCAACTGATAGAGAGTATTAGAGACAGTCACAACTAATCAAAATGCAAAATTGTGGATCATAGCCGCAATGGATTATTCTATGAAATATTTCCATACTTAAGGCTCAGGAAAGAGTTCAGAGGAGATTTTTAAGAGCTCAAGGATCAGGGAGTTTGCTGTGAGTCTGTGTCTCCTATTAAATTCATAAATAGTTTTAAAAATAATATTCTCTAACATACAATTTTTAGTTTCTTTATCTTTTAAGTGTAACTTCAAATAAACTAGATTTTGCCTTGCCTATGTAACACATAGTGTTTGCTAATGACTGTGTTTAAAATCACAAACATGAGGTTCAGTTCTAATTTTCAGTTCTAATTGTATTCGGAATTTGCTTCAGAAGATCTCGGAATAGTTCACATAAGCAAATAGAAGTATGCATTCATGCATACTATTCTTAAAATAAGACTTCTTTAAACATAACAAACCCTGCACAGAGCCAATTCCTAAGCTAGACATTACTACAAATGCTACGCTGTGCTTACAAGTTGCAAAGAGAAGTCAAGGCTTGTTTTATTCCGATCTGTTTGTTGTTTGGGGACAGGGCCTAGCTCTGTATCTCTAGTTGTTAAATTTACCATGTCACTCAAGCTGACTTCAAATTGGTGGCAATCCTTAAATCCTGGGGTTACAGGTGCGTGCAACAACACTTTCTTTAAAATCTTTAACAGTGCAAAAAAGGTATTGCTTCCACTTTGTCATTAGTTTTAGAGTCTGAAGACCCTCTCTAGTTCATTTTATAGTTTTTAAAATACTAGGCTCTCCAAAGAAGTGAACATATTCCTTAATCACACTGCCATAAAGTCCCACATGGCAGCTTAGAATATTTAATGCTGTGTTAATAAAACATCAAATTACAAAAAATGTTAAATCACATTGGTAAACTGTGTTCTAAAATGACGTATTACTTTGAAACTTCAGTGTCCGTAATGAATTTATTGTCATAATGAACTATCGCACGTTACACAGCCGTGGGTAAAACAGGAACTTGGAAAGGAGAATAATGGTGGATACAGAAGAAGAGTGAGTTATCTTCAATAATGAACAAATATATTTTCCCCGTTGTTGTTTCTATTTTATTTAGCTGACGACTAAAGATAGGCCTGCAAGCATAGTTTGAGCAAACTGTCTCTTTGATTCTTTTCTCTGAAATCCCTCTTTATCCTTTCTCCCCTAGAGCGTACACGCCAACCCTGGTGTTATTTCTCATCTAAAGTTTTCTGTAGTCAGAGCCACACCTCAGGGTTGTGCCCCAGAAAGAAATGGCAGAAGAGAACATGGTACTGTCAAATTCAATTTCAATTTCCCAGACTGGCTGCACTGTTTAAGTATTCGCCAGCCACGTTCCTGTGATCAAGCTTCTCTCTAACCTCACTGTCATTTGTTGGTATTATTTAATATCAAAGTCATTTTGTGGATAACAATACCATACTGTGTTTTTCACTTACAGTTTTCTTGACGGTAGATGATATTGAAAATCTCTCAGCAGTATTTTCTCATCAATGTATTTATTTATAGTTTTTAGATGTTCAAAATTATCAAAATAACATTGAATTTATGGATTCTTGTTAAATAGGGATTTGCTATATCAATAAATTATTTACCAGTTTTGGTTGTTTTGAATGTATTGTTCCTCTGATCCACCCCCCTACACACACACAATGTTCTCCTCCTCATCCTATTTTTATCAGTTCCCTCCCTCCTTCCATCCCTGTCTGATGTCTATTCTATTTCACGTACTATGTAAGATCTAAGCCTCTTTTGGGCTCTCCCTGTTTTGTGCCTTTGTTGGGTCTGTGGGCTTCATTATAGGTAGTTTGTACTTTATGGATAATATCAGTGAGTACACGCTATGCATTTCCTGTTGGGTCTGGGTTACCTCACTCCGAAAAGTATTTTCTAGTTCCATCCATTTGCCTGAAAAATTTATGATTTCTCTTGCTCTTAGTAGCTGAGTAGTATAGCATCATGTAAATGAACCACATTAATTTTATCCATTCTTCAGTTGCCTCAATGACATCTGGGTCATTTCCAGTTTCAGGCTATTACTAATAAAGGTGATATAAACTTAATTGAGCAAGTGTCTGTTGTAGTAAATATTAAAAATAAGGACCTTTTGTCCGGTGCTTGCACTGGCACCATTGGGCCACATGGCACTGAGGGGTACTTTTATCTCAGCAGCTCCATGCTACCCCCAAATACTCTCAGACCCAGGCGGTCCACAAGCCGTTCCAGCATGGCCCTTTGCCATGCTGGTACCTACAGTTAGTTCTGGCACTGGAGGGCCATACGGAACTAACCATAATTTACCTCAGGTTAGCATCTCCCAGAAGCTCTCTACTAGTTACAAACTCTCTGGTTCCAGCTACTGGGTAAAATCAGAGCTCTAGAAGTTCAACACGGGGCTGGCCTATCATGGTTCCCTGCCGTGGACTCTGCCCACACTCCCAGCAACTGCCCCCTGGTAGTTAATGTATAAATTCCTAACTACCTGGTGAAATCATGACTCAATAAGCTGTAATTTATCAATCAGATTTATGTGTTCAATTCTCAATGTACAATACAATGAACTCACAACTAATTGATAAAGATATAAACCATCTACCTAGATAAGATAAATTTACTTACAGAAATTCATCCCTTAAGAAATACACATAACTTCCTAGGGCCATTTAAAACCACCCGGATCTCGAGGTATGGTAGAGTGAGTTTTGGGTATATACCTAGGAGCTATATTATGGTTTGTATATGCTTAGTCCAGGCAGTGGCACTATTAGAAGGTGTGGCCCTGTTGGAGTAGGGGTGGACCTGTAGGAATGAGTAGGTCCTTGTTGGAGTAGGTCTGTCACTGTGAGTGTGCGCTCCAAGACGCTCATCCTAGCTTCCTGGAAGCCAGTCTTCTGCTAGCAGCCTTCAGATGAAGATGTAGAACTCTCAGCTCCTCCTGCACCATGCCTGCCTGGATGCTGCCATACTCCCACCTTGATGATAATGGACTGAACCTCTGAACGTACAGGTTCAGCCAGCCTCAATTAAATGTTGCCCTTTATAAGACTTGCATTGGTTATGGTGTCTGTTCACAGAAGTAAAACCCTACTAAAACAAGAAGGGTCTTGAGGTAAAACTCCTACTAATTTTCTGGGAAACTGATAAATTTATATTTATGTTTAACAATATTTAAGAATGATAAATTAATATATATTCCTTACAAATATTCACAATCATTTCTTCCAGCTTTCTGAAATGTTCAGGACATATGTATGTCTCTAGTTACTCCATTGAACACCAGATATACTTGCATTATTCGAGAAACCTGGAATGTGTTAATCAAACTTTTCACTATCTGCCAGTCTCCAGTAAGTACTCCCCACAGTGCTTATATGGCCAAATTTGTAACATTTCACCTGTGAGTTAGATACTGTGGGACTTGTCATTCTGCATTTCAGAGCACAAGATAATGTGTTAACTGTTTTCAGAGTATGAGTAAAATTTTAAGAACTGTATATACAGTATTTATTTCTTTAAAACATTATCTATTCATTTAGACAAATTGCAGAACTTCCTAACCAAGTTGCACAACAGAAAAAATATTTTGTTTATTCTTTGGCCTCCACTTACTTGAAAAAAAGCAGCAATTCAAAATATTTTCATATATTGGAGGAATGCTTAACCTGATCACCATAACTAACAGATGCTGGTGATGAGAACATATGGTTTATTCATAGCACCTACAGTAAACTTTCAAACCTTTCCATGTGTCTCCGTTTTCATTTCTCATGAAGTAGTCTATGCTAGATTTTGTGCTTCAACATTACATTGCTACGCTTATGATCTACTAAGCAGGAAGAGACTTTTCAACATCTTCATCAGTCTTTCATGGAACAATCAGAGAAGATGATGGACTTGTCGTCAATAGTCACCAATTATAAGTTAATCCTTTGAATGCTGGCTGCTTATTTAACATTAATGCTATTCTGTTAAATGAAAGGAACAAAAATCAATCATTTTATGCTATGGTTTTGTTGATCTGACGAAATGTTAGAAATCAATAGAGTTGAATGCCGGTAGACGTAACACAGGTGTGTTGTGAGAAGTGACGACATGAAGAAAGGACTTTGTGAGCCTTCAGCAGGATCAGCATGGACAGAGCTGATATGCTCTGTCTTCCTGAGTTAGAAGCTGAGCTTTCATCATTAGTTAAAGAAAGTCCCTTAGTGTCATTTCAACCAGTAAATACACTATAAATATAATTGAAAGTAAAAGTTGATAATCATATATTCAACCACATGAATTTAATATGCATTTTAAGCAATAAAATTGTTGGCTTATTAGTAAATATACCTCAGAAAATTTAAAGTAACTAGATATCCTAATAAATGTTTAATTTTTATTTTGGTGCATTAAATGATATTTAAATGGGTTCTACAATTGGAAAGTGAATTAGATAATTAATTTTGTCTATAATTTTACTTTAGATTGAACTTGGATAAATATGCTTTCAGCATAGCTATAAATCAGTTATAAATTTAAGATGTTTCAGCAACTATTTCATGTGAAATATATTTAATATGAATGTGGTATATATTTTAGATTAGCATATATTTGCAAATAACATTGAATAAAGATGATTAGGCTATCTTCCTATTTAATGGATGAAATTTAAAACAGCCCATACACATTTATATAAAATGTAAAGGACTTTTCTTTCTGATATCATAGTATTCAGGTTTTAATAAATAGACATGCAAATTAGACTATTTGTTAAAAATGTGGCATAAGACTTAGATTAAGCAAATAAATAAATATCATACCACATTTCCTTGATGTAAATATGTTTTGTTTTTTCTTTTTGAATGCTTGCATGCTACAGCTGCCTTCATGGAGACTGATGTATGAGCTCATGAGCATACATGCTGTCCATGGTTACCTCACACTTCAAACTGCGTTTTTAGAAATTCAGTATTAGCCTTCCAAGTTGCCAACACAAAACATTCTTTGTTATAACTTATACTGAAATCTATGCACTTGATCCTACCACAAACATCCTCTCTGTTCAGTAATTTAATTGAGTTATCAGATCACCATGTGTTTCTCTTATTACTATCTAATGATCACTAGATCTACTAATCATTAGCCAAATAATTCAATACCTAAATGGATCAGACATAACAAATCACATGTGATCAAACACATCATTTTCTTGGGGACTCTTGGAAATATATATATATATTTCCTGTATCAAGATTTAGCAATGGAAACAGATGTTTACTTAATAAAGCATATGTCAAAATGTAAGCCAAACACGATAATAAAAGAAAATCAATAACACTGAAGGTAAAAGACAAATATCAAAATTTGACAAAATTTCAGTGAGGATCTACAGTGTCACAAACATGAGCAACTAAATCTACAAGTCACAATTATCAAGATGATGTGCACTAAATCATGCAAAGATGAAATAAAGCAAATTGTGGTTTTAATGTTTCCCTGAATCTGCTTTATCCTCATTATCAACATCCCCATTATTGTGGGATTTGAGATCACTGATAAAACAATAAGATAATCATTATCAATCATAACCTATAGAGCAAGTTACATCTGTGGTATTAATTATATCAGATTCAGGACAGTCTAAGGGGCAAGCTTCTACTATAACACTGTCATTCATTTACAACTTTAAAATTCACAGTTATGTTTATTATTTGGCCCTATCCTCAATCACCTGAAATGATCTTTCATCAGAATCCACAGTTTTATCTTCTTATAACATAAGCATGCAACAATAAAATCTTTTCAGTGTTGCTTCCATTTATCAAATAAGCATTACATTTTCTTCCTTGTTTAACCATTGACTCTATAAGAATTTTCATCCACAAACTCAGCTGCTCTGGCAAGAGATAACATCCAATGACCTTAGGTCTCTGCTATCCAGCTGAAATACACACATACCTTTAATCCCAGGAAACAGAGTCAAGCAGAACTGAGTTGAAGGCCAGCCTGGTATAGAGCAAGTTTCAGGTAAAGAAAAGCTTACGTCCAGCTGTGTGGCAGTGTCTTCAATCACAGCACTCAGACAGAGGTATGTAGACCTCTGAGTACTAATAAGTCATGTTGGTTGAGTCAGTGTTAGTTAAGGGGCAGTACAGTGGAGTGGAGTTCTAGGCACTTCAGTTCCTGGAGTTCAGAGGCAGATTTTACCAGGATAGTTTTTCAGACAGGTTGCAGAGACAACAAACTAGATGCAGGGTTAGACAGAATGAGCCAGAGAATGAAAAGAAGCCAGAATGTTAGGACAGATTCCTATAGTTAGTTGTAGACCATTCAAAGCAATTCAGTCAGAAGATGAGAGAAGCCAGTTTGAATCAATAAGCTTGCGAGGTGTTTGAGCCAAAACAGCTGAGCTGAGCATCCAGCCAGAATTCAGAAAATAAGAACAGGTGAGCTTATTCAGCACTATGCCCAAGAGTTGATAAATGTATTGATAAATAAATGATACTTTTATAATCCATGCCTACAAACCTTACTTTTGTTTCTTCCACAGGAATATTCGACTACCTGATTGTTTCAAAATGAATTTATATATTTTCATTTTAAGATGTTGCTTCATTTGATTTAAGATTTAATAAACTGAGTAAAGCTGTTATACAAAATAAGTTTTGCTTTTGAATAGATATATTTTAAACTCCTTTGTGTAGATATTAAGAAATAAAATGCATGAGTTACATGGAGAACTAGTCTCTCTCTCTGGTCTTTAAAGAACAATAAACAAATCAGAAAACACAACTGATCTGATCAGGGAAATGGGTAGTGGAGAAACTAGTTAGGGAATAGAAGGGAGGTGAATACAGAGGAAGCATGGTATACCATATAATAGTAAGGATGTCTGAAAAAGCCATAAAAGTAAGACCACTAACTATCTACCCAAAAATTTTATACTATACATAAGTCTAGATATAATATACACATATAATACATAAAAAATTCCCAATTATCACAAGATGCCATTACACGGTGCATTGCACATCTTCATTGGAGTATACCATTGCCTGTTCTGTAATGTGCGTGTGTAAACCTGTGCAACTGTATTTCACTGTTTTCATCTATGTAATGACATATTATGGAACAGTTTTTAACATAAGTTTGCATACAATCATTGGTGAGGTGTCTATTCAGGACTTAAATGAAACCTTTTGTAATACTAGTTTAATGAAATTAGGACATATTTGGGGTAATGTTTCTTTGTCATAATTGTGGTTGGAAAAACATATTCTGTCAACCTATATTAATATCCATATTCTTCCACTATCATCTAAGGAAAAACATTAAATGATATTGACATCTATAGAGATTCCAAATTGGGAAGACATTTTTACCACCCCCAATAAATCACATCATTAATTTTATCATGGTTGTTTTATCTTAAAGTTGATAACCATTCCCAATTTCATGTACATCTTCTAGTAGAATTAGTTTTATGCTTTCAAATAAGATTTATGATATATCTTCACTATCTATAAAATATAATAGTTATATCTAAATTCACAATTTGTATATTGTGAATGTTGTCAATTTTTCTCAGCAACAATGCTTTCGAAAAACTACATTTGGCCTTTTATCTTTCCAAATATGTGTTGCTCTAGTGAGTATGTATGTATGAACAAACACACAGACACACTTGAAAAGTATGCACAAGAAAACATACTTTCACAAAGAAGAATTCAAAGAATTTATTAATCAATTCTTTGGATCATTTTTATGTCCACAAGATTAATCTTTGGCATTTGTTAATTTTTTTTAGTAACTGTGTTTGGCTTATACTGTGCCTCAATATTTCTAAGTTTACCATTAATTTGTTAATAAGAATTTTATGATATTTTTAATGTAGGTATTTTTGAACATAAACTTTTCTTTCTCTCTTTTTGAGATTCAAGCTCTGATTTTCTGTTGTTCTTTAAAACGTGATTTTCCCTCTAGTCAGACTTGGAAGTAGAAGCATTCAGTGAGAACAATCTACAGCACTTGCCAATCTGTTCCTGACATTTTTGTTGTCCTCCTTCATTTTCTTGGCCAAAGGTCATCATTTTCTGAAGCGGCCTTGTTTTGAATAGTGTGTTATTTCTTCTGAGCCAGCATTTGTCTGGCAGGACACATGAATGAATAAGATGCAGAATCCTGGATGCTTTGGTCCTGGGCTTCTGACCTTCTTCACTTAGGAGCTTTCTGACAGTATTATTGGGTAGGCATCATCTTCTTTAGAGAGACTAAAGCACTCTCTGATTCTATTACATCTTTAAGGCCACAACCTCCAAAGTGATGTGGTGTTTATGAATCCAGCAATATTTCTCTTTCCTTTTTTAGAATAATCACTCTACATATTACTGGAGGAGAAAGATAAGCACCAATTCAGTTACAAATATTAGGGTCTACAGTGTTGACCTACCTGCAAGATACACTTGTGCATTATTGGCACAAATCCTGTAATCCAGGAGTAACCAATTACTCTCTGATTGGATTTAAGATGCACTCTGTGAGATAAAAACTATGACTAATAATGCTGCAGTAACCAAGCACATAAGCCTGGATAGTCCAAGAATGTAGGAGAAAACCATATACAACTACTCTATTTAAATGAATGTCACAAATAAAAGAATCATAATGATATTTTGCTATTCTCATAGATTTTATCTTCCTCAGATATCATCAAAGGAGCTTCCTACAGAGAGAGAGAGAGAGAGAGAGAGAGAGAGAGAGAGAGAGAGAGAGAGAGAGAGAATATGAAGGAAGCAATGGTACTTTTTCAATAGAATCTTAATGGTGGGTAGATGGCTAGCTATATACAAACACACACACACAACCATATGTGTATATGCAATGTTTGTAGGTGTATATGAGTGTTTATCCACAATAAATTTAAAAACTAATGAAATTACATTATTTGCATGAAATTTACAGGAAGGCAATCACCACATTGTACAAAGTAAGTCAATGTACTAGTCAGGCTTCTCTACAGGCACAGAAATTATTAAATTATTTACCATGTTCCCCATTACCCCTCTGCTCTCCATATATATATATATATATATATATATATATATATATGCATGCATATATACATATATATATATGCATTTACTGTAATAACTAGAAAACCACAGTCCAACTAATCCAAGATATGATTGGATAGTCCAAGAATCTAGTAATTGCTCAGTCCCATAGGACAAGTAGCTCCACTGTCCTTTTTCATAAGTTGGAATCCCAAAGAAGTAGGAGACAATGGACCTGCTGGGAAAGTAAGTGTGAGCGAGGCAAAGAAGGAAAGAACGCTTCTGTTTTCATCGACCTTATATAGGCTTTCAGTGGAAGGTATGGCTCACATTAAAGGTGTGCCACAGATATGCACCAAAGCTTTGTTACCCCACCTTAAGATCCAGATCATAGTTATGTTGTCTTTGTCCCTCAATATCTGGATCACAGACCTACAATTCCGATTGTACTTTATTCCTGATTTGGTCAAGTTGAGCCTCAATAGCCTTCGCTGTCAGATACATGGTACAAAATAGAAACAAACAAAATTAAAAAATATGGATGCAGTGGAATGTGAAAAGTGCAGCAAATACTAAACAGAACACAATTTTAGAAAATGATAAATGCATGTACAGAGAATGTAAGTGCCAACAAAGTAATGGTTGCATCCATGATTCGATGCAGTTATTGGATAAAAAGCAAATAAGATGCAAAACTACCATTGCATAGCAAATGAGGTCAGTGAATAAATTTGATGAGAATTCATTTTTTTTCGTTTTTCATTGGATAGTTTATTCATTTCATTTCAAATATTATCCCCCTCCCCGGTTCTCTCCTCTCTCATTCCCTCTTCCCATTTCTATGAGGATGGCCCCCTCCAACCCACCCACTCCCACCTCAACATCATGATGTTTCTCTACAACAGGGAAACAAGCCTTCACAGGACCAAGGGATTAGCCTATTGGTGGCAGACAGTGCTAACCTCTGCTACATATCCAGCTGGAGCCATAGGTCCCTCCACATGTCCTCATTGATTGGTGGTTTATTCCCCAGAAGCTCTGGACAGTCTGGTTGGTGGAAATTGTTGTTCATGCTATGGGGTTGCGTAACCCTTCAGCTTCTTCAGTCCTTTCTCTAACTCCTCCATCGGGGTCCTCATGCTCAATCTGATGGTAAGCTACAATCATCTTAATTTGTATTAGTAAGGTTCTGGCAGAACCTCTCAGGAGACATCCATATCAAGCACTTGTCAGTAAGCATTTCTTAGCATTAGTAATAGTGGCAAGGTTTGGTGGCTGCATCTGGCATGGATCCTCAGGTGGGGCAGTCTCTGGATGACCTTTTCTTCAGTCCCTGCTCCAATCATTGTCCCTGTATTTCTTTCCATGAGTATTTTGTTCCCCCTTCTCAAAGGACTGATGCACCCACATTTTGATCTTCGTTCTTCTTGAGCTATATATGGTCTGTGAATTACATCTTGGGTATTCTGAGCATTTGGCAAATATCCACATATCAGATCACCTCACTGAGGATGATATTTTCTAGTTCCATCTGCTTGTGTAAGAATGTCATGAAGTCATTATTTTTAATATCTGAGTAGTACTTTACTGTGTAAATTTAATAAATTTTTCTATCCATTTTTCTGTTACAAAACATCTGTGTTCTTTCCAGCTTATGGATATTATAAATAAGGCTGCTATGAACATAGTAAAACATGTATCCTTGTTATACATTGGAGCATATTTTCAGTATATGCCTAAGAGTGGTATAGCTGGGTCCACACATAGAATTATTTCCAATTTTCTGAGGAACAACCAGACTGCTTTCCAGAGTTGTTGTAATAGCTTGCAATCTCACCACCAATGGAGGAGTGTTCCCCTTTCTCCACATCCTTGCCAGCAACAGCTATCACCTCAGTTTTTGATCTTTTGATCTGACTGGTATGAGTTGGACTCTCAGGGTTGTATTGATTTGCATTTTTCTGATGACTAAGGATGTTGAACATTTCTTTAGTTGCTTCTCAGCCATTTTATATTCCTCAATTGAGAATTCTTTGTTTCATTTCTGTACCTTATTTTTAATAGGATTATTTGGTTCTCTGGAGTCTAATTTCTTGATTTCTTTGTACATATTAGATATTAGGCCTCTATCTAATATGGGATTGGTAAAGATCTTTTCCCATTCTACAGGTTGTCATTTTGTCCTATTAACAGTGTCCTTTGCCTTACAGAAGCTTTGCAGTTTTATGAGGACCATTTTGTTTATTCTTGATCTTAGAGTATAAGCCATTAATGTTCTGTTCAAAAAATTTTTCCTTATGCCTGTGTGTTCTAGGCTCTTCCCCACATTCTCTTCTGTTAGTTTCAGTGTATCTGGTTCTATGTGGAGGTTCTTGATCCACTTGGAGTTGAGCTTTGTCTAATGAGATAAGAATGGATTGATTTGCATTCTTCCACATGCTGACCTACATTTGAACCAGCACCATTTGTTGAAAATGCAGTAGTTATTCCACTGGATGGTTTTAGCTCCTTTGTCAAAGATCAAGTGACCATAGGTGTGTGGGTTCATTTCTGTGTCTTAAATTCTATTCCATTGATCTACTTGCCTATCTTTTAACCAATACCATGTAGTTTTTATCATGATTGTTCTATAATACAGCTTGAAGTTAGGGATGGTAATTCCCTTCAGAAGTTCTTTTATCGTTGAGGATAGTTTGTGCTATCCTGGCTTTTTTATTATTACAAATGAATTTGCAAATTGCTCTTAATAACTATATGAAAAATTGAGTTAGAATTTTGATGGGGATTGCACTGAATCTAGATTACTTTTGGCAAGATGGCCATTATTACTACATCCTGCCAATAATCCTGCCAATCCATGAGCAAGGGAGATCTTTCTGTCTCTTAAGATCTTCAATTTCTTTCTTTAGAGACTTGACTTCTTGTCATACAGATCTTTTACTTGCCTGGTTAGAGTCAAACCAAGGTATTTTGTATTATTTGTGACTATTGTGAAAGGTGTCACTTCCCTACTTTCTTACTCAATATGTTTATTTTTTGAGTACAGGAAGACTACTGATTTGTTTTAGTTAATTTTATATCAAGTCACTTTGCAGAAGTTGTTTATCAGGTTTGAGAATTCTCTGGTGAAATTTTTGAGGTCTCTTAAGTATACTATCATATCATCTGCAAATAGTGATATTTTCACTTCTTCCTTTGCAATTTATACCCCTTTGACATCTAGTGGTTGTCTATTTGCTCTGGCTAGGACTTCACATAATATAATGAATAGATAGAGATATAGGGGCAGCCATGTCTAGTCCCTGATTTTAGTGGGATTGCTTCAAGTTTCTCTCAATTTAGTTTGATGTTAACTATTGGTTTGCTGTATGTTGCTTTTACTATGATTAGGTATGAACCTTGAACTCCTAATCACTCCAACACTTTTTAGCATGAAGGCATGTTGAATTTTGTCAGATGCCTCTCAGTATCTAATGAGATGATCATGTGTTTTTTTTTCTATTGTGTTTGTCTATATAGTGAATTACACTGATAGATTTCCATATATTGAATCATCCCTGTATCCCTGGGATGAAGCCTATTTAATTATGTTGAAAGATCATTTTCATGTGTTCTTGGATTTGGTTTGTGAGAATTTTATTGAGTATTTTTTGCATCAACATTCATAAAGGAAATTAGTCTGAAGTTCTCTTTCCTTATAGCATCTTTGTGTGGTTTAGGTATCCTTGGCAGGGAAGAGAGAGGCAAAGATTAAAACAGAGACTGAAGGGACACCCATTCAGAGCCTGCCCCACATGTGGCCCATATATATACAGCCACCCAATTAGACAAGATGGATGAAGCAAAGAAGTGCAGAAGTGTAGATCTCTCCTGAGAGACACAGCCAGAATACAGCAAATACAGAGGCGAATGCCAGCAGCAAACCACTGAACTGAGAATAGGACCCCCGTTGAAGGAATCAGAGAAAGAACTGGAAGAGCTTGAAGGGGCTCGAGACCCCACATGTACAACATTGCCAAGCAACCAGAGCTTCCAGGGACCAAGCCACTACCTAAAGACTATACATGGACTGACCCTGGACTCTGACCTCATAGGTAGCAATGAATATCCTAGTAAGAGCACCAGTGGAAGGGGAAGCCCTGGGTCCTGCTAAGACTGAACCCCCAGTGAACCAGACTGTTGGGGGGGAGGGCGGCAATGGGGGGAGGGTGGGGAGGGGAACACCCATAAGGAAGGGGAGGGGGGAAGGGGATGTTTGCCCGGAAACCGGGAAAGGGAATAACACTCGAAATGTATATAAGAAATATTCAAGTTAATAAAAAAAAAGAGTAATTATGGCTTCAAAGAATGAATTCACTATTGGTCCTCCTGTTTATATTTTGTGGAATTGTTTGAAGAGTATTGGTATTAGGTCTTGGTATAAGTATGAAGGTCAGAATTATAATTCTGCACTAAATCTATGTAGTCCTGGCTATTTTATATTTTTTTTATTTTTGGGTTTGTTTGGGAGACCTGTAATGACTGCTACTATTTCTTCAGGTGTTTTGGACTGTTTAGGTGGTTTATGTGATCCTGATTTAACTTTGGTACCTGGTATCTGTCTAGAAAATTGTTCATTTCCTTCAGATTCTTTTTAGCTTTGTTGAGTATAGGCATTTGTAGTAGGATCTGATAATTTTTTTAAATTTCCTCAGTTTCTATTGTTATGTCTCCCTTTTCATTTCCGATTTTGTTAATTTGCATATTGTCTCTGTACCCTCTGGCTAGCCTGGCTAAGGATTTGTCTGTCTTACTGATTTTCTCAAAGAACCAGCTCCTGGATTTGTTGATTCTTTGTATAGTTGTTTTTGTTTCTACTTGGTTAATTTCAACTCTTGAGTTTGATTATATCCTGCCTCATACTGCCTTCTTGGGTGCATTTGATTCTTTTTTTTCTAGAACTTTCAGTTGTCTTGTCAAGCTGTTAGTGTATGGTTTCTCAAGTTCCTTTTTAGAAGCACTTAGAACAATGTGTTTTCCTCTTAGTACTGCTCTCATTGTGTCCTATAAGTTTGGGTATATCGTGCTTTCATTTTCATTAAATTCTAAAAGGTCATTGATTTCTTTCTTTTTTTTTCTTCCTTGAACAAGTTATCTTTGAGTAGAGCATTCTTTTCAGCTTCCATGTTTATGTAGTAGTCTGTGGTGTTCTGGTAGGATCATGGGATGAATTCAATCTTCTTGCATCTGTTGAGACCTGTTTTGTGACTGATTATATGCATTAGTGTGGAGAAGGTACCATGAGGTGCTGAGAAGGTTTATTCTTTTGATTTAGAATGAAATGTTCTATAAATACCTGTTAAATTCACTTTGTTCATAACTTCTGTTAGTTTCACCGTTTCTCTGTTTAGTTTCTATTTCCATGATCTGTCTGTTGATGAGACTAGGACTATTATTGTGTGTGATGCAATATATGCTTTGAGTTTTAGTAAAGTTTCTTTTATCAATGTGCCTGTCCTTACATTTTGAGCATAGATGTTCAGAATTGAGAACTCATCTTGGTAGATTTTTCCTTTGATGAGTATGAAGTGTTCTTCCTTAACTTTTCTGATAACTTTATGTTCAAAGTCAATTTTATTCCATATTAGAATGGCAGCCCAACATGTTTCTTGGGACCATTTGATAGGAATCTTTTTTCCAGCCATTTACTCTAAGGTAGTGTCTGTTTTTGTCACTGAGGTGCATTTCCTTTATGCAACAAAATGTTGGGTCCTCTTTATGTATCCAGTCTGTTAGTCTATGTCTTTTTTGGGGGGAACTGAGTCCACTGATTTTGAGAGATATTAAGGAATGATTGCTATTTCCTGTTATTTTTGTTGTTAGAGATGGAATTATGTTTTTGTGGCTATTTTCTTTACAATTTGTTGAAGAAGAGCATTTTCTTGCTTTTTTTAGGGTGTAGTTCCTCTCTGTGTTGGAGTTTTCTATCTATTATCTTCTATATGGCTGGATTTGTAGAAAAATACTGTGTAAATTTGGTTTTGCCATGGAATATCTTAGTTTCTCCATCTATGGTAATTGACAGTTTTGCTAGATATAGGAGCCTGGGCTGGCATTTGTGTTCTCTTATGGTCTGTGTGACTTCTGCCTAAGATCTTCTAGCTTTCATAGTCTCTGTTCAGAAGACTGGTATAATTCTGATAAGTCTGCCCTTATATGTCATTTGAGCTTTTTCCTTTACTACTTTTAATATCTGTTCTTTGTTTTGTGCTTTTGGTGTTTTGATTATTACATGACAGAAAGATTTTCTTTTCCGGTCCAGTCTTGTTAGAGTTTTGTAGGCTTCTTTTATGTTCATGGGAACTCCTTTCTTTAAGTTAGGGAAGTATTTTTTCTATAGTTTTATTAAGATATTTACTGGCCGTTTAAGTTAGGAATCTTCACTTTCTTCTATACCTATTATCCTTAGATTTGGTCTATCCATTGTGTCCCGGATTTCCTGACTATTCTGGATTAGTACCTTTTTGAATTTGCATTTTCTCTGACTCTTGTATCAATGCTTTCTATGTTATCTTCTGCCACTGAGATTCTTTCTTCTATTTCTTGTATTCTATTAGTGATTTTTGCATAAATGACACCTGAGCTCTTTCTGTGACTTTCTATCTCCATGGTTGTTTCCATTTGTGATTTCTTTATTGCTTCTATTTCCATTTTTAAATCCTGGATGATTTTGTTCAAGTCCTTCACCAGTTTGGTTGTGTTATCCTGTAATTCTTTAAGGGAATTTTGTGCTTCCTCTTTAAAGGCTTCTCCTTATTTACCTTTGTTCCCCTGTATTTATTTCATTGAGTTATTTATGTCCTTTTTAAAGTCCTCTATCATCATCATAAGTTGTGATTTTAAATGCAAATCTTGCTTTTCTGGTGTGTTTGGATATCCAGTATTTGCTTTGGTGGGAGAACTGGGCTCCGATGATGCCAAATAGCCTAAGTTTCTGCTGCTTACGTTCTTGTGCTTGCCTCTCACCCTCTGGATATCTCTGGTGTCAGTTGGTCTCGCTGTCTCTGACTGGAGCTTGTCCCTCTTGTGAGCCTGTAAACCTGTGGTATTAGGAGTGATTATACCCCTGGGAGACCAGGTGTCTCTAGGAAGAACTTGGATATAGAGGGATTTTCAACAGCCCCATCTCTGCAGAGAGATGGAGAATGGGTGAGAATTCTAAAGCTTATGCATGAACAGATATGTGTAAGAGATACCTACCAATATGTAACTGTATAAAATCATAATAAAATTCTAAATATGATCATTCATGATCCTTGTAGGAGAATTATAATCCAACATCATAGCTACTCTATCAAGGGACACATCCAAACATCTAGGTCTTTGTGATCTGGCTGGAATGCAGACACTGTGTTGATGTACATTTTTAATCTCAAATAACGAAAGTAAACTTAGTTTAGAGAAAGAAGAAGCTGGATTTGAAAGTGATATCTAATGGACAGGAAATCTGATGAATCAGAGAAAGATTTGATTAAATGAGTCAGATAGGGTATCTCTAACTCTCACCCAAACAGACAGCAAAGAGAGGCTACTTTAGAGCAGAGCAGAGCTTCTCAGGGATGGATGGTAGTTCAGTAAGTGTCACTCAGCTGACTTCGTGTGATGCGTTCAAGGTCAGTTTAGCACATTTCAGTACAGTGTGGGGCAGTTCAGTTGAATGCAGGTGAGTTCAGTAGAGCTTATGCAGTTCCATTCAATTCTGATCAGTTTGTGCAGTTAGAAAAGTCAGTTCAGTTCTGTTATTAGAATTCAGAGGTGGATTTCACGAACAGGGAAGTTCAGTGACAAGCCAAAGAGAAGTCAGTTAGAATCAATCAACTTGGAGAAGAGTTTTGAGCCAGAACAGCTGAGTTGAATCAGCCATCCCAGAATTTAGAAGGAGCAGAAAGTGGGAGTCAATTCTGGATAAGACCATGAGAAAACAATTACATCTGACAAATAAAAGTTACTTTTACACTTTGGTGTTGAATGAAGTAAGCGATTATAGAAGCTGTGCATATTGGAGATAGACAAATACATGAAAAGTATGTTTGCTATGAATAAAGACTTTTATCAAAGGATGTTAAAGTGAATGGTCTGTTTGAGAAAGGGGATGGCTACAGTATAAATATATTTCATAATTTTAATATACATATTTTTATGATTTCTAGAAGGAAAATGTCTTATTTATCTAAGATATAAAATGCTGTATAGTAAGGATACTTTCAAATAAATACCACTCATTTTTTATAACTAAATATAATCTCAACCAATTTTACAGATTTATATTTGTATAATACATATAATATGTAATACATATGTATATATCTTATTCATGTCAATGTACACCTTAGATTAAGTATACCATTACCAAATATTTCTATGGTATACTCACAATACTTAATAAATATTTCTTTATTGAGTATTTGAAGTACATTTTATTAAATATATTTAGCATATGTTTAACTTAGCATGATTATGTAAAAGTTAATAATTTTGTGAAATGTATAAAGATAAAAGTGCTTTAAGTAATCTAAGACATACATAAAAATAATAGCACTTTACTAACAAATTATTCAGAATTAATTTCAGCTTTCTAAAGAAAGCACATTTAAATTAAACAAAATTAAATATTTGTTAAATATTATATAAATATATACCTGTATATATATTATTTATATTTATATAAAATATAACATTAAAAATTTAAAACTATCTTTATGCTTTAAGACATAGTAAATAAAATATAATTCTCTATAGATACCTATTAAATTAGGCATATAAGTCCACTAACAGAAATCTAACTCTTCTCTCGGAACTAGGTGACTTTTTTTTAAAGATAGTGAGTTTGAGAAGTGCAATATGACATTTAAACTTTGATATTATGTAAATTATTATGTTAAAAATTAAGGTATTTTGACATGAAAAATGTGGAGGTCAGAAAATTTATACAGAATTCATGATTTATTCAAAATTAAGCCTGTTTCAGTATTTGAAACTAGGTTTACTTACTCAATTAGTTCACTGGATTTACTATTGTTAGAGATCAAGAGCATGTTGTCATGGGTGCACTAAAGGGTTGGCAATGGATGATATTCTTCATAAATATTAATATAGTTGTTTTAAATTTAAAAGAGAAACACATCTTAAATGGATTAAAATTCAAAAGTACGCTCTTATATTTTTTGTTCTAGATATATTTTATAACTGCTTTGTTTTCATACAATAATTTATTTTAAGACCTTATCTTAGGATTTTCACTAAATTACTTTTAATAAATTATTAGATGTTCTTATTTTACAAAGAGTTTTTAAACTTTGTTCTTCTGTCATACTCTACTTCCAGACCACCTTTTACCTGGCCCTTCAGTTCCTCCTCCTACATCCCTTCCTCCCAGATAAACTCCTCATATATTCTCCACCTCCCCCACCAAAAAACCCAGGACATTCAGGGAGATCCACTGAACATGACTTAAGAGATTATGATAAGACCGGTCACATACCCACAAATCACAGCTGGATGTGACAACCTAAGAGGAGGAAAAGTTTCTCAAGGGTAGGAAAAAGCGTCAGAACTTCCCACTCCCACTGTTGGATTTCCACAGGAATTCCAAGCTCCACAACCTTAGAGAACATGGTAGAGAACATGGCTCAAACCTTTATGGGCTCTGTGATTGCTCCTTTAGTATCTGTGAGCCCCTATATTCCCTGCTTAGTTGATCCTGTGAATTGTGTTCTTGTGGTGCTCTTGACCCCTTTGGTTTATACATTCCTCCCTTCCCTCTCTTTTAAAGGGTTCCACAGCTGCTAGTGGTACTGGCTTTTGGTCTCTGGATCTGCTCCCATTGGTTGCTAGACGAGGCCCCTCTGACGACAATTGAGCTAGGGAGCTATCTATGAGTATATCAGGATATCATTTGAAAACATTTCACTGACTTTTTTTGCCAGTTATATTTCAATCTATCCTTGGTCTCTGGCTGTACTGCTTTTGGTTCTTTGCCTCCAAGCAATGTCAGATAATGGCATCATATCGTGGCATGTGCACAACTTGAAACTGTCATGAGTTGGCCACTCTCTAACTTGTGCAGCGACATTTACCCCGATTATATTGCATGCAGAACATATTGTACATGGAAAGTTTTGTGATTGGGTTGATGTTCCAGTCTCACTGCTAGAAGACTTGCTTGGTTATAGAAAGTGGCCAGTTCAGGTTACATATCCCACATTAGTACCAAACTTTGCTAGGGTCAGTTCCAGATTCCCAGGAGTTTCCACTATACTAGGTTTCTACACCAACCTCCAAATACTTCCAAATTCCAGGGGTTTCTCTAAGTACTTTCTCCTATCTCATCTACCCGTACTTGATCCCTCCTCTTTCCACTCCTACCTCCAAAATTTATTTTTGTTCTCCAACCCAGGGAAATATGTGTTAGCCTGTCTGTATCTGTCCTTTACTTAACAGTTTATGTCTACTTATAACTGAGTACATATCATGTTTGTCTTTCTGGGTCTGGGTTACCTTACTTAGGATAATTTTTCTACTTTCTTTCATTTGCCTGCAAATTTCATGATGTCATTTTAAACAGCTGAGAAGTCTAAAAGTGTCTAAAAGTGGGATACAGATCTAAACAGAGAACTTTCAACAGAGGAATCCCAAACAGCTGAAAATCCCTTAAAGAAATGTTCAACATCCTTAGATGTCAGAGAAATGCAAATCAAATCTACTTTGAAATTCTATGGTACACCTGTCAGAATGGCTAAGTTCAAAAACACAAAGGGCAGCTCATGCTGGCAAGGATGGAGAGCAAGGGAAACATGTCTGATTCACTGGTAGGAGTACAAACTGCTACAATCACTATGTAAATCAGTGTTGAGGTTTCTCAACAAGTTGAGAATTGGACCTCAATCCGGATGTGCATCTAACACTCTAAGCAGATAGCAAAGGGAAGTTCCACCAAATGACAAGGACACTGGCTCAACTATATTCATTACAGATTTATTCATAGTAGTCAGAAACTGGAAACAACTTTAATGTCTCCCAATCAAAGAGTGGATAAAAAATGTGGTACAAAGAATTATTTTTTACTTTTGTTGATGTGTAATCTTTATTTGTGTAAATGTATACCACTTGCATGTACTTGCTCATTCTGGCCAGAAGAAGGGGTTAGAGACACTAAAGTAGGACTTACCAGCAATTATGAGCTGCTGGACAAGAATTTCTGCAACAGAAATCCAATCCTCTGGAAGACCTGGAGGCTGACGTAAAAGCTGATCTATGGCCCTTTCCCATTTATTTGATGTTCTTAAACGTATTCTTGATAGATTTTGAGGCAGACAATACACAAATATAAAAGGCCAGCTGAATAATGTTTTTAAGTGTCACTTATTCCTTTATATTACAATGAGCCATTTAAATATGTACACTATTGTTTGGAGATGGCTAATTCTGTTTCACTTAAATGATATTTCACAGGTTGCCACTGCTGGCAATAAATCATGGATGCTTTAATTTATTTTTTAATTCTTTGTGGTGTCAAGAAAACAATGCAGCTATTTATATCAATATAATATATGCAGAGATGTAATTAGAAAGTGATTCTAATTACTATCTTGCTTCTTAATAGCAACAATATCTAGTCAGTTGATGACATATTGTATTTCAACACAATTCTCTTAATAATGTTAATAGTATATAATTAATTAATCATTACAAACATGACTTTATAGGTAAATCTCACTTGTGATTCACAAATTACATTTTGTCAGCGATTTTCCCTTGTAAAATAAAACGTCAAACAAACACATTTGGGCTTTCAAAATGTAAGATTTGTTTCCTGGTTATAATTATTTTAATTAGTTAAATACCATTTTAGTTATAAATATAGAAGGAAGAGTGAGGGGCAGATGCAGTTGAGCACACATCAAATTTCCACACTTGCCAACAGATGTGCACTTCAGCTCAAACATCTGGGTGCTCTTTTTTGGTGTTCATTCACGTGTGAGCATGTAATTTATATTAATTTATAAAAATGATCATAAGAAAAAGCTGTTCTAATGAAATCAAGGCTTCCAAAATCTGTGTGCTATTCTAAGTAAAGTCTTCATAAGAAAGAAGCAGAAGTATAAATTTAAAATTATAAAAAATGTAAAATAATGAGTGTATTGAGCCCCTTAATTTTCCTCATAGATTTTGCAACCATCCTTCCTCATTTATTACAGGTATTTCCTGTGAAACATTCATAAGGAAAGTATGAGAAAAATGTATTTTACTTAAGTTGCTAAGTAATAGTGATTTAAAATTACCTTTATTAAACTTAAGAAAAACTCATCTAAAATATATGTATTTAATATTTAATTATTTATTATTTACTTCTCACATTTTTGGTTGTGAGCCTAGTCTTTATAGGTTGAGCTATCTCTCCTGCCCTATTATTTCCTTTTTAAATGGCAAGTATCACTGTCTAGCAATCCACTCTTTCCTGGCCACAGCACAAAGTGACTCTTGTCCTTACATGCAACACAATGACTAGGTTTGTAACTTTTTTATATCTGAGGATCAATTAGAAATATTCTTTAACTGTCTGTGCAGATACATACTAAAATTCCTCCTCCTCCCTTCCTCCCTCCCGCCATCCCTGCCTCTCTCCCTCTCTCTCTCTCTCCCATTGTGTTTTTTGTGTGGTGGTGGTGGTGGTGGTGGTGTGTGTGTGTGTGTGTGTGTGTGTGTGTGTGTGTGTGTGTGTGTGTGTGCGCTCTGCCCACTACTTTGCCCTCTCTATTTTGTATCCTTATATTGTCAGTGTCCAGCTGCAGGGATATCTTCAAGTGAGTTCCTGGGGTGCCTCATTTCCCTGGCCCTCATACTCCTCGAGAGTATTTTCTCATTTAACTTCCTTTCTGCTAAATTCCTGTTTACTGAAGGAGATAATTAACTCCGGGTGATTATGATAATTTTGTCTTCACTCTCCAGTTCTGCTCCCAGTAGGCACAGACACAGAATGCTTAGCACACTGGTTTCCTTTCCTCTCAGACAGTTGCAAGCTCGAGGACTAGGCTCCGCTGTGAGTGTGTTTTACATCAGTACATCAATCCCCCAGATGCCTCCTTAACTCAAACATCTGCTTCGCTCCAAAGTAGTATAGGAAATTTCAGGATTTATCTCTGATTAATTTTCCTTGCTTCAATCACATTCTCACAACATGTTTGGAAGGGTTTGGAAGAGGCAGTCTAGGCAAAACTAAAAGCTAGGAAGTTTTCCTTTGGCCATTCTTTGCTCACTAAATCTATTTTGGAAAATAGACATTGATATGAATTTTTTCTCCAATGCTAGTTATTATAATATAGACTCATAAATAATTATATATGTAAATTAACTTATGTGAGAATTCAGGGATGTTAGTCTCCTTTTTATTTATTTCCCCTCAAATTTTGGTAGTGAATTTGTGGCCTCATCTTGATTATATAAAGCTACAATAGTGTAATGAAGATGATGATGGATCATTTGTTATAAGGATTTTAAATTGCCTTGGTTTTGGTCTATATGAATTGGATTTTCAGTTCTATGAATCAATATATGTCATTTATATATGCTTAAAGGGCCAGTGATATGGATTATGAATATAGTCCTAGAGCCTTTTGTGTTCACTGTGGATCTCCAATTTGTGCCATTGTTTTAAAAAGTATTAATATTTTGGGGGCTGACACATAGCTGGAGCAGGAGATCACTGTTATCTATCATGTAGCTCTTAAGTTCTCCGATCTATATTTCTTCTCCTCCCTATGAACACAAGAAATTTTTTTATCTTCATTTGCAAGGGAGTATTTCTGGGAAGCATACCTGGACTCTTACCTTACTACACTTTCCCATTTTGTGCCTTTTTCTTCTCATAATGACAGTATTAGTAGAGTTTTTCCTACATGTGTGAGGGGGAATCTCAGGATTATTGTGATTTGAATTTCCCTGATGACTAAGGATGCTGAATATTTCTTTAGGTGCTTTTTTGGTCATTCGATATTCCTCACCTGAGAATGTTTGTTTAGCTCTGTACCCCATTTTATTAGGGTTATTTGACTCTCTGCTGTCTAACTTCTGGAGTTCTTTGTGTATTTTTGGATATTAGCCCTCTATCCGGTGTAGGATTGGTAAAGACCTTTTCCCAATCTGTTGGTTGCTGTTTTGTCCTAATGCAGTTTTATTAATTTCCATTTGTCAATTCTTGATCTTAGAGCATAAGCCATTGGTGTTTTGTTCAGGAAATTTCCCCCAGTGCCCATGTGATCGAGACTCTTCCCCACTTTTCCTTCTATTAGTTTGATTGTATCTGGTGTAATGTGGAGAAACTTGATCCACTTGAACTTAAGCTTTGTACATAGTGATAAGAATGGATCTATTTGCATTCTTCTACATGCTGACCTCCAGTTGAACAAACACCATTTGTTGAAAATGCTATCTTTTTTCCACTGGATGGTTTTAGATCCTTTGTCAAAGATCAAGTGACTATAGATATGTGGGTTCATTTCTGGGTCTTCAATTCTATTCCACTGGTCTACCTGCCTGTCTCCATACCAAGACAATATAGTTTTTATCCCTATTGCTCTGTAGTACTGCTTGAGGTCAAGGATGGTGATTTTCCCAGAAATTAATTCATTGTTGGGTATAGTTTTTGCTATCCTGGGTTTTTTGTTATTCCAAATGAATTTGCAAATTGCTCTTTCTAGCTCTATCATGTGCAGTTTTGATAGGGATTACATTGAATCTGTAGATTTCTTTTGGCAAAATGGCCATTTTTATTATATTAGTCCCGCCAATCCATGAGCATGGGAGCTCTTTCCATCTTCTGAAATCTTCTTCAAATTCTTTCTTCAGAGATTTGAAGTACTTGTCATACAGATCTTTCACTTGCTTCTTTAATGTCAACTGAGGTATTTTATATTATGTGGGACTATTACACTCATACATAAACCGCAGAGAGGCCCCAAAAAGAAAGAGAACTTAAGACCAATTTCTCTTACAAATATTGATACAAAAATTCTCAATAAAATTTGAGCAAACCGAATCCAAGAACACATCAAAACAATCATCCACCATGATCAAGTAGGCTTCATCCCAGGCATGCAGGGATGGTTTAATATACGGAAAACCATCAACGTGATCCATTATATAAACAAACTGAAAGAACAAAACCACATGATCATTTCATTAGATGCTGAGAAAGCATTTGACAAAATTCAACACCGCTTCATGATAAAAGTCCTGGAAAGATCAGGAATTCAAGGCCTATGTCTAAACATAGTAAAAGCAATATACAGCAAACCAGTAGCTAACATTAAACTAAATGGAGCAAAACTTGAAGCAATCCCACTAAAATCAGGGTCTAGACAAGGCTTCCCACTCTCTCCCTACCTATTCAATATAGTAGTTGAACTCCTAGCCAGAGCAATCAGACAACAAAAGGAGGTCAAAGGGATACATATTGGAAAGGAAGAAGTCAAAATATCAGTATTTGCAGATGATAGGGAAATATTAGATGATCCCAAAAGTTCCACAAGAGAACTACTAAGCCTGATAAATGACTTCAGCAAAGTGGATAGATGTAAATAAATCAGCAGCCTTCCTCTACTTAAGGGATAAACAGGCTGAGAAAGAAATTAGCAAAATGACTCCTTGCCTACATGTTTATAACACTCTCTGCCTTCCCCAGACCAAAATTACTTGCACCAGCCCATCACAGGGAAGATTCTAAATCTAAGAACAAAGAAAGCTTTCTTCTTACTTTTATTTTTTTTTCTCAGAGTAACAATCTTTATTTTAAATTTTGAATCAATATAAAATGCATATCAATGAAAACTTTAAATCTGTATCAATATATAAACTTTGTACAAAGAAATTATAACTTTTCGTTTTTTTTTTTTTGTTTTTTTTTTTTTTTTAAAGTTTTTTTTTTTTTATTAACTTGAGTATTTCTTATATACATTTGAATGTTATTCCCTTTCCGGTTTCCGGGCAAACATCCCCTCCCCTCCCCTTCCTTATCTAGTTCACTAGGGTTCAGTCTTAGCAGGACCCAGGGCTTCCCCTTCCACTGGTGCTCTTACTAGGATATTCATTTTGCAACCTCGAGGTCAGAGTCCAGGGTCACCATATAGTCTTTGGGTAGTGGCCCTGAAACTCTGGTTGGTTGGCATTGCTGTACATATGGGGTCTCGGCTCCTTCAAGCTCTTCCATTCTTTCTCTGATTCCTTCAATGTGGTTTCCTGCTGGCATCGCCTCTGTATTTGCTGTATTAGGGGCTGTGTCTCTTTTATTTTTCATCCGTTTGATTTCATTTTGTTCTAGCATCTATTTCAAGTTTGGGCTATTATCAATATTACCATGTATGTCTTTCTGTGATTATCACTCAGGATATTTTCCATTATTTGCCTATTTCCCATTATTATAATATTCCATTGTGTAGATGTACCACATTTTTCTGTATCCATTCCTCTGTTGAAGGGCATCTGGGTTCTTTCCAACTTCTTCTCGATGAACATAGTGAACGTGTCTTTTTTATATGTTGGGGCATCTTTTTGGGTATATGCCCAGGAGAGGTTTGATGTTACAATATAAATACATAGTTTTTGCCCCTCCATTCACTACTTCCAAATCCTTCCATATATCCCGTTCTTCAATGTATTCAGCTTTTATTTTTGTTATCTTACTATTGTTGTTGTTATTATTATTATTATTATTATTATTATTATTGCAGAACTTTTTTCTCAATATCAGAATGCAATATAATAACAAATCATAATCCTGTATGATGTCGCCGTTAGTGTTTTGAAATGCTTCTTCAGCAGAAAATGTTTGAAGTGCATTTGTTAATTCTCATCTGTGCTGCCTGCCTTTCACAACCTCAATAAATATCTTCAGAGTTAGAACTGTGGCTTCTGTAGTTTGGGCTGCCAATCAACTTTGATACTCTGTAGCCTAAGATTCTATTGCATTCATAATTATTTTTAAACTTCTAATTTTGTTGGCAACTCAATGAATAAGGGTTTCCTTCAAAGTCTTGGGATTTTTTTAACTATAATTTCAAATATTATATATATATATATATTTTTTTCCTATATGACTTGAATATTTGAAGGGCAGAAAGTTTGCTACTATACCACGAATTGAAAATTGATGTGCTCTTTCATGAGGAAGGCCACGTCTTTCACTCTTAGTTTTCTTCGATTACTTTCTTCCTTTGTTTGGGAAATCATGTTGGTGAGGCAATATGGATATAACTTCTCAAATTACTATGGGACGCAGTCTCACAGCATTGTATGATGTTGTGAGCCTTAAAATCTGCTACCAGGATTACAATGTCTTGTGAGCCTGGGGTGTTTTGTAGATGACCTTTGATTGAGATTGCTCTCCAAAACTCTGCAATTAGTTCGGTTGTTGTTTTCGGTAGTGTTCTCTATCTGTTGCTCAGGAAATTTTCCTCAATGTGTTGGTTTAAAGACTAATGTTGGTTATTGTTAAGGATCATGTCAGTTTAGCAAATAAGTAGTAACAGATAATAGGCAATAAGCATGACTTCACTCTCACTGACTAGTTAGCTTTGTTACTAGACCAAGAATGTGTTCCCTATATTTCATAAGGTATAACCAGTAAATCTCAATTTGGATTTTCTAATTATTTTCCCCTTTCAGATATTTGTTCCACACCGATATTCAATAGTATTAGATGTGAGATTGTTCTTGACAGAGTCGTAGTTGTAGGGCTCAAGCGCTTGTGGCTAACTCAGAGATCTCTGGCCTGGCTAGGTGCATGAGTTCAGACGAAGAGAAGAGAACCCTGTCAGGGAGGGGGAAAAGCTTTAGCCACCTCCACTGCTAGTTATTTCCTTACTGCCACTTAGGCTCCTCAGGCCAGGCTGAGCCAGCAGAAGACTGACTAGCCAGCAAGGGCTGCAGGGGAGCTTCGGCAGTGATTTCAGGAGAGCAGATTTCTTCCTCAAAAGGCTGTGTTACAGCTCTTGTGACAGAATCTCTCAGACAATGGAATACTTCCTGCACACATTAAATCCTTCTGAAGGTGATTCTTAAATAGATTTTGAATGGCTCGTGTCTGACAGCAGGTACTTCCAATTGCTTGGCCTGAGAGCTGGGGAAGACCTCATCTACATAGTTTGGGGCAAAGTCCTGCTTCTTTGACTGATTTGTCTTAAGCCTACCTGGCGTGTGGTCACTTCCTCACCTGGGGAGGAGGGGCTTGTGGCATTGCCCTATGTGACTAGACTGTCTCAAAACTCTCTACAGGGGGTGGTGGTGTCATAAGAGGGCTTGTGGGGCCTGCAGCAACTTGAAAAGGCCCTGATCTCCTGGAAGACTGAGAATGTGCCTGGCCTCCCTTTTAGTGTCCCCAGGATTCCACCTATCTTGGCCAGGAATCAAGGTACCTCTCACAGCCTGCTGCCCTACACCTAGCAGCACCCACACAAGCATAGGGTCAAGATTAGTATTTCCTGTTGTTTAAAACTTTTTTTAGTGTTCCATAAGCCAACCTTTATTTGGATATTGTGTACTTTTATTTCAAATGTTATCCCCCTTTCCCCTTCTCCCATACTCCCTCCCTCCTCCCCCTGCTTCTATGAGGATGCTCCCATTCCCAATCACCCACGCCAACCTCAATGACATAGCATTACCTTACATTGGGGAAATGAGCCTTCACAGGACCAAGGGCTTTTCCTCCAGTTGATGCTGGACAATGCCATCCTCTGCCATTTATGTGGCTGAATACATGGGTTCCTCCATGTGTACTCATTTGTTGGGGGTTTAGTCCTCTAGTATGGTTTGGATGCTTAATGTCGTTGTTCTTCCTACGGTGTTGCAAACGCCTTCATCTCCTTCAGTCTTTTCTCTAACTCCTACACTGGAGGTCGCCTTGTTCAGACCAATGGTTAGCTGCAACCATCTTCATCTGTAATAGTAGGGCTCTGTCAAAGCCTTTCAGGAGATACCCACATCTGGCTCCTGACAGCAAGCACTTCTTGGCATCAGCAACAATGACTAGGTTTGGTGGCAGCATATGGGATGGATCCCCAGGTGGGACAGTCTCTGGATGACCTTTTCTTTAGTCCCTTCTCCACTCTTTGTCCCTGTATTTACTCTTGTGAGTATTGTGTTCTCCCTTCTAAGAAGGAATGAAGCATCCACACATTGGACTTTCTTTTTCTTGGGCTTCATTTGATCTGTGAACTTTTTCTTAGATAGTCCAAACTTTTGGGCTAATAACCACTTATCAGTGAGGGTATACCATATGTGTTCTTTTGTGATTGGGTTGCCGCACTCAGGATGATATTTTCCAGATTCATTCATTTTGCCAAATAATTTAATAAAGTAATTGTTTAATAGCTGAATAATACTCCATTGTGTAGATATACCACATTTTCTTTATCTATTCCTCTTTTAAAGGACATCTGGGTTTTTCCAGTTCCTGTCTATTATAAGTGAGGCTACTATGAACATAGTAGAGCATATGTCCTTATTATATGTTGGAGCATCTTTTGGGTATATGCCCAGGAGTGGTATAGCTAGATCCTCAGGTAGTACTATGTCCAATTTTCTGAGGAACTTCTAAACTGATTTATACAGTGGTTGTACAAGCTTCTAGTCCCACCAAGAATGGTGGAGTGTTCCTCCTCTTTCTTCACTTTCATGCCAGCATCTGCTGTCACCTGAGGTTTTTTGTTTGTTTTTTTTTTGTTTGTTTGTTTTTTTTTGTTTTTTTAATCATAAATTTCTACCCAATGTTTTAGGACCTGCTTTTGCAGATTATTGGGGTAAGGGAAGACACCTTCTCAGACCACCTTTTTCATTTTTTAATTTACATTTACATTTCAAGTGTTATCCTCTTTCCTGATTTCCTGTCCACAAACCCCCTATCTTATCCCCATCCCCTTTCTTCTATGACGGTGTTCCCCTACCCATCCATCTACCCCTTCCTGCCTCCCCACTCTGACTTTCTCTTACACTGGAGGAGGGGATCCAGCCTTGACAGGACCAAGGGCTTCTTCCCTATTGGTGCCCAATAAGGCTGTCCTCTGCTACATATGCAGCTGAAGCCATGGGTCTCTCCATGTGTAGTATTTGGATGGTGGTTTAGTCCCTGGAAGTTCTGGTTGGTTAGCATTGTTGTTCTTTTGGGGTCGGGGTTGCACACCCATTCACGTGCTTCAGTCCTTTCTCTACTCCTCTAATGGGAACCCTGTTCTTAGTTCAGTGGTTTGCTGCTAGCATTTGCCTCTATATTAGTCACACTCTGGCTGAGCCTCTCAGGACACAGCTATATCAGGCTCCTGTCACCATGCACTTCTTGGCTTCGTCAATATTTTCTAGTTTTGGTGGCTGTATATATATGGGCTGGATTCCCAGGTGGGGCCGGCTTGAATGGCCATTCTTTCAGTCTCTACTCTAAACTTTGTCTCTGTAATTCCTCCTATGAATATTTTTGTTATCCCTTCTAAGAAGGACTGAAGCATCCACACTTTTACTTCCTCTTGAGCTTCATGTGGTCTGTGGATTGTATCATTGGGTAATCCGAGCTTTTGAGCTTATTCAACTTATCAGTGAGTGCATACCATGTATGGTTTTTGGGATTGGGTTACCTCACTCAAGATAATATTTTCTAGTTCCATTATTTTCCTAAAACTTTATGAGGTCATTGCTTTTAATAACTGAGTAGTACTCCATGTGTAAATGTACCACATTTTCTGTACCCAATTCTCTGTTAAGGGACATCCGGGTTCTTTCTATCTTCTGTCTATTATAAATAAGGCTGCTATGAACATAGTGGAGCATGTGTTCTTGTTATATGTTGGAGCATCCTTTGGGTATACGACACCAAGAGTTGTATAGCTGGGTCCTCAGGTAGTTCAATGTCCAATTTTCTGAAGACCTCCAGACTGATTTCCAGTATGGTTGTACCAGCTTGCAATATCACCAACAATGGAGGAGTGTTCCTCTTTCTCCGCATCCTCACCAGCATCTGCTGTCACCTGAGTTTTTGCTCTTAGCCATTTTTACTTGTGTGAGGTGAAATTTCAGGGTTGTTTTGATTTGCATTTTCCTGATGACTAAGGGTGTTGAGCATTTCTTTAGGTGTTTCATGGCCATCTGATAATCCTCAGTTGAGAATTCTTTGTTTAGCTGTACCCTATTTTTTAATGGGATTATTTGATTCTCTGGAGTCTCACTTCTTGTGTTTTTTGTATGATTTAGATATTATTCCTCTATTGGATACATTATTGTAAGATCTTTTCCTAATTTGTTGCTTGCTGTTTTGTCCTATTGACCTTTTCCTTTCCTTACAGTAGTTTTGCAATTTTATGAGATCCCATTTATTGATTCTTGATCTTAGAGCATAAGTCATTGGTGTTCTGTTCAGGAAATTTTCCCTGTGCCTAGGAGTTTGCGGCTCTTCATCACTCGTTTGTATTAGCTTTAGTGTTTCTGGTCTTATGTGGAGGTCTTTGATCCACTTGGACTTGTGCTTTATACCAGGAAATAAGATTGGGTCAGTTTGCTTTCTTCTACATGCTGACCTCCAGTTGAACAAGCCACTTCTTTTAATTGTTTATTTTCCTTTGTCTAGGTCCTCTCAAGTACCTTCCTTTCAGTATCTACTTTGGGTTCCCAACACTCAAATTGATAGTTTCTCTTTATTTCAGAATTATGCAAAAATATGTAAACACAATCCACTGAGACTGTTTTGGTTGTCTGAGTGTTTAAGGCAACATGGCTTACCACTTTAGACTGAATAAGGAATCCCATATGTGATAGACGTTACTATCTCTCTCCCTGCAGTTGTCTATAGTTCTTTTGTCTGAAGATCTCTGTGAAATTTCCCTTTCTACATTAGCATTTCTACTTAAATTACTGGAATTTTTGTTTGTTTATTTGTTTGTTTTATTTCTGGTTTATGTAACTATTTCTAGATGAGTCCTTTGACACTGGCTTCCTGACATTCTTGTTCTTACATTCCCTCTTCCCTCCTCTTCCACAATGCTCCCTGAGTCATATATGTAAGAGGTAGATATACATATGCATATAAGTACTGCGATATAAATGTAGTCATTAGAACTGGGCTACCCTTAACACATTTAGCTCTGCATTTTTCCATTTCACCCTTGGATATTCTCCATTTGCTATAAAGAGAGACTTGCCATGACAAGAGTAAATATACTTGTTTGTGGGTATAAAAATCAGATTTAACAAGGAGCTATGCTGGTCTAACAAAGTTACAGTAGTAGAATCTTATTTAAGATCCACGACCTTACAAGCTCTGGTAACTGGGTAGGTTTTCAGTACCAGGCATTATTTCCTTCCTGTTGAGTCAGCCTTGAGTCAGCTGTTGGTTACAACCAATATGTGAGTGGGTAACAGAATGTTTCTTCACCCATGCCCAAGTTTCCAAAACAAAGACGCTGATAATTATTTATAAATCATTGCCTAAGCCAAAAGTTTTGGCTTATTCCACTTAGTTCATAACTAAACTATCCCACTTATTTTATTCTAAGTCCTACCACATTTTTAGTCGTGTCTCCTCAGGTCCATACCACTGTCTTCCTCAGAATTCAAGATGAATCTCTTTCTGAACCTGACACATACAAATTTATATGTATTATATTTAATTTTGGCAAGTATAACTTAAGTCCATAAGAATTTAATTAATGAGTGTATTTTTCTTTCCTTCCAACTTCTTCTGTATTGACCTCCTTCTGATACTTTAAAACCCCACTTTTTCTGTTTCCCACTTGAGTAGTTTTTTTAAATTTATGTGTGTGTGTGTGTGTGTGTGTGTCTGTGTGTGTGTGTATGTGTGTGTGTAGTTTTGATGAGCAAGATGTATTGTAATAAAAATTACTATATGTTTATTTTATTTATTTATTTATACTCCGGATTTTATTCCCTACCCGGTCCACCCTCTGACTGTTCCACATCCCATACTTCCTCCTTGCACCCATGTCTCCATGAGGATGTCCTCACCCCACCCCTAACCACACCAGACCTCTAAACTCCCTGGGGCCTTTCATCTCTTGAGAGTTAGGTGCATCTTTTCTGACTGAACCAAGACTGGGCAGTCCTCAGCTGCATATGTGTTAGGGATCTCATATCAGCGGAAGTATGATGCCTGGATGGTGATCCAGTGTTTGAGAGATCTTGGGAGTCCAGGTTAAACTGAGACTGTTGGTCCTCCTACAGGGTTGCCCTCCTCCTCAGCTTCTTCCAGATTTTTTCTAATTCAACCACAGGGGTCAGTAGCTTCTGTTCATTGGTTGGGTGCAAATATCTGCATCTGACACTTTCAGCTGCTTGTTGAGTCTTTAGAAGGGTAGTCATGACAGGTCCCTTTTTTGTGAGCACTCCATAGGCTCTGTAATAGTTTCAGTCCCTGGGGCCTCCCATTGTGCTGGGTCCCCCTTTGAGCCTCTATCTGTACCTTCTTTTCCTCAGACTCTTCTGCATTTCCATCTCTGCAGTTCTTTCAGACAGGAACAATTATGGGTCATAGTTTTGACTGTGGGATAGAAACTCTATCCATCACTTGATGTCCTGTCTTTCAGGTAGAGGCGGGTTCTGTAAGTTCCCTCTCCCCACTGTAGAGCATTTCCTGTAGGCTCCCTCCATTGGAGTCCTGAGAGTCTCTCACCTCCCAGGTCTCTAAAATGTACCATGTTTTAAATACTCACGTTGACATAAACTGTGTGTGTTTTTCTAGTGATATCAAGGAATAAATTTGTCCTTCTCATATTCATACTGAAATCCAAATCTCAAGTGTGCAGCGTTAGACTTTTCTAGAACATTAGGCTTTAGAAAGAGACTTTAATTTATAATGGATGTTATTACTATCCTTGTCAAAGAAAACTTAAAGAACTATTTGAGGCTTTCATGATGACAAGGCATGAAGGCTGCTGTCTAGAAACAATGAGGATGATGTCTCCTCAGATACCCAGTCCTCTTTCACTCTGCAGTCTGTAGAAGAATAAGAAAAAAAGGCCTGATATTTGGAAGATTCACTCTAAAGGGTATCTGTTGCTGTCATTTTAATTTATTAGAAATCCTGGTCAATAATTTTAAATTAAGCCTTTAAAGTTAATGATACAAAAATGCAATTAAAATAAAATATTAAGCATCCTAAATTGTAGGGAATATTTTTAATGACTAAATTCTCCTGGCAATTTTTTGTTGTTGATGAAACAAAGCTATCTTTTCAACAAAAATCCCTATAAAACAATATCAACAAGTAAGGGGAAACAATTTAATATTAAATGACATTTATTGAACCTGTTTTCAAACTCGCATAAAATTCAATATATAGAGATGGATGAATTTTAATAAGAAAGAGGAATAATGGCCTATTAATTGTTTGAAATCTCAGAAGATTAAGACAGATAATAGAAACACTTGATAAAACCAATAGACTTTTTGAGGTACATACTCTCAATCATATATCATGGACCCAACCTATAATTAAAAGGTTAGGTTTTATTTGTACATTTTTATATGTGGCATACATGTAAGATGTTCACATGTGTGTAAGAATGTATATATGTGAAAATGCTCAGATTGACACTGCTTATCATCCTCAATGGCTTTTAAGCTTACATACTAAGTCAAACTTTCTTGCTGAACCTGGATCTCCTGGATCTCAACACTTTCCTTAGGTAACTAGGGCCTCCTTAGGTAACCTGGCTAGGTTCTCACTATATGTCTTTGGCTGGCCAAGAAGTCATTGTGTAGATAAAGCTGGCCTTGAACTCATAAACATCTACTTCCCTCTATCTTCTGATTGCTGAAATTAATTATGTACTCCAGCATTCCCAGCATGACTTTGCCATTTTTTTCAGACTGTTATACATTT
Organism: Rattus rattus; assembly: GCF_011064425.1. Lineage (NCBI taxonomy): Eukaryota > Metazoa > Chordata > Mammalia > Rodentia > Muridae > Rattus > Rattus rattus. The sequence continues at coordinate 32,514,147 of NC_046165.1, read as the reverse complement.
GAGTCCAAGCCTGTAGGGTAAGATGAGGGGATTCAGTAGTTAGTTCACTCAATGAGAATGATCACTTATCCTAATACAATGTATTACTCAAATGCTTCATTTATAAACATTTCAACATCAAATTATCTAATAATCTAAATAATTTTGTGCCCATGTCTACAAATATTTTTTAAACATTCTTTGGCAGATTGCTCTCTTTGTCTCCCCTATTTGACCACAAGCTGAAATCATAGGCAAAAATGTATGTGTATACAAACACACACACACACACACACACACACACTCACACATAGGTTTAATATTTAGCACTTCATATAATTTGTAACATGTACATAAATAAAATTATTCAATTATCATATATGTACTATTTTATTCATCTTCTGATTAAGATGTGTTGTTGAAAACTAAAAAGGTTGTTCTGTTGTGAACAAAGAACTTTATCACAGTTCACAGGCTTTGCTAAATTATCCAGGCCTTTGGAAACATTGATTTTCCTCCTGCTTGGAGCATCAAGAATGATTATGCTCCATTGCAGCTGACTGTGCTTACCCTGATCTTTTTAACTTCTATTTGCTTGCATTAGCATGGGCTAATACATTTTTCATTAGAAACTGCATCTCATACTCATTTCATACTTATTTTTGCGCTATTAATGGTTTCTATGTTTGAGGCTCAAGCAATCTAAGCGTTGGATAATTGTATAAATGGAGGATCATCAGCGTGAAGCAGGAACTGTTTTGATCCAGTGTAATAAATGTTTAATTTCCATGATTTCTGGTGTGACCTCCCCGCTAACATGGCTTAATTGCACTTCTTAAGGGTAGCACGTCCATCAACTTCTGTAGATGCAATATCGTTTCAATTGGAAGCAAACCCACAGAAACAAAGACTTAAAAGTGGCAAATACTTTAAATTACCTTTTCCAGGCCGGACAAAAAGACATTTTACTTAAGCTTTGATTGAATTTAGGTTTTATAGATTGGCATGTTCAGCTACTCTGTTGGATTTCAATAGCAAAGTAAGGGACAAAGTGTGGAGACATTGACTTTGTCACAGGAACAACTGTTGAGTGTAACAATTGAGAAGAAAGTTGGTTACAGATCTAAAAGTAATTTAAAGTACTTTTTCAGAAAAATTGCAGCTATCCTCAAAGTTTTATCATGTTTTCTTATGTGTCAATCTATTCTACTATGGGTACCGCAGGCCTTACTTCAGTCTAGGCAAGCAGTGTATCACTAGGCTATATCCTTAGTCATCCTCATGATTTTCCCACTATTTTTATTAATGCTTGTACAATTTTACTTTTTTCATATTTTGATCATATTCACCTATTGTCTTCAAATTAATATCTCCAAGATCCACCCCAATATTGCAGGATATTTGATCACATGGCAAACCTAGAAATTATGTTTTTTACTAAAAAGAAAAAAAAAACCATTTTCAGTTATTCTCAATCCCTTAGCACATACCTTTAATCCTTCTGGCTGGAATAGAGATATGCCCCTGGCACACACCTTTAATCTCAAACAATGAAGGTAAAGTTAGTTTATAGAAGGAAGCACCCATATGTGATAGTCATGTCTAATTGAGTGGCAGAGAAAGTGACTAATCAAAGAAAGATTTTTACAGAACAGGATATGCCCAACTCTCAGGAGCAAAGAGAGGAAATGGAAGCTACTCAAGACAGCAGTATCGATAGAAAAAAATAAAAAGATCAGAAGATGCAGCTTTCCTGGGAAATTTGTAACAGAGACAAGTTACAGAGGGAAAAAGCTAGACACATATGAAGAAAGAACATGGCAGAGAATGAAAAATTAGAACAAATTCTTAGAGTTAGTTTGAGACCAGGCAGACAAACTCAGCAGTAGTCATGAAAAGTTATATTGAATCAGTTAGCTGGGAAAGGATTTGAGCCATAATAGCTGAATTGAACCAGCCAGCCAGGGATCAGAAAGAACAAGGATGGCATGAGCATATTAAACAGTAAGTCTCAGAGGTTGAAAATATTCTAGGCCAAGATAAGATTTCATGGAAGCTAGAAGCTTCTAGGGCTATTTCTAGGCTAGCAGATGGAGGCATTATGTCTCCTAGATGACATTTAAATCAGATGAATAAAAGTTAGTATCACACTCAAACTTCCCTAATTTTTCAATTTCCTATCCTTCAATTAACTTATTTATTTGTAACCCACAAACTACAATTTGTGCTGCATATATACTTCTATTTTTATGAATGTCCACTGGAGCATGAAGGACCCACTAGATGCCATAACCTTAAAGAAAACTGTCTCCCCCTTTCAAATAAACCCTAAACAGTTCGTCATTTAAGGATAAAGCTCAGTGAACACTATTGGCCTTCCTGCTAGATGAAGACTGGTTTGATCTTATCCAGGTCTCATGTCTGTAATCATAGCTCCTATGAGCTTATGAGTACAGTTGTCCTGTTATGTCTAAAAGACACTTCTTTGTCTTGGTCTTCCTCAAATTTTGACATTTACAATCTTCTAGCTCCCTCATTCATTTGTCTTCAAGAGTCAAAGGGAGGAGCTTTAAAAATATAAACACCTCATTTTTTCTGAACATTCCACTGGCAACTGTTACGTGTACTTTGAAGAGTTGTGAGTTTCTGCATTAACCACTATACACTTAATAAAGCAACCCAGGGACAAAAGAGGCAGACTTCAGTCGGAATCACCCAGAACAGTGAACACAAGGGATAACCAAATGGTGAGGGATAAGTACAAGATCATAAGCAACAGAGGCCAATATACATGGGCATCATTGGAACCCAGTTCTCCTATCATATCAAGACCTGAGTATACTAACACATCTGAAAATCAGGAAGCTGACCTAAAATCCTAACTCATGAAGATAGTAGAATCCTTTCACGAGGTTACAAATAACTCACTGAAAGAAATACAGGCAAATCCAGGTTAATAGATAGAAGCCCTTAAAGAAGAAACAAACAAATTCCTTAAACAAATATAAGAAAACACAATCAAACAGGTGGAAGAACTGTATAAATTGGTCCTAAGCCTAAAATTGTAAGTAGAAATAATAAAGAAAACAAGAAGGGAGACAAACCTGAAATGGAAAACTTAAGGAAGAGGTCAGGAATTACAGATGTAACTATCACCCACAGAATATAAGAGAAGAGAAAATCTCAGGTGAAGAAGATACCTTAGAAGAGAGTGACTCAACTGTAAAAAAAAGTACAAAACATTAAGAAAAGCAAACCAAAAACACAAACAACTCCTACCCAAAACATATAGGAAATACAGGCCACAATGAAAAGACCAAATCTAAGAATAATTGGCTAGAGAAGAAAAGAGATTCCCAGCTCAAAGGACATGAAGATATCTCCAACAAAATCATAGAAGAAACTAACTAAAATGCCCAGAGGCAGTATTCAATTTCATAAAATCATAAATGAAAGGGAGATATAATAACAGAAATGGAGGAAATTTTAAAAATTATCAGATCCTATCCTCGACAAAACTCAAAAAGATAGACTAAAAGGATGGACTTCTAGACAGATCTCACACATCAAAATAAAATCAAGAGCAGATAAGCTATCTATACAGGTCTATATCCCATAAAGGAATAGAAGTCATTAAAAACCTTCCAAACAAAAAAAGCCATGATCAGATGGATTTAGTGCAGGATTCTACCAGACCTTCAAAGAATACCTGATACCAATATTCCAAAAACTATTCTATAAAATATAAAAAAGGAACATTACCTAATTCATTCTATGAAGCCATAATTATTCTGATATATAAAGCATACAAGCACCCAACCAAAACAGACCAATCTTGCTTATGACTATTGATGCAAAAATACTCAAAAAAATTCTTGCAAACTGAATCCAAGAACACATCAAAAACATCATTCACCCTGATCAAGTAAGGTTCATCCCAGGGATGCAAGGTTGGCTCAATGTACAAAAAAATCCATGTATATAATCCACTATATAAACAAACTCAAAGAAAAAAGTAACATGATCCTCTCCTTAGATACAGAAAAGCATTTCACAAAAGACTACACCCCTTCATGTTGAAATTACTGGAGAGATCAAAGAGTCAAGGCCCACACGAAAACATAATAAAAACAATTTACTGCAAGCCATAAACCAATATCAAATTAAATGTAGAGATACTTGAAGCAATTCCAACAAAATCAGGGACAAAACAAGGATGCCCACGTTGCTTATATCTATCCAATATAGTACTTGAAGTGCTAGCTAGAAAAATAAGACAACAAAAAGAGATCAGGGGGATACAAATTGGGAAAGAAGAAATGACAGTATCATTATTTGCAGATGATAATATGGTATATATGAGGAACCCAAAAAATTCTACCAGAGAACTTCTCCAGCTGATAAACAACTTCAGCAAAATGACTGGATAGAAAACTGACTCAAATAAATCATTTTATACAAATGATAAGCAGGCTGAGAAAGAAATTAGGGAAACAACTCCCTTCACAATAGCCACAAATAAAATAAATTATTTTGGGGTAACTCTAACCAAACAAATGAAAGATCTGTAGGATAATAACTTCAAGAAAGAAATCAAAGGAGATCTCAGAACATGTAGAGATCCCCCATGCTCATGAAATGGCAGAATAATATAGTAAAAAATGGCCATCCTACCAAAGGCAATCTAAAGATTCAATGTAATCCCCATCAAAATCCCAACACAATTCTTCAAAGACATGAGAAAAGCAATTCTCAAGTACATCAGGAAATGTAAAAAACAAACAAACAAACAGAATAAAAAAGAAAAAAGTCTTAACAATAAAAGAATGATGGGGAGAATCACCATCCCTGACCTCAAGCTCAACTAGAGAGGAATAGTGTTATAACTGCATGTAATTGGTACAGGGACACACAGGTTTACCAATGGAATAGAATTGAAGACCCAGAAATAAAACCACATACTTATGTACACTTGATCTTTTACAAAGAAGCAAACGATATACAATGGAATAAAGAAAGCATCTTCAATAAATGATTCTGGTCTAACTGACTGTGTTTGTGTAGAAAAATGAAAATTGAACCATACTTGTCACCTTGAACAAAATTCTATTCTAAGTGGATCAAGGACCTCAACATAAAACTAAATGCACTGAAACTAATAAAAACTAGTAGAAAGTGAGTAAGAACATGAAACTCACTGGCACAGGGGCATATTTCTAAAGCAGAACTCCAATGTCTCACACTCTAAGATCAAGAATTGATAAATGGGACCTCGAGAAACTGGAAAACGTCTGTAAGGCAAAGGAAATAGTCAATAAGACAAATTGGCTTCTCTGTACCCAAATGCCATGGGGGAGAGACCAGAATTCCCGGAAGTGCAGACAATCCTGAGAGTTCAGAGCAGACAACTACTTCTGCCCACATTCCTGACTGAAGAGTAACACACTTAGTGCCCTCTATGCCCTTGGGAACAGGAACCTAGGAGCAGTCAGTGGCAGGACACTTCCCATTTCTGCCTGTGCCCACAACTGAAAGCCAGTCATCAGGAGCACTGACAGACCTGATCACAGATGTAAGACCAACTCTTCTGCTCTAAGAAAACTTTCCTGGAGGCTTCAAAATACACACACCAAGGAGAAGCTTTCTGTTCCAAGATTCAGCTGAGAAAACAAAAACATGTTACAAGAGTGCTGACACACAGGCCTAGAGGATGATCAAGCCATTGTCAGAGACAGCAAGACAAGCTAACACCAGAGACAACCTGATGGTGAGAGGAAAGCACAGGGAACCTAAGCAACAGAAACCAAGACTACTTGGAAACATCAGAGCCACTTCTCCCACCAAAGCAAATACTAGTTATTCAAACACACCGAAAAATCAAGATTTGGATTTAAATTGAGATTTCATTATGATGATAGAGGACTTTGAGAAGAACATAAATAACTCCCTTAAAGAAATACAGGTCAACACAGATAAACAAGTAGAAGCCCTTACAAAGGAAACACAAAAATCCCTTAAAGAATTACCAGAAAACAAAATAGGTGACAGAATTAAGCAAAACATCCAGGATGTAAAAATGGAAATAGAAACAATAAAGAAATCACAGACAGAGACAGTCCTGGAGATAGAAAACCTAGGAAAGAGATCAGGAGTAATAGACACAAGCATCACCAACAGAATACAAGAGACAGAAGTGAGAATCTCAGGGGCAGAAAATATCATAGAAAACATTGACACAACCATCAAAAATAATGTAAAACTCAAAAAACTCCTAACCCAAATCATCCAGGAAATCCAGTACACAATGAAAAGATTAAATCAAATGATAATAGGTATGGAAGAGAATGAAGACTCCCAACTTGAAGGTGCTGTAAACATCTTCAGTGAAATTATAGAAGAAAACTTCCCTAACCTAAAGAAAGAGATGCCCATAAACATACAAGAAGCCTACAGAACTCCAAATAAATTGGAACAGAAAAGAAATTTGTCCTGTCACATAATAGTCAAAACACCAAATATACAAAACAGAGAAAGAATATTCAAAGCAGTAAGAAAAAAAGGTCTAGTAACATATAAAGGCAGACCTATCAGAATTACACCAGACTTCTCAACATAGACTACAAAAGCCAGAAGATCCTGGACAGATGTCACACAGACCCTAAGAGAACACAAATGCCAGCCCAGACTAATATATCCAGGAAAACTCTCAATTAACATAGATGGAGAAATAATCTCCATGTCATCAGTAGTGAACATTAACGTTCATGTAGCACAATACTAGAGGAAAAAGAAAACTAATGGTGCTCCTTACCAATACTTGTTTATGGTTCTCAAAGTCAGGAAGTTGAGTAAATACTCCAATTAACAAAGGGTTCAAGTCAGGTGAGACATGGATTCCTGAGGTCTCTCAGACACTGAGCCACCAATGAGGCAGCATATACTAACTGATAAGAGGCCCACCCAACACATATATAGCAGAGGGATGCTGGGTCTGGGTTCAGTCAGAGAAAATGCACCTAACCCTCAAGAGACTTGAGGCCCCAGGAAATGGGGAGGTCTGGGCGAGTGGGGCTGGAGAAGTGGGGTCATCCTCTTGGAGAAAGGGGGGAAGAGTTATGGGATCTAGAGCAGTCTGGGGTGGGGCACAGTGGGTGGGAGATGAAGACTGTAATGCAGAAAAGGGTTAAAGAATAAAAAAGCATAAAATTAAAAAAAGAACAAAAAACCCAAAGGGTTCATGCTGCATGAGCCTATTTATATGAAACGACAGCATGCAGCACATTAATTTTAGAATTCATGACTCACTCACTGTGCTGTGATTCCTTTCAGACTAAATCAGTGTATAAAATTTCTGAACATATAATGGTCTACATTTCAGTTTTGTTTTAAGCTCGTTTTGGATAATATTCTCCAATCTCAGCATCCAAGTACCTGTTGATGAATTAATTATTCTATTTCCAGAAATGTAATGGATAATTATTTAATTATTCATATTTTACCTCACTAAAGAAATGTGTCTTTTATGGGTGCCCTTTCAGTAAATGACTGAGGAGTCCTGTTCTGAACACATTTGAAGTTTTATCTCAATTAATTATCATGTATAATCAGAAAGTTAGAAAATTGCCATTATATTTATAATGAGAATAAGGAAGAAAACACTGACTAAGTTAAAAGTTAATAATCCCACTTTCCGTCTTTGTGATCATCTTCTCTCTTTTGCTCTCTCTTGCACTTTCATGGTCTTGCCTCAGTACAATTTCATTAAGAGATGTGCAGTGTCAGAGAGTTTGCTCAGGCTTTTCATCTACCGTGCTTCCTATGTAGGAGATTTGCATTATCTATTATAATTTCAGGAAGTCTAGTCAGTAAGTGAAAGCCATAGTTAAATCACAGTGGATTAACTAGAAGAGAATGGTTTACTCATTCCTCCAAGTATAAATTCGCCACTTAGAAAAGTTTTTAATGCCACTCTCTTCTGTCCTTATTTGAAATCAATTAATTGAAGATCTATATCATTTTCCTAAGTGATAGATTACCAATATATTTTTGTCAGAGAATCTAGATGAAAAAAGAGGGCAAATATGAAGTGATATCTAGTGGCCAAAGATATGGTGGTTAATGGGAAAGATAGTTATAATTGCATGTTCCTATATCATTGATTAGAATGTTCCTATGAATTGGAAGCATTATATTTATAGATACTTATCATTATGAAAATATATTATACAACTCTTTATAACCATGTTTTGCTGTGGTGATTTCAACTTGGAGATAATTTATTAAATAATATAATTTTTAAAACTATAGTTCTCTAGAGAAAATATTAAATATTATTTAGCAATTTTAGTTTGTATTCTCAGCATTATAATTTCAAACTAAAGTAAGCATACAACAATCATGTTTATATGTATATCAATATTAATAAATATTGTTGAAAAACACTATTATTATTTGCTTTGAAACTATTGCTTTTACTGCAAAGTGTCACTCTATAAACCAATTAAAAATTCAAATGGTTTTTGTTCTATATTAATACTTGATGAAAATTTATGAACAAATTTAGATACTAAATTTATTGAAAGATTCATTAGTATCACAACAGCAGACAGTGTAAGGCACTGAAACCTAAAATGTTAGTTTAGATTTTCTACACACTGAGGACTGCTGAAGTCCTGCTTAATTTGTGAAAGTCATCATCCATTCTTAATGTTTTTCATACTATCTGTAATTGAGAAGTCTAACTTTGTGCAGAGGTTATTAGTTAAGTACTCCAGTGATTCATGTATTCTTTATTTAGTATCACTAAGAACTATGTCAATTCATTGGGCTAAATTTCTTTCCTGTGATCACTAATCCCACGTTAACTCACTTTAAAAGAGTGGACATTGTAATACTTTTGAAGAACTGAGTGTATCTAAGTATACGTAATTTTCATTTGAAATAGTAAGTGAACATATGTTTTGAAAAATGCCAGACACTGTAATTAATTACCAATCTTTAAGAGGTATATATAACAGGATGCATATATGAAGCAATTATAAGATTCAAATTATTATACAAGGTAATTGAGTTAATTTTACTTCATTTCTGTGATTAATATTTTGTCAATACCAAATTTTACATATTAAGGTACTTCACTTAAAATATATTAGCCTGAATGAATTGTATTTTCCAGCACTTAAAAAATTTTGACGCACATTTTTCTAAAATTCAATAGGTAAAATATATATTAATATCATTATAAATTAGTAAATAATTGATAATATATTTAAAATAACTATTGTGCATAGTTACATAATGATCATTGATCACCGTGTAGGTTATCTGAAAATTTGAGGAACTAGGATGAGCAGGGAGATCTTAATTCAACCCCTACTACCCAGAAAAGCTAGACAGGAAAGTATATGCCTATAATACTAGCAGTGGAGAAGCTGAGATAGGTAGTGTTTGGAGTTTGTTGGCCAGAAACCCTAGCCAAATCATGAAGCTCCAGGTTCACGATCAGATCTTCAAAACAATAAAGTGTGAATGAAAAATAAAAAACACCTATATTAACATCCAGCTCCTCCCTCCTCCCAAAACACCCAAGCATACCACAGAGAGAGAGAGAGAGAGAGAGAGAGAGAGAGAGAGAGACAGAGACAGAGACAGAGACAGATCAGGGTCAAAAAGACAACTGATTCATGTAATTCAGTGGGAACATGATAAATTAGTTGTTGGAACTATTACACAAATATTCAAAAGTAGATTTTCCTGTGGCAGCATAAAAAAAGACCCTCAAGCATGTGCTACAAATGTGTGATGGAGAGATGGGAAAGATTAGGTACCACAGTGGAGAGGGAGGTGGAACTAGAGAGTGGGTATCAGTGAGGAACAGGCAGGTATGAAAAGCCCAGAGTGACATTCCCTCCCAGACTGGCTCTAAGGGCCATGTCTGGGTACATGGCCCTGCTACAGTTTAGGTCTGTATTGATGACTGTTGTCCAATGTATTACCAAAATCTAAGCAGATGTCCATTTTGTGTGAGCTTCCACTAGAAATGGTGTGAATTTATGAGGACTGTGTTACCACCAGTTGGTTGACATGTGGATCTAAGTGGCCTGAGCTGTCATTTGTAGCCACGGGCACATCTGGGCCTATGCTGCTCTTGGCGGCCATGTCTGAGACCTTGATCGTTTGGCAGTTGATATCTTTCATCAAGATTGCTGTCTGAGGTACTGTGCTGAGCTGTGCCCACGCCTTGCTGGCCATCACACTTGAGGGATCTGATCCCATTACTCAACTACCATGGGGTAACATGGACAACAGAGAGATACTCTGCTTCCCCTTTGCCCCTCACTGCCTGTGGCAGATGGGAGAGCTGAGTTTGAGATCATGAGAGTGAGAAAGCTTTCTCTGTCCTTCATAGGCTTCAGAAATCAGGAGAACAGGTCCTGTACCTCTCCTGTGCATCACGATACTTATGGCCCTGGTAGTGAAGGTATAGGTGATTGAGCCCCTAGGCATGAAAGCAAGACAGCTGATCCTGCCCCTTGTTGGCAGTGGCATTGGATGAGCTCCCCTGGGCAATGCTGTAGAGCTCACCTTGATGGTATGGGCATAGGAGAGCTGGCAAGGTGGTTCACAGAGCTACCTCCCAGTCCCATCCCTGTTGCCTGTGCCCTGGTCTACTTGTTACTTGATGCTACTTGCCATTGGGGTTTGGACATGAGGTGCATAGAGCCAAGTACACAAACTCTGGGAACAGGTGAGGAAAACTGTAATAAGCTCATCTGAACACAGCTGCAAGCTCCGTTAATACCCTCCACCCACTCCTTATTGTTCCCAAGAAAGCATCTTTTCTAAACAGCAGTTCCAGATTGGCTGGCATTGTCTGCATCAAATAATCCTTGGTCTCTCAGGCACTACTCAATTAGCTTATGCTGCAGGAGATGTTTTTTCAGTGGTCTGGCCCCCATTGTTTATATAGAGGTGTCCTGCCATTCTTGCTACAACACTACCTATGATTTGCTGGATTATATGACAGGTCTATTTCTGTAGGTCCATAGCAGAAAGATCTCCATGATACAGAGCAACAGCAGGATATCTAAGAGGAGTTCCCATGATAATCCAGTATTGACAGTATAAAAGAAGTCAGAGACCAAAAAGACCAATGATTCATTGCAATGAACATTTTCAATTAAACATGCGTGGGCAAATGGGTGACACACTATGACATACTACAGCTTCCACAGCAAAATTATTTTGTACCTTATTTTCTTTTTTTTAAGGTGGGTAAGTTGTAAGGGCAGAGGGAAGATATAAAGAGTTTGGGAGATGAGTAGATTTGGCGTACATGATGTGACATTCTCCAAGAATCAAAAAAAGTTTGAAAATACAGTAGCTTTTTAGTGTTTATGATAAAGGTTTTAAGGAAACTTGATGAAGAGCTATTCTTCCCTTTTTAGCATTTTAGCAGTAAAAATGTTCCATATCTGTTAAAAATTATGTTAGAGGGTACATTCTGTAAATTATGTATGTTTAATGAAGGGAAGTGACATGATTTCTAGTAGTGATATATAACAAGAGACCATGACTGGACTTACTGGCCATCAAGTCTCTACAAAGAGACTTTCCCTTCAGCCTATTCTTTCTTTTTCCTTTTATCTCTAACTCAAGAGAGACCTCAAAAACCTTTGCTTGTCATTCCTAGACAAGCCATCTAGGAAACAGTTAATCAAGCATAAACTGCTGATATATATTTTAATAACCAAATCATAAATTAAGAACAGAGAAATACACACATTTAAAAATAAGCAAATGTGGTACCTTACAGCCAAAACATTTGCAGAAAACAAAAATTGTAAATTGTTGATAAAGTCTTTGCAGTAAAGAAAAAGAAATACATATCTTGTCAGAACAAATCAGGAGGTGGTTGGATTTAATGATGAGGTTGCCTGAGGAGAAAAATTGTAAATATAAAAGACATTCATTTATGATAAAGAATGAGAGTAGGAATGCAAGTTCCTAGCAGTTAAATAATAAAGAACAAAATAAAATTGACCAGTGGTTTAGGTTAGTCTTTGAAACAGGGAATGGAAGGCAAGATTAGTTTTTGAATAACAAAATAATGTATTTGTCCACCTGAGAGACAAATGAGCTATTCCCAGATGAAGAATTCCAAGCCCCACCATCTCAGTTCAACTGCAAATGGATCAGTGAGCTCAACATAAGATCAAACACTCTGATTCTGTAAAACAAGAAAATATGCTTCAACTAACTTATAGGCACAGGAAATGACATTTGAACAGGATCCCAGTAGCAAAAACCAAGACCAGCAAATGATAAATGAGAACTCATAAAACTGAAAAGATTCTGAACAAGATAACAGCAAAGGTATAAAGAAGCAATGTACAGAATGAGGAAAAGTGTGTGTGTGTGTGTGTGTGTGTGTGTGTGTGTGTGTGTGTGTGTCTCAGAATGCTGTTAAGTGCAATATACAAAGACTTCAAAATAATATATATCAAGGAAAGATACTAAATTGTTTTAAAAATTAACATACAACACCCTTAACCATAAGAAAAATTTAATTTAAAATTATTTTGAAGATTTACCATACTCTAATCAGAATAGGCATGATTACAACAAAAATATCTCATAAAATACAAAAATGCTGGCATGAATGTAAAAAGGCAAACATATATTCATAAATTAAAAGAATGATGAAATTTACAAAAAATAGATGGGGCAGGAAGTAACCTTTCTAAATTAGGTAATCCAGGCCCGGTAAGACAAAAACCATGCTTCTAATTTAGACATGACTTCTGTGTTTGAATTTCTAGGTATGTGTTTGAATTGGAGTTCTCTTTGATGTCAGGAAACTCATACATGGGCTTGTGCGGAAGGTCACTTTCAAGACTGGAACCATACAACTCAGTGTGTTGAGCAGAAATGGGAAATAATTAAAAGGATGCCTTAGTGTTTGAGGATCGAGTGCTCTTTAGAGAAGGGCATTGGAGGAGGAATAACACTAAAGTACTCTGAAAAAGACAAGTGGAAGTACATCACTGTAGAAGCTTCCTAAAGTATTTAAATATATGTAAAATATTTCCAATTCCATTACCGTATAATAGCAATACAGTGCTTCATCTAGACATCATAGATTATTAAATGAGGAGTCCATTATCATTTACAGGTTATGAGGTTTGGTGTTCTCGGTCAGTGTTTCTCATAGACACACAAATAACACAGGCTCTAGTAATCGTTCTTTGCTACCATCCAGAACTTGTAGGTAAGAAGTTATTGCTGAGAAAAATCACATACTTTATATTTGAGTCACAGTTGTTTAGAAATCAAGATGTTACGTACCTGGCAGCTTCATCTTTACTGGTTGCTTTTCACAGCACTAAAAAGTAATAGATAATTTATTTCCAAGGGAGAAAAGTAATTATCGGTCTTATCTAGCTATGACACTTTCAAGCTACAGTTAAAAGTGGCCTATGAGGGAACACTCACTAGTGTAACAGTAGCAATAATGTTACTGCACAGACAACCACTTTCTGTTTGGAATTAAACTGCCCCACTAGGTTTAATCCATTCCTGGCATGGTTAGCACATAAGCATAGCTAGGTAAATCATAGGACAGAGTAGAGAACCTACTCTCATTATTTGCTAAATGAACATTGTATTAAACTGACCCTTAATGCATTTTTGTTATGCCCTAGATTAGTGTTTTTTTTTTCTTATCGGAGAAGGTAGTATTTTGCAATATGTAGCAATTAGTACAGAGATTCACAACTAATCAAATTGCAGAAAATAAAAGACCGTCAAGTGCTGAGCCTTAATTGTATATCTATACCACATCCTTTGCCATAGAAGAATTAATAGGGTAGTATAAGGAAGAGATGGTGTACAAGAACAGCAGAAACAATAACAAATAACAGCACACCAAAAATTTCTGGGCACAAGTAGACAGTTATACATATAAAGTCATAACAGGTTTTTTTTTATTATGTTAATGACTATAAACTCAAGACAGGCAAATCCCGCCATGGAGAGGTGGTCAAGAAATCCCAACTTTAGCTGAGAATCTTATTACAATTAGTGACTTCTGGGTAAAGAAAAATCAACATTCTTCAAGGCCATTGGGAGCTAGCATTCGTTAAAGTAGATTTCCTTATACCCACAGACATATTATTATGAATAAGTGGACTCTATAAATTTTAAATAATAACACATGAGGTTTGAAAAGAATAGTGGTGGAGAATATGGAATGTGTAGAGAGCAAAGAATGAGGAAGAATTCATAAGGACACATTATATATTTGCAAAAAATTATAAAAATAAAAGATATTTAAAATTAATCAAATTTGAAACAGTTTAGGTCAAACGAGATAGCTATGTTGGCTAAAGTGCTTACCACCCAAGCCTATTGCTTTTAATTCAATCCATAGGACAGTAAAAGAACCAACTCACCAAAGCTGGTGTGTGCCTGGTAATTGCCCTAGCTTATATGCATGTACATATATACATTCCCCAAGCATACATAAGCACTAAATAAATATTTTTGAAACTAATGAAAATGATTTAGACACTATCATAATTTGTAACATTGACTATAATATTCACACATATATTTTTAACGTTCAGTAATATATAAAAAAGTCTAATGAATATATACCAGAGAAAACAAGCACTGTTTGTGTTTAAACTATTGCTTTCCAAGTGCTAGATTTTGCTAAACTAATAAAAGCAATTTAATGTTAGAATTTAAATAAGAATTTTTATGGAAACCAAGCAAACTGATTATAAGATTATGTCAATAAGAAATTGGAACAACTTGAAAGAAGACATCTTACGCTTACCACAAATGGAATCCCAAAAAAAATCTCTTCATATAGTTCAGGCCTAGATCAGCAAGTAATATATTATAGTTCCAAATTAAAAGAGTATATACCCACACCTTGGTCGAATTATAAAATCCAAAACTTTCACAGAAATAAGTTACCATCAATATTTAATACTTGAACAAGCAGAAAATCAGAAGTGCAGAACGTGAAATAAGACTTGATGTGCCAATGGTTTTCACAGACTATGGTAAGATTTTGAATGGATAAAGACACTGAAAGTTACAAACACATTTAGGAAAATTCTAATTATCAGTAAATATCCAGTGGACAAACAGTGACATAAGAACATAAAAGCAGTTTCTTAAGGCAACTGATCACAGAATTGTTTATAAAAACAAAGATCTGACTGTATTTGTTTTCATTGATAATTGATAAGTACACTATAAATAATGCATCATAAGTAGAAGGACAGACTTAGGGTCATGTACACTGAAAACAAAAATTTTGAAATTGAAAGTTATAAAAAAATATATTAAAGTTAAAAATAATGCAAAAGAAATTTTAGACTATGCTTTGTTAGATTTATAGTTTAATAATAATTTAATTATATTCCTAAAAACATGCATTTCTACATATAAAATATATATGTACATACAGACATTCTGATATATACTTTATATGTACAAATACATATACACAAACAGACACACAGACTATATATTAATAAACTCTCCTATGAAGGAAGTACATGATATATGTTCTAATTGATGTGATTATATTTAAATTACTCAATCAAAGCTACTATGTGCAGTAATATATATATGCAGAGAGACTGTGAAACAAAGAGATTTAAACGACAATGGAGTTGTCTATATTACTAATGCTATAGGGAAGAAACCTTCCTCTATATAATAAGTTGGCCTATAGTTCAAGATTTTTCAACCTACTTCAACCTTACTGTTGGTATTACATACAGGTAAATCTTTGTCCACATCTTCCTGTGGAGATAATTTAATGTAATATTTTAGTAATTATTTGACAATTTCATACCTTATTACAATGTATTTTGATCACATCCACTCACTAGTCTGCTGCTTAACTCTTCCTCTCAGATTCATGCCTGACATTCTCTGCCTCCCAAATTAATGCCCAATTTTCATTTTATAGAGTTTGCCTTTAAGTGTAGTAAAAATTAAAACAATTGTTATAAATAGGAAACAAGAAAGCAGTTTAAAAATTTATTTATTGTATTTTCATATATTACATCCTGACCCCACATTCCTCTTCCAATACTCATTGGACTCCTCTCTAACCCACCTCGATTTTTCCCACATATGCTCTTCTGTTTCCAGTCAGAAAAGCACAGGGTTCCCAGAGCTACCAACTTGGCCTAATAACTTAAAATAAGACTGGTCAAAAACTGTCATATCAAGGTTGGACAAAGTAGTAGGATTAATGTCCCATTAATAACCCAATTATTCCTTTGTGTAATACTCATGAATATAGTAACATCATTGGAAGACATCCTTTGGAACATTGTTGCCTTACCAGTTACAATATTTAAAAACAAACAAACAAACAAATAAACAAAAAAAAGTCAGTAGCTCCTTGCCTAAATTGGGTGTTGTGAGCCTGACAAAATTCCACAACGGGATATTGGTAGACTTTATCTAATATAGGCCTTTTGTGATGAGCTGACGACCAATGATGTTTTCAGGTTTAGTAGGTCTAATAAGTACTGTTTTGCTCTAATTCACTCAACCTTTTCCTCTTTAACTATTTCCATCTCTCATTCGGCAGAGGTCCATAAGTCTTGTGAGAAGGAGCAGAAGAGAATCTCAGAAAAGTACACATTAAAAAATTATGTCAATAAGAGTTTCCATTCACGTCAGATCACCTGCCAGTAAGGTCTTAATTCTAGTAGAAATGGATTAGGACAAGCAATGTCGGGATGCTGATCAAGATTCCACTGATTCCTACTATCTAGCTTGGGGCATCCCGGCCTCCTGTTGTGGCTGAAGATTTGCAGTTACTTTATTTTGAATTCCCTGAGTACCTGTAGTGGCCAATAAATTTCCTTTTGATTCAGCCAAATATTATTTTCTTTCCACTGTAATTATTAGCTGCCATTTTATTACAATTACCACTCTAATTTATAGGGAAATAAAATATAACAAAATAAAAATATTAGAAAAAGTAAATTTTTATATTTGAATGATTTATTTCCTTCTTATTTAGATTACTATTTTCTGTTTTGAATTTTATATGTATGTTTGGTAATATTAAAAAAAATCTTTGCTTTCTAAGTAGAGTCAAGCCAAAGCAAAAGATATATTAGTAATATACTAAGATTATTTGAAGTTGCCAGAAGACCATGGATTTTGCTGTTCCTGAGTTTTGAAAATACATCATCACCAATCCTTCCTAAAACTTTTAGGCCTGTTTTATGTTAAAAAAAAATTCCCAGACACTTGTAAATTTGAAAATCAAACAATAATATTGGCACTTAAAATTTACATAATTACTTTTCCGCTGAAGTAAATGATGTTACATTGATAAAAATATTAGCCAGAAAACAAATACTAGATTATCTGAGGAACAAGTTGTAAATATGATTTGAAAGACAGGTTGTGGGAAATATTTAGACAATATTAGGAATTTTATGAATTAATTTTGAATCCTTAAACTTCTAATTTGAAATGATTAGTTTTTGTTTCCCAGTCAATCTATGTTACTTACAAAGTATAGAATGTAAAACATGTCTCCCCTTGAAAGTCTTACCTTTCTAATGTAGAAGCCTCTCTACCCAATATACTGTAGAGACAGATGTGTTAATATGCTTAATGATCATTTGTATGTTACACAGTTAAAATCACATGTAATGCACTTGTCTTCATGTATGTGTGGAATAAGATTTCTATGACATTCAGCATGCTTCTCTAAACAAAAGTTTATTTAAGTCTGAAAGTAAATATTGTAAGAAAAGTGAAGAAGATTTGAAATAAGAGTTATATTGGTGTGACATATAGAAATGGTGCCATAGTGGGATAAACAGAAGGAATTGCACATGTTCCAGTGAGGGCATTTTAATTTTAACTTTAAGTTATTTACAACGAATGTGCATACACACTCTTGGCTGCATGTGTAGGGGAGTGCAGGTTCACATCATACATTGAGAGTTTGAAGAACTCTCCTGTCTCTGTGTTCTTGAGTTGGAACGAAGGTCACCAAGATTGCACCTGAAGCACCTGAACTCACTAAGCTATCTTGCAGGTTCAGCGTAAAATATTTTAATCCACAAACAATGCAATTTTCTACATTCTTCAATAACTAATCACATTACCATAATATAAAATTGGTCATGAAGAAATAAGTGAAAGCAGGCCCAGGAACACTAATGTACAAATGGAGTGAAATTGTAGGTTATGAAAAGGCAAATGCTAGAAATGAGCACATGCTAAGAGGAAACTTCGAAAGCAAAAAAAACAAACAAACAAAAACAACAACAACAACAACAAAAAAAAAAAAAAAAAACCCATACTTCATCTTGCCACTAGTACAGACAGCTTCTTTGGTCCAGAATATGTTTTAAAATCCTGATCCTATATTTGTAATTCCTGTTTCGACAACTATAATAACTTTCATGGTTGAAGATTCCTTGTTGTATCTAGAGGACACTCTCTAAGGACGTCCCATGTTCCTTTCCATCTTATTATTGTTCTCCTTCCCGTTCCATAATTTTCCTAAGGCTTCGACATAGGGATTGCATTATAAAGGTATCAGTTGGTTCATTGACTTGCTCTTTCCATTTTTACTCATTATGAATCTCTGTAATAGTTACTATTGCTGAAAGATGAAAGATAAGAGGTATATTTATCTGCTGACATTATTTCAAATAAGTTGATATATAGAAAACATATTAATTGATATTTACAATACAGATTGATATTTAAAATAAAGTTAAAATTAGATTACTTTAGGAAAATGGCAGTCGTAGGTTCTCCTCTATCATCTTTTTAATATTATTTTCTATTTAATTAATCTCAATTTATTGTTCAAATCTCTAAGGATATATATATATATATATATTCATTCTACACAGGAAGGTTTAAATCTAAGCAAACACAAATTTTATCTAAATTTAAGCCAATTGTCGATGATACTGGCTGCATAATTCAACCATTCATAGTCTTCATAGGAATTATACATAGTAGGAATTATAGTACTTGGAAATTCTTTTTAATGACAATTTAAAATTTTTTATTTGTTATGAAAATTGTATACATATAGAAATGATACATGATTATATATACTAATTTCATTCTTCCAACTTTCTTCATAGAGCTACAAAGAATTCCGACTTAAATTTTGTGGGATTTTTTTTCTTTACATGTAATCTAATAAGTTATGTAGCATTAATACCACTCATGTGTACATGGTTGTTGAACCACCTACTAGAATAGGAAAATCATATAAGTAGCCAAATCATCAGAAAGAATGACATTTTCTTTCCTAGAAATGATCAATTACCAATAGTTCTTAAATAAGGAGTGGGTCACAGAGATAATGAACATCATCATCTATGTCAGTAGTTTGGTTAACTAGAACATTTATAGTTCTTGTCCGTTAAACAACAGTTGGTGTTATTTCATGATCGTGATAGACTGCTATAGCCATTAGAAAGCAATTTCAACACTCTTCCAATTTTTTGACATTTATAGTATTTCTGCTGACTCATCTTCAATATTCTCTGATGTAATAATGTTAATGTGAATATCTTCTTTTATAGATGATCACTAATTCTGTTATTCTCAGAAATTTTACCCAGTTTTGTATCTCTGTATTTTGTAATTTTAATTTTTTGGGATATTTACATTGTATTTACATTTCAAATATTATCCCCCATCCCTCCTCTCCCTCACCCCTTACCCCTCCTTCTAGGAGGACGCCTCCACTCCAACCAACCCAGAACAACCTCAGTGCCCTGGATTTACACTACTTCAGAGAAACAAGCCTTCACAGGACCAAGGGCTTTTCCTCCCATTGATGCTGCACAATGCCCTTCTCTGTTACACATGTGGCTAGAGCCATGGGTCCCTGCATGTGTACTAATTGGTTGGTGGTTTAGTCTCTGGGAGCTCTGGTTGGGTCTTGGCACTTCAAAAAATTCTATCTGACCAGTGTTTATAAAACACAGGACTGGTAAAGATCTTTTCCAAATCTGTTGGTTGCACTGTCTTAATGACAGTGTCCTTTGCCATATAGAAGATTTGCAATTTTATGAGCTCCCATTTGTTGATTCTTGATCTTAGAGCATAAGCCATTAGTGTTTTGTTCAGGAAATTTTCCCTAGTGCCCATGTGATCGAGGTTCTTCCCTGCATTCTTTTTTGTTGTTGTTGTTGTTGTTGTTGTTCTATTAGTTTGAGTGTATTTGGCTTTTTGTGGAGGTCCATGATCCACTTGGACTTAAACTTTGTATAGGGCAATAAGAATAGATTTATTTACTTTCTTCTACATTTTGACCTCAAGTTGAACCAGCACCATTTGTTGAAAATGCTCTTTTTTTCCACTGAATGTTTTTGCTCCTTTGTCAATGATCAAGTGACCATAGATGTGTGGGTTCATTTCTGGGTCTTAAATTTATTCCACTGATGTACCTACATGTTTCTGTACCAAGATCTCTACCAATCCTACATCTGATAGAGGTCTAATATCCGATATATATAAAGAACTCAAAAGTTAGGCACAGAGAGTCAAATATCCCTATTAACATTGGGATACAGAACTAAACAAAGAGTTCTCAGCTGAGTAATGTCGAATGGCTGAGAAGTACTTATAGAAATGCTCAACATCCTTAGTCATCAGGAAATTGCAAATCAAAACAACACTGAGAAACTACCTCATACCAGTTAGAATGTCATCTCACACAGTAATAGTAGGAAATTTCAACACCCCACTCTCATCAATGGAGAGATCATGGAAACAGAAATTAAACAGAGACAGAGAAACTAGTAGAAGTTATGAATCAAATTAATTTAATAAATATTTATAGAACATTTCATCCTAAACGATATACCTTCTTCTCAGTAGCTCATGGTACCCTCTCCAAAACTGACCATATAACTGTCCACAAAAAAAAGGCCTCAACAGATACAAGAAGATTGAATTAATAGCATAATACACATCCTATCAGATCATCACAGACTAAGACTGGTCTACAATAACAACAAAAATGACAGAAATCTCACATATACGTGGAAGTTGAACAATGCTCTATTCAAGTTGATCAAAAAGGAAAGAAAGAAAGAAATTAAAGACTTTTTTTAGAATTTCATAAAAATAAAGGCACAACATCCCCAAACTTATGGGACACAATGAAAGCCGTGCTAAGAGGAAAACTCATAGCTCTGAGTGCCTCCAAAAAAGAAACAGGAGAGAGAGAGCATACAAAAGCAGCTTGACAGCCCACCTAAAAGCTCTTAAACAAAAAGGAGCAAATACACCCAAAACGAGTAGACGGCAGGAAATAATCAAACTCAGGGCTAAAATCAAACAAGTAGAAACTAAAAGGACTGTTGTTGTAAAAATAAAAAAAAAAAATATTGTTGTCTTTTACCCACTCTAGGTCCGGCACCTCAGTGCCCCAAGATATCTGCTAGGTGTCTTGGCAGAAACACATCCCAATTCCTTGGCAGCCCAGTGTCTCCTGCTGCCTTCCTACACTCTAACCGTCAAATAAAAGAACACACAACACAATAATCTTAGATACAATTGATAAGATATAATTGCCCACTTAAACATACAAAGCCCGGTACCATCCATCCCTTGAGAACATTAATAACCACCTGTAAATACACAGAGCAAGATCTTTATGTCAGCCTCCATAGTCCTGCCACGGTACCTCTCCTCTCCTGTCTCTTCCTTTCTGTTCTAGTCTCCTCCTCTTCCTTCAAACTTCTCTGCTGCCTGTACCTGCCCCTCACCTGTACTTTACAGATTCAATGGGGAGAAGGTTCTGGTGAAGTCATCTGATTCCTGAGTAGTGACTGGGCAGTTGTGCTTGGGGCAGTGGAATTAGCATCAAAATACAGATAACTTCAGGGCAAACCACAACAAAAGACTATACAAAGAATAAACAAAGGCTGGAGCTGGCTCTTTGAAAAATCAACAGATAGATAAACCCTTACCTAGATTAACCAGAGGACACAGAGACAGCATCCAAATTAACAAAATCAGACGTGAAAAGGGAGACATAACAACAGAATCAGAGGAAATTTTTAAAAAAAATCATCAGATCCTACTACAAAAGCCTATATTCAACAAAACTTGAAAATCTGAAAGAAATAGACAATTTCTTATACGAATACCAGGTACCAAAGTCAAATCAGGATCAGATAAATCAGTTAAACTATCGCATAACACCTAAAAACATAGAAGCATTGATTAAAAGTCCCCAAGCCAAGAAAAAAGCCCAGGACCAGATGGGTTTAGTACAGAATTCTATCAGACCTTCATAGAAGACCACATACCAAGAAGTCAAACTATTCCACAAAATAGAAACAGAAGGAACACTACCTTATTCCTTCTATGAAAACTATAATTAATTATGCTTATATCTAAACCACACAAAGATCCAACAAAGTAAAAGAACTTCAGACCAATTTCCTTTATGAATATCGACACAAAAATACTCAATAAAATATTTGCAAACCAAATCCAAGGACACATTAAAATGATCCTCCATCATGATCAAGTAGGCTTCATCCCAGGGATGCAGGGATGGTTCAGTATACAGAAATCCATCAATGTTTCCACTTTATAAACCAACTCAAAGAAAAATTTACATGATCATTTCATTACATGCTGAGAAAGCATTTGACAAAATTCAACACTCATTCACGATAAAAGTTCTGGAAAGATCATGAATTCAAGGCCCATTCCTAAACTTAGTAAAAGCCATATACAGCAAACCAGTTGCTAACATTAAACTAAATGGAGAGAAATTTTAAGCAATCCCACTAAAATCTGGGACTAGACAAGTCTGTCCACTCTCTCCCTACTTATTCAATATAGTACTCTAAGTACTAGCCAGAGAAAGCAGACAAGTGGAGATCAGAAGGATACAAAGTGGAAAGGAAGAAGTGAAAATGTCACTATTTTGAGATGATATAATAGAATACTAAAGTGACCCCAAAAATTCCACTAGAGAACTCTTAAACCTGAGTAACAATTTCAGCAATGTAGATCTGTATAAAATGGATTCAAACAAGTCAGTAGCCTTCCTCTACTCAAAGGAAAACCAGGCTGAGAAAGAAATTAGGAAAATGACACCCTTCACAATAATCTCAAATAACATAAAATATCTCATTGTGACTGTAACCAAGCAAGTGAAAATCTGTATAACAATAACATCAAGTCTCTGAGGAAAGAAATTGAAGAAGATCTTAGGAGATGGAAAGGCCTCCCATGCTCATGGATTGGCAGGATTAAAATAGCAAAAATGGCTATTTTGCCAAAAACAATCTACAGATTCAATGCAATCCCCGTCAAAATTCCAACTCAATTCATCAAAGAGTTAGAAAGAGAAATTTGTAAATTCATTTAGAATAACAAAAAGAAAAGGGTAGCAAAAACTATACTCCACAATAAAAGACATTCTGGGGGAATCACCACCCCTGACCTCAAGCAAGCAGTATTTTAGGGCAACAGTGAAAAAAATTGTTTGGTACTTGTACAGATACATACAGGAAGATCATTGGAATAGAATTGAAGACCCAGAAATGAATCTACACACCTATGGTCACTTGATCTTTGACAAAAGAGCTAAAACCATCCAATGGAAAAGAGATAGCATTTTCAACAAATGGTGCTGGTTCAACTGCAGGTCAGCATGTAGAAGAATGAAAATGTATCCATTCTTTCCCACCTGTACAAATCTTAACTCCAAGTGGATCAAGGACAAACCAGATACACTCAAACTAGTAGAAGACAAAGTGGGGAAGAGTCTCGATTACATGGGCACTAGGGAAAATTTCCTGAACGAAACACCAATGGCTTATGCTGTAAGATCAAGAATCAACAAATGGAACCTCATAATTATGCAAAGCTCTATAAGGTAAAGAACACTGTCATTAGGACAAAAAATTTATAGGCAAATGGATTGAACTAGAAAATAGCATCCTGAGTGAGATAACCCAATCCCAGAAAAACACACATGGCATGCACTCTCTGGTAAATGAATATCAGTCCAGAAGCTCGAATTTTCCAAGGTACAATCCACAGACCACCTGCAGCTTAAGAAGAAGGATGATCAAAGTGGGGATTCTTCACCCCTTCTTAAAAGTGGGAACAAAAATATTCATATGAGGGGATATAGAGGCAAAGATTGGAGCAGAGACTTAAGGAATGACACTTCAGAACCTGCTCAACATGGGTACAAAGCCTATATATAGGGTGGCTATTCATATATAGCCACCAAATCTAGATAAGATTGATGAAGCTAAAAGTGCATGCTGACAGCAGCCTGATATAGCTGTCTCCCGAGAAGCACAGCCAGGCCATGTCAAATACAGAGGTGATTGCTAGCAGCCAACCATTGAACTGAGAATGGGACCCCCGTACAAGGAATTAGAGAAAGATTTGAAAGAGATGAAGGTGCTTGCAACCACTTAAGAACAACCATGCCAACCAACTAAACTACTACCCAAAGACTATACATGGACTGACCCATGGTTCCAGCTGCAAATGTAGCACAGGATGGCCTTGTTTGGCAATAATGGAATGAGAAGCTCTTGGCCCTGCCCAGGCTGGACCCCACAGTGTAGTGGAATGTCGGTGGGGGTGCACAAAGATGGTGTGGTTGGAGAGCGGAACACGCTTATAGTAGAAGTGGAGGAAGAATTAGAGGGCTTATGTCCAGAAAACTGGGAAAGGAAATAACATTTGAAATGTAAAATAAAAAATATCCAATAAAAAATAATAAAATAAAATAAGAGTAAATTACATCATCTTCAGATAACTCTCAGGAACAGAAATTAGGAAAAGATCACACACACACACACACACACACACACACACACACACACACACACACGGGGGGGGGATTAAATATTCCTAGGAGGAGATATGGAGACAAAGTTTGGAACAGAGACTGAAGGAGGATCATCCAGAACATGAAAAATACAGAGGCGAATGCTAGCAGCCAACCATTGAACTGAGAATGGGGTCCCCATCGGAGGAGTTAGAGAAAGGATTGAAGGAGCTGAAGAGGCTTGCAACCCCATAAGAATAACAATAGCAAACAACCAGAGATCCAGGGACTAAACCACTACCCATGTGTACACAAGGACAAACCCATGGCTCCAGCTGTATATGTAGCATAGGATGGCCTTGTTGGGCACCAATGGAAGGAGAAGCTCTTGGTCCTGACAAGACTGGAGCCCCAATATAGGGGAATGTCTGGAGGAGGGGAAGGGGGGTTGTTGGGGATAGGGAACACTCTCATAGAAGAAGGGAGATGGGGGATGAGATAGTAGGCTTTATGAACAGGAAACCGGAAATGGAATAACATTTGAAATTTAAATTTAAAAATATCCATGAAGAAAAAGGAAAAACATAAAAAGAACCTAGGTCTATCAGTATAAATATAAACATTTGACAGTAAATTGTCAGCTTGTTTATTTGTCAAAAGAAAAAGAAAAAGTTTCCCCTAGGCCTTATGAGATCTCCAGTCAGGTGTTATTCAAATTTTGTGAGAAGTAATTATATTTCAAATTAGTGACTAATACAAAAGTAGGATTGTCTTTTTCTATTGTTAAGAGTATCAATAGTCATTTCAAAGTTATGCATATCCTGGCTTCAAAGGTTCACAATAGGAAATTTCAGAACTACTTCAATAATTAATTTGTTATATATTTAATAATATAAACCATAAAGCCTAAAAATAAATTACTGTATATTTTCTAGAATAGTATTTAGTATCAGCTCAATTCATTGATGTTTAGTGACTCACTTATATAATCTTTTCAGCAATGAGGTCTTAAGAACAAGTTCTTGGGGCTTACCAAGAACATTGGTAATGTCCTGTAATGACTGAGAGAGTATTAAATCACAAACAGCCAATAATTCCAAAACAGAAAATAGGTAACAAGAGATCTTTTTTAATTTACTAGCATAAAGTATTTAGTGAAGGACTTTTGCCCATTTGCCCATTGTATTTAAATTATAATATACACATATATGGAATTATTTAGAATAACAGCATATCCACATGACTTCTTTAGGTCTGTAGAATTAGTTATCCTTATGTTATGCTATGTTTTCCTTTACTAATTTTCCCTCCAAACAATCTTTATCATGTTCTATTCATTTATTTCTATTTAACATGCATAAGACTCTTAATCTCAGGATTGTGGGTTCATGTTCCATGTGCCCCAGATGTAAATGTAAATGTAACTTTTATTTCCTCAGAGGAAGTTACAAGATGAGCGTCATAATGAAGCTTTAGAAATAGATGTCTTATTGAGTCCAGAGCATTGTATCTAACTATCCCATGGCCTAGGCTTCAAACATTCTAACCTCCATATAATCTACTTATCTGAAACCCTGAACCTTAAAGGTTCCAGCCCCTGATTCTGTTTGTTAACCAATGGCTGGAATGTTTCAGTCTCTAATACATTCACCATTTATAGCTTTTCCTAAACTCTACTTGGCTTGTTCAACTCAGGTCTTCTAGTTCAAACTCTTCTCCAAGCTGGCTGATTTAAATTGCCTTCTTTTTGCTTTTGACTGCATTGCTCTGAAAGATTGACTTTGAACTAACTCCATGATCTCAGCTCATTGAAACTGAGCTGAGCAGGACTGAACTCTGAACTGACCACTTTCTACTGAACTTAACTGTCTTCCTGTCACTTCTTTCAAATAGCCTATCTTTCCTGAGCTGTGCTTATCTTATTTCTGACTCATGCTGTCAAACTTTACTGATTGGACACTTTGTTCTGCCCCTCAATCAGATGGCATTATTTGGATTAAAAGAGTATAGTAAAGGTACGTCTATATTTCAGCTAGATTTTGTAGACCTAGATATTTGGATGTGAACACTTACCAGAGCAGCCATTTTGCTGGATGAAAATTCCTCTACACTCATTCCTCCATTGACGGAATTCAACCACCAATGTACATCACTAGTTTACCAGTTTCTCTACTATGTCAAATTAAATGTATACTCCAAGTTTCAAAACTACCATCTATGTATGACAGCAAACATGTTTGTCTTTCTGTTTCTGCATTACCTCATTCAATATGATAAAAAAAATCATGCTTTTAAGAAATCTGATTTCTCTTGTTTGATTTTTTGTTTTTGTTTTCCCTTTTACCTTCTTATTAACATCATATTGTAGAAATATAAATAGCAAAATTAATTTTAACAGATAACATGCATGTGTTAGATTCATTTTATAATAAAGTGAGGCCATGTTTCATATTTTCTGTGTTTTTTTTTCCAAGATGGTTCTTTAGGTAGGTAAGGTTCTGACTGACTTAATTAGAAAGGCTGCCAAGTTGGTGCTGAAAAAAAACTATTAAGTGATTATTACAGATAAGTTAGATAATAATTAGAATTAATGCCACTTACAAATTAGAGAGCTCTGTCAGCTTCCCATGCTGAATGGACTACAGTCCACTATATATTCTGTCTGATGGAGTTTGGAACAATAAAAAAGCAACCACAAAAAAAAATGCAGCTGAAAGTATGCGCCATGGAGAGGAAACACATTTGTTCTTGGTCAATACATATTACTGGGCTCAGTGGGGCTTAAGAAATGGCAGTGACATTCTCCATAATCAGCTACTTACATTCTTATCCCGGTGCTTACTGTGCAAGTGATGACAAGCCTGTTAGCTCTTTGGTTAAGAGAACTATTTTTTATGATGTGTGACTTAGATAAATCAAATAAGGTTATAACATAGGGGCAAACTCAAGCTCTACTTCTATGGCTATAGTAATTATTGAGAATGAAAAGACAGTTCTATTGTGTAATGAACTTGGTTATATTATTATTTCACATTAACATTGTCGATGGAAGAATGATGGTGAAACTCCAAGTCTGCAATAGGAAGCCAAGAAAAAGATGCTCAGGCTATGGACAGGGTCCGTCTTTAGGGATTATTATTGAATATGCAATGGCAAACCTACCCTGATTATCCTGATTCCTAATTACAACTGCTTTTGTCTATAAGAATGTAAATTTTCCTGTATTTGTTTTGGTAGACTAAGAAAGGAAATTAACAAAGTGCTATTATTGAGTAAAAAAAAAAATTGGCAAAATTAAAACATTTTGAAATGTCTCTGAAAAGTAGTGTGTTCCTCTCCACAGCCTTTAGTGGCTACTTTTAAAGTCACTCAATATTCTAGAAGTTTATGGAATTGTAATTGATTGATGTGAACTTGGACAATGGGAGAAATGGCTGTTCGTTGACCTTTCTCACAAGGTCAATGAGTAATTTTTTTCTTGAGCTTTTCTACCTTTGTCCCACAGGATTTCGCCGTGCATTAGTAGTCTTTAAATTTTCTAATAAGTGCATTTAATAAAAGGGAATATTATATTTTTCTTCACAGATACGCCTACACCCCTCCTGTGTATCATTGTACATAAGGTACAGTTGTTTGCTAATAATATATTCCTTTTCCTGGATTATAGGCAAAATGACAAATACCTTATAAGGAATATTTACTATCGCAGGGCTAAAAACTCATTAACACTGCTATGAACATTTGCTGGTACCTTTCCCGACTAGAAGACAGAATTTAAATTATAAAAGCCTCATTACCAGAATTCCAGGGGGGTTGATCCATATATTGACTTTTGTTTTCTTACCTGAAAACTTAAATAATTTTTCTGCTTCTGTTCTCATTTCCTTTATAAGTTTCACACAATCTATTGCCATTTCAGAGAAGACAAAGGAGGGTGTAGCTTTCTCAAGACTGTCATGAAATAAGTCCAAGCTCATACCAAAATCTCAAATTTTTTGTTTAGTATATACACTTTATTTCTATAAATTGTTTTCTTGACACAAGTTGGGAAGAGCCAACCAATGACTGACCCAAATTGAGACCCATGCCTTGGGCAAGAACCAATCCCTGACACTCTTAATGATACTCTGTTATGCTTGGAGACAGTTGCCCAGCATAACTGTCTTCTGAGAGTTTCCACTTAAAGGCTGACCTAAACATAGTCAGAGAACCACACCTAAGCATTAGATGGAATTTGTGAGTCTTGTGGAAGAGTTGGGGGAAGGATTACGGGACCAGAAAAGGATAGGGACTCTAAAGGAAGACCAACAGGGTCAACTAACTTGGACCCATTAGGGGTCCCAGAGACTGAAGCAGCAATCAAAGAGCAAGCATGGATTGGAGTCTTCTCCTCCTCTGCACATATGTGCAACTTGGTCTTTATGGAGTAGGGGTTATATCTGAATTTATTCCGCTAACTGAACTGCCTTGTAAGGCCTCAGTGAGAAAGGATGTGACTAGTCCTGCAGTGACTCGATGTGCCTGAGGTGGGGAGAGGTATTCCTCTGTGTGTGTGTGTGTGTGTGTGTGTGTGTGTGTGTGTGTGTGTGTGTGTGTGTGTGAGTGTGAGTGTGTAATACCCAGGGAGGGTTTCCCTTCAAAGAGGAGAAGGGGAGGAGGGAATGAGGTGTCCATGAGGGGAGGACATGAAAAGGAGGGGCCAGATATTGGGATGTAAAATGAATAAATAAATTTAAGCAATAATGTAAGAAAATCATAAAAACTAATTTTCTTTACAAAAATGCATAAGAAGTTCCTAATATGAAATAGAAAGCCAGTTCATGCCTGGGCCCATAAATAGTGTCAGTGAAAAATATCCTCAGAGCAATTTGCAGTCTAGAAACCATCATAAAGCCTAAGAAGAATACAATGAATTTGGACATCCACTAATTTGTTCAGCTATGAAACTAGCTTATTTTCCATGTTAACAAGGTTAGAATTATACTCAATGTTTACGTGCTATTATTCTGTATGCAGCACATCCTGTCCCAGACATTGCACAAATATCTTTTCTTGAATATTTTGCAACTGTGCAAAATGGATACATTTTTGTCACAATGCAAACATTCAAGTCACTTAGGTAGAGTTATATAATTAGTAAAAGCAGGGAAATAATATGATGTTTATGTAACACATTTTAGCAATTATCAATCAAATTTTGCAAGTATAATTATAAGGATAGAAAGCTAGAACTCTTTACTTAAGACGTGTTATTGAGAAAGATGATCAAGATTTTTTTCAGATGTATTTATCTCCTCATCATACAAAATTTATGTTTGTAGTCACACAACCATTTAAACACTATGCTAAAAATAATGCCTGATTTATTCTAATCTGTTGTAAAACTGATTCTGTACTGCAAGAATACATTAGTATTTCTTTCTATGAAGAATATGTAGAAAGCTTTTACTTAAAAACTTACCTTCAGAAAGTTTTTAACAACTTTCCTTGTGGTCAATCACTATAGAAGACCAAAGAAAACCAGTTATATTTTAGCAAAAGTCTACAAATTTATAAATGCCTTGGAAAAGTAACATTTACTATATTTGTTGTGTCAGGTACTTAATAACATGTTTATAAATTTTCCTGGTTGGCTAGATAGGTAGCTCAGTGGTTAGGAGCACTGACTGCTCTTCCAGAGGTCCTGAGTTCAAATCTCAGCAATCACATGTTAGCTTACAATCATCTGTAATGAGATCTGATGCCCTGTTCTGGTGTGTCTGAAGACAGTTACAAGTGTACTTATATTTAATAAAGAAGTAAATCTTTAAAAAATATTACTGGTCATTGCTGAATGTAGAGATCTGCTTCCTCCTCTGTTCTATAACCTTGCATACACCCCCAAAATAAGAATGTTTGTAAAGATAAACCTATAGTTTCTAGAATTAGCAGGGTAAAGTACGCAGCTAGCTAATTACCAACCAAGCCACATCACACAAAATGAACTGAAATTATTTGTTACTGTAGGACAGACAAATAAATATACTATGTCTACATAAAATACAATGAACTCCTATGAACTTTTTCATCACAATTCTTCAGAATTGTGAGGGATAAGATCTTAGCTCAGAATAGCTTTTGCCTGCTACGTGCAAATCTCTGGATATAATCTCCAGCACTGGAAAGTTATATAAGTTCAAAAAATAAAATTGCAGAATATGGTGATCGGACAAATGGTGTTCGATTCTCTGTAAATTCTATGTATACTTTAACATCATATTTTGTGGTAAGCATGTACCAACCGCAGTATGTCACTAGAGACACTCGTGAAATGAAGGAGAGAGCAAGTGCACTTATCCCCATTTCCTAAGGTAAGATTTAAGCATCTACCAGCCCTGAAATGCCTCTTTAAGAAATCCATCCAAATGTAACTCACCATGCTTATGCCCAATCACTCTCAGGCCCTTCCCAGGATTAACAACTTTCTTTATTCCTCTGAAAAGCCAATTTACCAAGTTTATTTCCCATCTCTTCCTTTTGAAAAAATCCAATAGCTTTCTTCTTTCCATGCTTTTGTACATTGTTCCATGTTCCTATTTCTCTCTTGCCCTCTTTCTCTCTCCTGCGAAAACAGATGGTTTTCCAATTTCCTGCTCCAGTGCAATCATTTGCCTCTCCTTAATCTACACTGAAACAAATGGGGAGCTGTGCCTAAGAAATGAATCTGCGGTGTCTTAAACTTCCTGGCTTCGAATTGAAGAGAGGGCCATAATGAGTTTCCCACTGCCCTGTGAGATAGGTGAATCTGTAATTTCATGACACAGTCAAGAATTATTTTTCATTTCGTTGGACTAAACATAGTGTTTCTCATTCCCAGAAACCAAGGGACTCTTTGCTGGCTTCTTAAAAAATGTTTTATGAGTAAATTTAGCTCAATGAGCTGAAGGAAAAGGTGCAAGTAAGTCATGCTGATAGACAAAATGGAAAAAAAAGGAGAGGATTTCCTCCCAGTGCATTAGGGAGAACACTCTTCTTTCTTTGTATTCATTACCTGTACTTTCTCTCACTATATTCAGAGAGACCCAAGTAATGAATGTTTTAGAGGCTTTTAGTAAGGAATTGATTTTTGAAATCAATGGGAACTCATAAGAAATGTGATAGATTCCTTTTTCTTTATACATTTTGGCAATGGAGAATGTTGTAATAACCCGCAAATTAAATAGATTGCTAATCCTTGCTTATTATATGGATACTTTTCCTACCATTTTGTGAAAACTATGTTATTATACCTTCCGGGTATAAAGTCCCCATGACAAGAAATGCACACACATCAAAATTTTTCTCTCTCAGATTGATCATGAATTAGCTTTGCTCCTTTTTGTCATCAAGGAAAAGGATTCAATTTTCAATGTCAATCAGTAAATGTATTATCTTATTATCAAATGACCTCATGCTAAGTGATCAAAATTAAGATGGACTGTTTAGTTGCATGTATATTTACTACTTTCAAATTTTTAAATTTTTCAAATAAAGATATGTGAAATGCAAATGTGAAAAATTTAAAGTCTCCCTACTAAGTTAAAACACTTGTATTCATAGTTATTACCCAAGTTTTATCTCAATAATTGGTCTTTAATTAAAGAAACGTATTTCTACAATATATTCTGAAGAAAATACAAAATCATTCCATGTGGTCTGCAACCCCTGTCCACAAGCATACAGTCTGGGTAGGGTATTTAATATTTAGCAACATCACAAAATTATCTGTAAAATTGTTGTTTTACAACTCATTTTTCAGTTAGCTTATAGATAGCTAAAGATTTCCCTATATTATTAGTAATACTTTTTGTAAAAGATGGGCTGTGTTTTTCCTCAATGTAACATTATTTGATTTTTTTCTAACATTAAATGATATTTTGTATTGTATTCTACCAATGATCATTCTACTTTCTTTCTTCTGAAATTTATTTTTGAAATTTCACATAATGTGTGCAAGTGTGCATGTGAACATTTGATGGAAATCTTTAGTCTATTCTTCAGGGCCTGTTCACATTGATTCTCACAGAATTTCTCAGTGGCCTGGAACATATCAGGCAGGCTAGACTGGTTGACCAGTGAGTATGCAGAATCAGTCTCTACCTTCCCTGTGCTGTGTTTGCAAGTCTGTGCCCCTTTACTAAGAGTTTGTTGTTGTTGCCTGTTTGGTTTTTCTTTTTTTCTTTTTTGTTGTTGTTTTGTTTGTGATTTTTTTTCACTTAGTTTCTGAGCATTGATCTCAGATCCCAGTGCTTCTAAAATGAATATTTTTGTAGCTGAGCCATTTTTCTTTTCCTGAGCAATGTCAAGTTGAGAGTCTATGTATCACAGATATTACTGGAGCTAAAGTTATTTTTTTAATTTCCAGGTATCAGAAAATATTTACATCAGATGAAGGTCCTAAAGATTGAAGGTAGACGCGCATATTGAATTAAGATATTTTTGTTTTTATGTTTTGCTTTGTTTGGATTTGGCTTGTTTTATTCTTGTAAGCGATTTCTAAGATTGTTGTTTTTGCAAAAAGACATTTCTGTTCAGAACACCTGACAGAAGAGCAAAACAAACACCGGCATTTCCTTAGCATAGAAACTTCTATGGAGCTATCTCTACCACATTTCTTGAATTTGTGTGGCTGCTTTACAACAACAACTAAAATGCCATCGTGACTACAGGGGCCTGATGAGTCCTCAGGGGTTACACTGACAACAGTTTCTGTACTGAAGGTAATTTCTCATTGTCTTTCCTTTAAAATACGGTCTGATAAAGTACTTCAAAGTACTTTTAAAGTCTTTAAAATACGGTCTACTTTCTACTTGGATATTTTAGCATCTACAGAGATTATAAACCAGAAAAATGCTAACTCTGCCTATGCCCCGTGTGAACTTCAGAAAACATGAATCATCTTGATATTTTAATTTCTTCATTTGTAAAATTGGTAGTGTAATGAAGTGACGTACAATTTAATCATTTCATGCAACTTCAGTTTGTGTGTGTTTGTGATGAGTGTGAGAATCTTTCCGTGATTATTGAAAGTAGCTGGTAAAATGAAGAAAATATATATGGCAATAAAATCAAGTTTTAGATATTTATACTCTTCCTCTAACTTAAAATGAGCATAATTTATAATACATGTTCTTTTTCTGTCATTTGGCATGACAAAAATTAAGAAAAACTACCATGATGTAACTCCAAACTTGCTGTTCCAAAGTATAGACACTGCGCTATCTGAATGCTTTTTAAACCCCATTTACAACTTTTGAACTAATTCAATTTACCTTTAAACATGTGAAAACTTAAAAATCTAAAAGGTAGTTGTGCGTCAAATACATAAGCCTATCAATTATTATGTCTTTGATTTTTACACTTGGGATGAAGCCCAAGGATAGAAGTCCATATACCTCTTTAAAAATAAGAGAACAGGGTATACTTTTCTGTAGACTTCTATTTTTCAAAACCTACCTTAAATAATAAATATAATTAAATGCTTTAGCCTCCCTTCCAGTCCACCACCCACCAGAGGTCACGGAAAGGTAAGGTTAGCGGGGCAAACAAGGATGTGGACCTGTTTAGAAATAGTACTTCGGGGTGAATTCAGTCTGTATGGTGAGGATGTCAGGATTTCAATTCAAAGGACTCAGCAGCAGTAGCTCAATTCACTCCCAAATGCCATTCAAAATTCCGCAATGGCAGTTTGGTCCAGGAGAAACTACAAGGTGCTGCCAATTGGCTCAAGTCTCTGAAAGCTCCAAGAAGCTACCAGAATACCACCAAAAGTTCTTTAGTGAATTTCTCTCTAGGATGTCACAACGAATGGTGATCAACAAAGGGTAGTCCCCTGAACCAATATAACTCTTCTGCAGCAAAGAGGAGCATCAACAAAGTCCGTAGATGAACAGCAAGAGTGGCAAGGTAAACCAATGTCATACAGTGATGTCCATTGTCTGTGGGGTTACATTTATTCCTCTTCTAAACATCACAGTTTTGGTTCAAGCATTCACCCTAGCAAAACATCACATGCCTGTTTTTTA
This sequence comes from Rattus rattus, assembly GCF_011064425.1. Lineage (NCBI taxonomy): Eukaryota > Metazoa > Chordata > Mammalia > Rodentia > Muridae > Rattus > Rattus rattus. The sequence continues at coordinate 32,479,266 of NC_046165.1, read as the reverse complement.
GGCTGTTTCCAGAAAAACACCACGTATCTGTTCTCAGCAAAACATCCTTTCATAAGACAGTTTCCAGAGAAACAACACATGACATAACCGAGTCTCCAAAGAAACCAGAAATTTCCACTTCACTTTCCTCCCTCTTCCAAATTGGCCTGGTAAATTAGCCTCTTACGTGAAGAAACTATAGTATTTGTATGTCAATAATCAAGGTTTCTTAGCATAGCTCTTATGTAGAACGATGTTTATATATTCAAAAAATGCATTATCCAAAGGTAAAGCTGACAAATTACATCATTTACAGTAGCTTTCAGTTACTAGGTTACAGGAAAAAACAACTAATTTTTCCACTTTTCATAGAATCTTAAAGTGATAATTCATTTACTTAATTTTTTTGGAAGCAAATTGAAAATATACGGATATTACTACAGAACATGAAATGGAACCAGAATTTAATTTGGAAATAATCTTCACATTAAATAATCACACAAGAACTGTGATTTGTAGATTTATGAAAACAGAACAGAAAAACAAACTTCAGGGAGAAATACAATTGATAATCTTTCAGAAACGATGGGGATCTTAATTGTTCTGTTTTAATATTTCCAGAAGACTCTTTTCCAGGTGGTTTACTGTTTTAGTTATCGGTAAAATTGAAAGAAAAAAATTGATAGCCAAGACAATAAAGGATGAACTAGGGACATAAATGCCTAAAGGATAATATGGTTTTAGCATTGATAAGTCATTAATGCCTTAACCTAAGAAGTAAAAGTGCCTCACTGCTGATACATTAACAACATAGATAAGGCAAATATAGCCTCTTTTTTCAAATTTGAAGCTGTCATAGAAAGAGTGATTATATAAAAGATGTTTGTGGATTTTTAATCCCTATATGTTTGTGTGTTTGGAAATATATAATGTGATATTATATCTATAGTATATGTTTATTATTTCCATTAATGCATATTTATTATTCATTTTGATTATTATGTATGTACTTGTGTGTGTTGATCTTAGAATTATTCCTATGTCCTTCATTGCCTCAATCCCTCTTCCTCTAAGAAAACAGTCCTCTCCTCTGCTTCCAAACACTATATATTTAAGATCATATATACAAGACCTCATTTACATATGATGGGAAAATGTGGTAATCATCTTAGTATTCGTTCTGATTTCTTTTGATATGACCATCTCAATTTCTATTCAATTTTCTATTACATAAGCTTGTTGTTTCTTAATTGCCAAATGATACTCAAGTATATATACACCATATTTTGTTTTTTAAATTTAAATCATTTATTTATTTACAATCCAGGCCTTGACCCCTCATTTTCCACTCCTGCAGCTCCCATTTCTCCTCCCCTTGCTCAGAGAGGGCGCTCCCTCTCACTAGAACTCCCCCTTCCCTGGGGCCTCAAGAATCTTGGAGATATAGAACATCTTCCCCCATTGAGGCCACATCATGTTTTCTATATCCATCAATTTCTCCTTTTACAATATAATGTCTTCATATTTTATTATAATAAATTTATGATATAACATAATGATTACAAAATGTATAATCATTTGCCTATGTGTATTTATGTGTGACTCTTGTCTCTCTAGTGTCAGAAGAGGTGAGAAAAAGGAACTGAATTCTCTAGAAGTGGAGATTCAGCTGGTTGTGAGCAGCCCTGTGATACTGGGTACTGAAAATAGGTACTCGGCAAAATCAGCAAATGCCGAGAACCACTGAGCTATCTAGCCACCTTTCCATTGTTTTTGTTTTGTTTTGTTTTTGTTTTTGTTTTTGTTTGAAGTTCTTTTTTTTAAATTGTGTGGTTTTTTATTTACATTTTAAATGTTATCCCCTTTCTGAATTTCCAGTCCATAAACCTTCTATGCCATCACTCATCCCACTTCTTCTACGAGGGTGTTCCCCTGCCCAACCATCTACATCTTCACACTTCCTGTTCTGATATTACCCTGCACTGGGAGGTCCAACCTTGGCAGAACCAAGGACTTCTCCTCCCCTTGGTACCCAACAAGGCCATCCTCTGCTACCTGTGCAGCAAGAGCCATGGGTCTGTCCATGTGTAATCTGTGAATGGTGGCTTAGACCCTGGGAGCTCTGGTTGTTTGGTATAGTTGGTTGTATGGGTTGCATAAGAACCGTACAGCTCTCTCAATTCATTTTTTAACTCCTCCAATGGGGACAGCGTTCTCAGTGGAATGAGGCTTTGAGCATTTGCCTCTGCATTTGTCATGTTCTGGCAGAGCCTCTCAGGAGACAGCTTTATCAGAATCCTGTCAGCATGCACTTCTTGGCATTTGCAATATTGTCTGGGTTGGTGGCTATATGTATATCAGCTGGATCCTCAGTGGGACAGGCTCTGAATGGCCCATCCATCTGTCTCTGCTCCAAACTTTGTCTCCTTATCTACTCCTATGAATGCATTTGTTCTCCCTTTAAGAAGAACTGAAACATCCACACTTTGGTCATTCTTCTTCTTGAGCTTCATGTGCTTTGTGGATTGTATCTAGGGTAATTCGAGCTTTTGGACTAATATCCATTTATCAGTGAGTGCATACCAGGTGTGCTTTTCTGTGATTGGGTTACTCACTCAGGATGATATTTTCTAGTTCCATCCATTTGCCTATGAATTTCATGAAGCCATTGTTTTTAACAGCTACATAGTATGCCATTGGGTAGATGTACAACAATTTCTGTATCCTTTCCTCTGTTGAAGGGCATCTGGGTTATTTCCAGCTTCTGGCTATTATAAATAATGCTCCTATGAACATAGGGGAGCAATTGTCCTTGTTGTGTGTTGGAACATCATTTGGGTATATGGCCAGGAATGGGAGAGCTGAGTCCTCTGGTAGTACTATATCCAATTTTCTGAGGAACCTTCAAACTGATTTCAAGAATGGTTGTAACCGTTTGCAATTTAACCAACAATAGAAGAGTGTTCCTCTTTATCCACATCCTTGCCAGCATCTGCTGTCATCTGAGTTTTTGATAATAGCCATTCTGACTGCTGTGAGATGGAATGTCAGGGTTGTTTTGATTTGTATTTCCCTGATGAATAAGGATATTGTATATTTCTTTAGGTACTTTTAAGCCATTCAATATTCTTTAACTGAGAATTCTTTGTTTAGCTCTGTACTCCAATTTTTAATAGGGTTACTTGATTTTCTGGAATCTAACTTCTTGAGTTCTTTGTATATATCGGATATTAACTCTTTATTGGATGTAGGATTGGTAAAAATCTTTTCCCAAACTCTAGTTGCCATTTTGTCCTAATGACAGTGCACTTTGCTTTACATAAGCTTTGCAATTTTATGAGGTCCCATTTGTTAATATTTGATCTTAGAGCAAAAGCCATTGGTGGTCTGTGCAGAAAATTTTCCCCAATGACCATGTGTTCAAGTCTCCTCCTGACATTTTCTTCTATTAGTTTGAGTGTAACTGGTTTTATATGGAGGTCCTTGATCCATTTGGACTTGAGCTTTTTACAAGGCTATAAGAATGGATCAATTTGGGGTTGGGGTTTAGCTCAGTGGTAGAGCGCTTGCCTAGGAAGCGCAAGGCCCTGGGTTCAGTCCCCAGCTCCGAAAAAAAAAAAAAAAAAAAAAAAAAAAAAAAGAATGGATCAATTTGCATTCTTCTTCACACTGATCTCCTGTTGAACCAGCACCATTTTTTGATAATGGTATCTTTTTTTCACTGGATGGTTTTAGCTCCTTTGTCAAATATCAAGTGCCCATATGTGTGTGGGTTCATTTCTGGGTCTTCAGTTCTATTCCACTCATCTACCTGCCTGTCTCTGTACCAATACCTTACAGCTTTTATCTCTATTGTTCTGTAATTCTACTTCAGGTCAGGGATGGTGATTCCCCCAGAAGGTCTTTTATTGTTGAGTATAGTTGTTGTTATTCCAAATGAATTTGCAAATTGCTTTTTCTAACTCTATGAAGAATTGAGTTGAAATTTTCACGAGGATTGCATTGAATCTGTAGGTTGTTTTTGACAATATGGCCATTATTACAATATTAATCCTTCCCATCTATGAGCATGGGAGATACTTACATTTCTGAGATTTTCTTCAATTTCTTTCTTCAGAGACTTGAACTTCTTGTCACATAGATGTTTCACTTGTTTGGTTAGAGTCATACCATTTTATTTTATGTTATTTTTGACTATTATGATTTGTGTAGATTCCCTAATTTCTTCCTCAGCCTGTTTATCCTTTGAGTAGAGGAAGGCTACTGATTTCTTTTTTTTTTTTTTTTTTTTTTTTTTTTTTTCGAGCTGGGGACCGAACTCAGGGCCTTATGCTTTCTAGGCAAGCGCTCTACCACTGAGCTAAATCCCCAACCCTGCTATTGATTTTTAATTTTATATCTAGCTGTTGTATTGAAGTCATTTATTAGGCTTGGCAATTCTCTGGTTGAACTTTTGGGCTCACTTAATTATACTATCATATCATCAGCAAATAGTGATATTTGACTCTTTCCTTCCCAATTTGTATCCTTTTGACTTCCTTTTGTTCTGATTGTTCTGGCTAGGATTGTGAGTACTATATTGAATATGTAGGGAGAGAGTGGGCAGCCATGTCTAGTCTCTGATTTTCATGGGATTGCTTCAAGTTTCTCTCCATTTAGTTTGATGTTGACTATTGGTTTGCTGTATATTGCTCTTACTATGTTTAGGTATGGGCCTTGAACTCCTAATTTTTCCAGGACTTTTAACATGAAGGGATGTTGAATTTTGTCAAATGCTTTCTTGGAATCTAATGAGATAATCATGTGTTTTTTTCTTTGATTTGGTTTATATAGTTGATTATGTTGATGGATTTCTGTATATTGAACCATCCCTCCATCCCTGAGATGAAGCCTATTTGATCAGGATGGATGATATTTTGATGCATTCTTGGATTCAGTTTGTCAATATTTTATTGTGTATTTTTGCATCGATATTCATAAAGGAAATTGGTCTGAAGTTCTCTTAATTTTTGAGTCTTTGTGTGGTTTAGCTATAAGCCTAATTGTAACTTCATAGAAAGAAATAGGTAGAGTTCCTTCTGTTTCTATTTTATAGAATATTTTGGACAGTAGTGATATTAGAATTTCTATGAAGGTCTCACAGAATTCTTCACTGAATCTAACTGGGATTTTTTTTTTGGTTGGGATAATTTTAATAACAGCTTTTATTGCTTTGGAGTTATGAGACAGTTTAGATGGTTTATCTGACCCTGATTTAGCTTTGGTACCTGGTATCTGTCTAGGAAATTGTCCATTTCCTCCAGATTTTCCAGTTTTGTTGAATATAGGCTTTTGTAGTAAGATCTGATGATATTTTGAATTTCCTCAGACTCTGTTGATATGCCTCCCTTTTCATTTCTGTTTTTGTTAATTTGGATACTCTCTATGCCCTCTCATTAGTCTGGCTAGTGATTTATCTATCCTTTACATTTTCTCAAAGAGCCAGCTCCTGGTTTTGTTGATTCTTTGTATAGTTCTTTTTGTTTCTCCTTGGTTGATTTCAACCCTGTGTTTGATTATTTCCTGCTATGTAATTGTGCGTCTTTCCTTCTTCTTGTTCTAGAGATTTTAGTTGTGCAGTCAAGCTGCTAGTACATACTCTCTCCAGTTTCTTTCTGGAGGTACTCAGAGCTATGAGTTTTCCTCTTAGCACTGCTCTCTTTGTCTCCCATTAGTTTGGGTATATTGTGTGTTCTTTTGTATTAAATTCTAACATCTTTTTTTATTTTTTCATTGACCCATTTATCATTGAGTAGAATGTTGTTTAACTTCGATGTACATGTGTGCTTTCTTTCATTTTGTTGTTATTGAAGACCATCCTTGTTATCTTGTGTTCTGATATGATGCATGGGAATATATGAATCTTCGTGCATCTGTTGAGACCTGTTTTGTGACTGATTATATGGTCAGTTTTGGAGAAGGTACCACGAGATGATGAGAAGAAAGTATATTCTTTTTTATTTAGGATGTAATATTCTATGGATATCTGTTAAACCCATTTGGTTCATAACTTCTGTAAGTTTCTCTATGTCTCTCTTAAATTTCTGACTCCATGATCGGTCCATTGTGGAGAGTGCTATGTTGAAGTCTCCCACTATTATGGTGTGAGGTGCAATGCATGCTTTGAGATTTAGTAAGGTTTTATTTATGAAGGTAGGTTCCCTTTTATTTGGAGCATAGATATTCAGGATTGAGAGTTCATCTTGGTGAATTTTTCCTTTGATAAATATGAAGTGTCCTTCCTTATCTTTTTTGATAACTTTTTGTTGAAAATTGATTTTATTCAACATTAGAATGGCTACTCCATCTTTTTTCTTGGGACCATTTGCTTGGAAAATTATTTTTCAGCCCTTTACTCTGAGGTAGTCCCTGTCTCTCCCACGCGCGACTTCCAAGAAGCACACGGGACATAGAAATTCTTGCTATGAGTGACTTTATTCCTCTCTCATGGTGGAAGCCCCACGCACCGGCCAGGCGCGCCTATTTAACCTCCAATCAGGCATCCACACCTGATTGGTTGCTTACTCATGATCTCATCAGGCACGCCCCGGAATGGGCAAAGACCTGGCACGAAGGTACTCTTGCACATGCGCACAGTTAACTTCCTGAGAAGGGGGCCAGCTGGCGCGGCGAAGGCTGGCGCCATCTTGACTGACTTGGCCTTCCACGTGGGGCGCAGTGGAAGCCAGCGCCATCTAGTGGTGGCGCATGTTATTGCGGCCCTCTACACCTGTCTTTGTCACTGAGGTGTCTGTCTTTCCTGTATGCAACAAAATGCTGTGTCCTCTTTAAATATCCTGTCTGTTAATGTATGTCTTTTTATTGGAGAATTGTTTCCATTGATGTTAAGAGATATTAAGGAATAGGGATTTTTGTTTCCTGTCATTTTTGTTGTTAGATGTGGAATTATGTTTGTTTGTTTGTCTTTTTTTGTGTTTGTTGTAAGAAGACTTGTTTTTTTCTTGTGTAGTTTTCTTGTTTTTTTTTCCCCCCCTGTGGTGTAGTTTCCCTCTTTATGTTGGAGTTTTCTATCCGTTACCTTTTGTAGGGCTGGATTTGTGGAAATATATTGTGTAAAATTTTGTTGTGTCATGGAATATCTTGGTTTCTTCATTTCTGGTAATTGCAAATTTTACTGGATAAAGTGGCCTGGCATTTGTGTTCTCTTAGAATCTGTATGACATCTGCCCAGGATCTTCTGGCTTTCAAAGCCTCTGGTGAGAAGTCTGGTCTAGTTCTGATAGGTCTGTTTTTATAGGTTATTTGACCTTTTTCCGTTAATGTTTTTCTTTCTTTGTTTTGTTTATTTAGCATTTTGACTGTTATGTGACAGGAAGAATTTCTTTTCTGGTCTGATCTTTATGGAGTTTTGTAGGCTTCTTGTATATTTATGGGCATCTCTTCTTTAGGTTAGGGAAGTTTTTTTCTATAGTTTTATTGAAGATATTTACTGGTCATTTAAATTGGGTATCTTGGCTCTCTTCTATACCTGTTATCCTTAGATTTACCTTCTCATTGTGTCCTGGATGTCCTGGGTTTTTTTGACTTATTTGCTTTTTGTATTTTACAATTTCTTCGATGGTTCTGTCAATGTTTTCTATGGTATTTTCTGCCCCTGAAATTCTCTCTTCTATCTACTATATTCTGTTTTTAATGCTTGCATCTATGACTCCTGATCTCCTTCCTAGGTTTTCTAGCTCCTGAGTTATCTCCCTTTGTGACTTCTTTAGTGTTTTTATTCCCATTTTCCTGGATGCTTTTGTTCAATTCCTTTACCTATTTGGTTGTGTTTTCCTATAATTCTTTAAGGAATTTTTGTATTTCATCTTTAGGTGCTTCTACTTGTTTACCTGTGTTGTCCTCTATTATTTTTAAGGTAGTTATTCATGTCCTTCTTAAAGTACTCTCTCACCATCATGAGATTTGATTTTAAATCCAAATCTTGCTTTTCCAGTGTGTTGAGATGTGAGGTATTTGTTTTTGTTGGAGAAGTGGGATCTGATGATGCCAAGTATTCTTGGTTTCTGTTGCTTATGTTTCTAATCTTACATCTCACCATTTGTTTTTCTCTGGTGTTAACTGATCTTGCTGTCTCTGACAGTGGTTTGACCCTCCTGTAAGCCTGTGTGTCAGCACTCCTAGAGACTGTCTTTATCCTGGTGGTATCTTGGTACAGAGGGCTGTGTCACAGGGTTAGTTCAGGGCACAGGCAGAGACAGGAAGAATTCTTTCCCAGACTGCTCCTAGGTTTCTGTGTCCTGAGGGCTCCAGGTTGGTCCCTTGGAGCAGAAGTGGTGGTCTTACATCTATTCTCATGTGTGTCAGAGCTCCTAAAGACGGTCTTTCAAATCTGGATGTAGGCAGAGTGGAATGAAATTCTTAATGATCAGAAACCCACAAAGCCTCCTGAGGTTCATGCCTCAGGCCTTTTCAGACAATTGACTGTCTTCACTCACCATACAGTGTCTCCTAAACTTGCTCTCACACCCCTCAGCTCTCCTTGCAGAGTTATAGAACCACTGGCATTTCCACAGCTTCAGAACCTCCATTAATTTCTTAATGATTATTGTGGCTGGTTGTAAAACTTGGCTATTGTGAACAGACCTACAATAAACATGGATGTGCACGGGTTATGTAAGTTTCTGAAATCAGTTCCCACTAACTGCTTCCAAAATAAAATATTATAGATATTTCTGAAAATATCGCATTAATTTATTCCTTTAACCAATTCTAATATGCATTTTTTTCATAGGTTCTGAAAATAGCACCCCTTTTCACTTTCAGGTTTTTCTCCTGGAAAAAGCCCACCAATGTATATCTGAAGTGCATTAGAGACATGAAGAATGTTACAGAGCAGGGACACCTTTTTCAGTAATTGGGCCTTATTCTTCTGAGATTACTTCCTTTGATTTAACTGATACACTATATCTGTGATTAATAGAACAATTAACCTATACATAATAAGTCCTTGAATGGAAATTGAAAAGTTTTAATAGCAAGTAAAATAAAACCTTAATCTAAAAAAATATCGGTGCCTGTCGCTCATGATAACTCAGAATATAAGGAAAAAGAGCTGCATCTCATTTAGTATCATTGCAGTATATGAAGCTTCATAAATGCTGGCAAATTGACCTTGTATAATGGTTTCAATTACATTAATCAATATGATATATTTCTTTCAAAGGGCACCTAAAAATGTCTTATTCTTGATGTCATTCATAAATATCATGTTGGAAAAACATTTATATCTGGTAATATTTATTTCTTTGATAGAGAAAAGCATTAGATATATAAATTTCATATTGGTTTTATGCATCAAAAACTCAGTACTTCAAGATGAATTAAATTTGTTATTTTATGATTGTGATCTGGTTGTAATATTTTCCAATTAGAAGACATGGAACTAATGAGTTACTTGAAACTATCAAATGATGAATCAGAATAGTATTACCAAAAACACTGACACAATTGAACTGGCAATCGATATGAAAGAATCACAAAACCAATACATCAATATTTTTCAAAGACTGAACACAGAAATATTGTAACTGTAAGATAAACAGGTTTAGTCTACATACAAAACAGATATTCCATCATTATACAGTTTTCCTCTGTTGCTTTCCATCAGGGTTCTCTACCAGGGTTTGCTGCCACATTTCTCAAATTCTATATGGATTTCTAAAACTGTACAGAAAAAAAACCCACATAATGCAACAGAGTGTTCAGGGACTAAGAATTTTGTGCGTAGAAGGTATTTTCCAGCTTATTTTAATGACGTGTTTGTGTGTGGACATAGATTTGTAGCAGGATATTAATAAAATTCCCAATAATAATTACTATTGCTTTTTATGATAAGTTACTACTGACAAGTCTATCCTGTGTTCTATAAAGCACAGAGCAGCTTCCCTTAAAATGCTATTTTTCATCGATATGTGTGGAAGAGACTACTTGTCCTACAGATTTTGACTTACACGGTATTATTTCACAAAAATAAACATAACTATATTTCCTTGCGTTTATGACTTGTTGAGTGTTTAAGCTTTTTATTGAACACTGATAAAACTGATGAAAGTGTGTCCTCCAATCCATGTCAACATTTCCGTGTAATATTTATTGAAGAGGTAAAGCTCATACCTATGAAAAGGTGAAATTGTTGGTGTATTCTTAATAAAAGCAAATTGATGCCATATATTCCATGACTTTAAAGTTATCATGGAATAATGTACTAGAAGAATATCTTTTTATGTTTTCAAACTTCTTTATTCAATCACCTTATGTATTCTAAAATCTGTACGCTGCACCAAACAAGAGGCCTCTTGGGAGTGTTTGTGCGCTTTGATTTGGAGCTTACCTATGATCATTTTCTCCTAGTACAGCCCTATAGCAGAAAACCTAAAATGAACACACATTGTTATCTACTCTGAGAACAATGTACCATAATAACCAGAGGTCATCTTCCAGACAAGTCTACCAGCGGGAATGTTGGGGTCCAGTGAGAATCTGACAGAAACAGCCACAGCATGCAAGCGGCTAGCTGAGAATGTCCTCTGCTAAGTGCTCTACAGTCTATGTGACCTTGCCTCTGGGCACCAAACTCTCTGCAGTGTACACGAGCTGTTTTACGTTGAGCACAGATTCAATAATGCTCATAGTTTGAGTCTTAATGCTTTTCTGCATCAGGCATGCTTTAAGAGACATCTTTATACAAAAACAGCAATCATTCAGAAGTGACACTAGAACGGACACCTGAGATGCACTTTATGTCCTATAGTGAGAGTAATCCTTTACTTTCAAATACCATGTGAAGGTAAGCATCCTACTTAGCCACTACTGTGTCATTGGAGAGAGAAATTATGAATTTTTCATCGGATACATTTTATTATAGGACAGGTAATGGCTCACTGGAGTAGAAAACCAAACAAGTAGCTTCTTATTGTACCTCATTTTACTATCTTATCTACATGACCTTGGAGACTCTTTGATATACAACTGTTTTACTCTATAGGAAAGAGAACATTCTGCCTATTTTACTAAGAAGACAAAGGTGATAAATATATCATTTTTTAAATTTGAACTTAAATAACTAATGTGCTTTGTTTTTGCATATTATTGTTTTATATTTCACCACTAGTATGTGTCTTTCTATCTGTGTAACATGCATAAACACAGTATTGTAATTTGATAATAAAATGTGACATTTTCTCAGAGTAGGATGGGTTCACTTGTTTGATATTACCTGTCAAACTTACTGTACACCTGAGTGACTTTACTCCTTGCTGTGATAATAAAAATTAAAAATATAAAATAAAATAAAATCCAGGCAAGGAACAAACTAAAGAAGCTTTTGGATTTTGCTTGTTTGGTGGCTTTGTTGGTGTTTGTTTTGCTTTTGTTTTGTTTTTGTTTTTTCTCTAGACTGAGAGAATATAATTCATCATATCTGATGTGCCCATCGAGTAGCTGCTTGCTTGCACATTAATGGACCAGGATACAGTGAAAAATATTCTAGGAGCCAAGTTAAACTCTTTTCCCCCCTTTCTATTAGTTCAGGATCCCAGTCCTTTGGTCTGATATTGCTTATAAGCTTTTCTTCCTTAGCTATTCTTAGCTAAAACAGCCTACGATGCACTCGATAATGTACTTTATCAATCCCCTCAATCTTTCTTAATTCAATCAAGATAACATCACAATTTGTGGCTTCCATAATCAGAGGACTGGTTTTGGTATTAGAATATTTTCAATGATTAAATCAATGCCATAAAATGAATTAATATGTCATAGATTAGTATACTAACAGCTCATTCTTGCAATATATAACTACCCATTTTTAAAATTATAAAACTGAACTTTTTTTGCTCTTTCAGAAGATAAATGTGTAATTCTTGAGATCTTTCAAGATTACTAATTAAGAAATAGAGAAAACTGAGAAGATGTGTGTAGTGCACATAGACAATTGTTGGCTTCTTTCTTGATTCTGCTGTCTACTATCTAGAAAATACCTTTTTGTTTCAAAACAGAAATTTAAGCTGATTGAAAGTTTAATACTAAAACTCACCATGGTCTGATTCTTGTACCACTTGTTTTTCTGTCTCTCAGTCTTATGCCTGGGATTGGGGCTAGAAGTGGAGCTGTACTCACTTATCCATCTACATTGTAGTGGATTCATTGATAAATAGCTGAAAGATTAATAACTGAGAGATAATAGATTGATAGTCGATAATAGATAGATGATAGATAGATGTCCTGCCCATTCTTTTTCTCCAACTCCCTCTGCACTAAGGTGCTGGGTTCATAGCTGTAGACCTTTACCCAGATCCTGAAATTGCTACTGGAGGAACATGAAATACCACTAGCTCCCAGGAAACAAATACTTCTGTGATCAGGTTGCCATTCAACTCCACCACCCATAAATACTTGGAAAAAAAAGCAGTCAAGTGGATAGGATTCAGTAGTCAGGGGTTGTTCAGGCTTTCCCTAAGTAAACACAAACTCTTTAAGTCCCCAGTAGAAATAAAGCACTCAAAATAATTCTAGCAAATAGTAGCTAGTCATGGCCTTTGTAAAGAAGTTCTCTTTGGGGAACAAAAAGCCAAAAGCCACCATATGATGACTATCTTGATAACACATAGAGTATGGATGTGTGATCTCATGATCTCATGATGAAATGGTACAATTTTTTATTTTGCTTTGGGTATTCACTTTTGCGATATTATGGAATGCAAGCATTCGATAGCTGTGAATATAGGAGCTAGTAATCTTCATTTTATTTTATATTGTTTACACTCCAGATTTTATTCCCCTCCCACTCCACACTCTGACTGTTCCACATCCCCTATCTCTTCTCAAGTTCCTGACATCCCCCACCCCAGTGTCCATGAGGATGTCCCCACTCCACACCCCAACACCCCAACCAGACCTCTAAACTCCCTAGGGCCTCCTGTCACTTGAGGATTAGATGTATCTTCTCTGACTGAGTCCAGATGCTGCAGTCCTCTACTGTATATTTGTTGATGGCCTCATATCAGCTGGTGTATGTTACCTGCTTGGTAGCTCAGTGTCTGAAATGTCCAGGTTAGTTGAGCCTGCTGATCCTCCTACAGGGTTACCCTCCTCCTCAGCTTCTTCCAGCTTTTCCCTAATTCAACCAGAGGGGTCAGCACCTTCTGTTAATTGGTTTGTGCAAATACCTGTATCTGACTCATCTACTTGTTGGGTCTTTCAGAGGGCAGTCACAATAGATCCCTTTTAGTAAGACACCATAGCCTCAGTAATCTTCCTTGATTCCTAGGTCTTGAGTTCTTCCTGTGAACTGGATCCCATTTTAGGCCTGTTGATGAACCTTCTTTCCTCAAGTTCATCTTCATTTCCATCCCTGAAGTTCTTTCAGACAGGTACAATTATGGGTCAGAGTTTTGACTATGGGATAGCAACCACATCCCACACTTGATACCCTGTCTTTCTGCTTGTGGTGAGATCTATAAGTTCCCTCTCCCCACTGTAGGGCATTTCATCTAGGGTGCCTCCCTTGAAGTCTTGAGAATCTCTCACCTCCCACTTCTCTGGTACATTCTAGAGGACCCTCCCAATCTCCTACCTCCCCAGATTGCCTGTTTCCATTCTTTCTGCTGGCCCTCAGAGCTTAACACAAGGAGGTCACTTCCAAGTTCCTCCTTGCTTCCCCCTTGTGGAGCAGGTACATTTTTAACAGTTAGAGCCATAACACAACCGCCATTTTCAATTATTAAATGACCTTTTAGTCAAAGTAAACTATTAGGTTATTCGCTGAAGAGTGAAGGTCTTTTCAGTTTCTCTCTGACAAGTTACTGAAATTTTACATCTGTCTCTTTAAGAAAAATCTGATTTCAAAGAATCTTTTTCTTCAGTACACAGCTGAGAAAAAAAAAACACCGTTAAACTTGAAAGTTGCTGTCAATAACTTTTTTTCTTTGCAAGCTCAGTGGGAAAGCTCAAGATTTTTAAGCAAGACAGGACTAGAGATTTTACAAGACTTTTATCTATCACTTTCATGTGTAAGTGTACATAAAGACCAACTAATACACCTGACCTCAAAAATGGTCAGACCTTGTATTATGTTCTTGGTTCACAAGTAGCAAGTGACAGACTCTGCCATAGCAACCTGTTTTTTAAAAGGCCCCTAAAAAGACCATATCTCAACTCTGTGGATCTTAGCACCTTACGGCGTTCTGCATGGTTACTGTTTGCTAGCTTATATGTTTGGAAACGGAATGTGTTTCATTCCCATATAACAATAATGACAAAGTTACAAACATATTTACATTTTGAGTGAGAATTTCTTCCACCTAAAATAAATTGAATCTCACTCTGACAATAAAAACACATTGTGACTTCTAATACGGGTTCTTTTAGTTTGGCTTTTCACTCAGGGAGACTCAAGGAAATCTTGGTATCCTTGAGTCTAGATAAATAAATAAAGCCTTTGAGATAGGGAATAAACAGTAAGCTACACCAAAAGACAATTTAAATTATGTATCCAGGCTTTTCTGTATTAAAAAGTGGGAAACTACACTTTATATCCTGTAAGATATGGGTTGAATGCATAGAAATGTTGCTTGTAAAATCTGTCACAGTACTTATTGGACTGTGACCAGGAGACTCAACTCCACCCTACTTTCAACTGCAATTGTTATGTATATACTCTCAAAAAAGGTTGAAAGAGTATCTGTACAAGAAAAATGAACTATGACAGTACAAAAGTTTGAGAGACAAAGGACAGACACAATAAAAGAATAGCAAGTGTTTAATTTAATTGTGCACCTATAATAATTAACGAGATTAAGGGTCAAGATAGGCAGACCATTGACTCTTTAGTGACACCTCTTAATGAAATTGAAGAAAGGTTGCTACCCTCACTATCTTTCACAGTCACCTGGGAACAAATATCAGCAAAAAGGTAAAAATTCATAAAATGAACTAGTAGCATAGAATCTTGTCAAAATATAATATCATAAACATTTTAAAGAATCAAAAGTAACTTATAGAATGTTCTCGTCCTATGTGATACAGTTGTTAAATACTCGGGCTCTCCGGAACAGGTTTATCACACAACACTGGCAAGATTTAGTCTCACCTGTACTGCAAGGTGGTTCTCAATTACAAGAGCTGACTTTGTGTCAAGTCATAATTATGAAAATTTGTAATAGGTTTAAACGTACTACTATTGGAAAGATCAACTGATAGATGAAGGTCAATTTACTGATTTAAGACAGCAGATACAAATGGATGACTCCACTATTATACAATGCACTTTTAGTAGCTTTTAGGGCCTGGGATAAAGTGGAAGAACAAGAGAAAAGCTCTATTGCATTCACAAAGCATATGCAAAGCCAGAGGGACCATTACTGACATCTTACATAGAATAGCATCCACTGTAAACAGGATGATATCAGTTCTAGATTTGACTCATGTACAGATTGATACCTTAAATTTCAAAAATGCAGATGCAGAGGGTAGAAATATCTTCTTAGACCTTTAAAAGCTGTATCAGCTTCCATGGATGAGCATATTAGAACTATTGCTGATATTAACTTTAGGGACTGTTTAATTGGACACGCAAAGGCAAATAATCGTGGACACCAAAATATCCATTATCTGTGGTAGATGAGATTATTTGAAAGTTAATTGTAGACAAGATATTCCTAGAGACCTCTCTAGAGAATGTCAGCCTTCTGGGTGGGTTTTGTAGAAGATGTTTTAAGGGTAGGCACTGGGATAATCAATGCAGATCAGCAAGAGATTGTCAAGTAATTTCTTGTCAATGGGAAACTCCCTATGATATAATCCTGTAAATATGTGAGTCTCCATAGGGAGGAGAGGTTGTACCTGGGCAACAAATGACATGAGACAGGCACTTCTTGGCAGCAATTCTCAGAGCAACAACAGAAAACAAAATTGAGTATTGGAAACTATATATTGACGTTTTATACATTATGGCTTGATTGCTTTTATTTTGTTGTTTAAATCAGTGAGAAGACTTTCTCTGTGCCACTGGAATGGGTGGAAGAGAATGGGATTTGAGTGCCTAATGTCTAGCTTATTGATATATTCATAAAGATTTTATTGTACCTTGAAAAACAGAAAGTAGGAGTAAGATTAGCTGAAAGACACTGGGTTGTAGGGAAAAAAACCTACTGAATTAGATCAAACTATATATGCTAAAGATGTTTTAACATCAGATCTGAAATTAGACAATGTGTTACACTGGAGAAAGGGTTTGTTTGTATCTCAACAGATAATGAAAGAATATGTGTTCCATCAAAATCTATAAAGATCTGATCCAAGGGCTGATTGAAAACCTTGATGGTAAAATGGACATTTGCTGAAGAATAGATGATTGTGGCTGCAATTATAAAGGAACATTGCATTAGTGGACTTTCCAAAGGACATTAAGACAGTTAGGTTCCTGGGATTGATAGTAGTTTCTGTTGTAAAAGTTAAACTATATACACTTTTTAGATTAGACAGAAGTGGGAAAGATGAGATACATTTTAATCCAACAAAATGGCTGCTCTGGCAACTGATCACATCCAAATACATAGATCTGTGTGATCTGGTTAGAATACAGGGACACCTTAGAACATACCTTCAATTCCAAATAAAGTAGGTAAAGTTAGTTTGTGGAAGGAAACTACAAGGTTTGAACATAATGTCAAATTGAGAGGGGGAAGAGAGAGAGAGAGAGAGAGAGAGAGAGAGAGAGAGAGAGAGAGGAGAGAAAAATCAGGTGACAAATCAGAGAAAGATTTGTAGAGATTGGATAAGCACAACTCTTATAAAAACAGACAGGAAAGAGAGGTAACCTAAGAAAACAGCACGAGGACTGTGATAGAGAGCAGTTCAATACATACATAAGTTCTGTTCAGTCAGTTGCATTCAGTGTAGTGTAGCTGAATCAATCTGTAGCGAGTCAGTACAATGACTGCAGGGTCATAATGGAGTTGAGTTCACTCATGGATTCTTGCTGCTCAGTGCAGGTCAGTTGAAGCCAAAAAATAAGAAGGTGACAGAAGATTATAAAAAATTGTCAGAATAAGTGTGAGGCCAAGCATAGATACTCAGTAAGAGGCTGAGAGAAGACAGACTGAATCAGTCAGCTAGGATTGAAGTATGAATCATAATAGCTTGAGTCAAACAAGTGAGTTAGAACTCAGAAAGAACTAGAAAGGATCAACAATCATTCTGAGAGACTGAAACAATTGTAGGCCTAGATTAGATTGTATGGAGGCTAGAAACTTTAAGTTGCAGCTTTAATTACTAGACAGAGGCATTAAGAATCCAAGACGATAACTACATCAGGAGAATAAGTTGCTTTTACAGAAAATATTACTAGACAGTCTAAAATCATTATTTAGTATTCATATCTTTATTCTCATCAAATCTTTAGGTGATTGTCTAATAATTCTTTGGTGTAGCAAAATATTACCACTAAGATAATCCCAGTAATTTACTTTCCCTTAAATCTTAATTCAATAACTTATTCTCATAATTTCTGACATATGTAAGCAGAAAATACAGAATAAATATTGTACTTACTAAGGAAAATGTCATGATTGTCCATAATGATGCTTGATTTCATATACGACTTTCTGATACACTTTTATAGGATAAAAATTCATGAAATTACCTCATCATTGATGAATAATGGTATCCACTAAAAGTTTCAGTATAAATAAATAAATGTAAACAAGTTCTATGGTGGAATTTTACTACTGTTATATGAATGTGAATTTCAAAGCTTCATAAGCTTGTTAAAGATATTTTGTTGGGATCAAACAGAAATATAAATAGAGATACATTTAACTTATGGGCACCAGAGTGATTTACTGCATAAGGCAATGTTGTATACAGAATTTACTTTTTTGGTAAATTAATAAAGTCATCTCATGATGACTAAGATTCACAATATTCCCTAGTTTAAAGTCTTTTCAGGAGTAAGAACATCTCTAGTCCTAGTTAATTATACTCAATAAACACCAGGAAATACCTAGAAAAAATGATTTGACCTGTAATTGAGGCCAGTGAATTGTTGGCAATGTTTCTGTTGTTTTCCTATTTATATAGGCTTCAATCTAACAATTCAAAACATTTATGTAGAGACTTGTCTCTAGGTATCTGTGTGTGTATGATTTCTCTAGAAACATCTGCTTGGTCCCAAGAGTGTAATTGTGACACATGCCACATGTCACCTTCCGTGATTGTGTCCCAACTGTATTGAAAATTAAGAGAATTGGAAGACATCCATATGTCAGTTGAAAGAATGGCAGAGAATCTTGCTTGGTGATAAAAAATTTGTTTAATCCTACCCAGTTATGAGGACAGCTGCTTTAGATTTTAGCTGATCCCGGAATTCATTTTAGTGTACTTAGTTAAATAAGCCTGGAAACAGCAGGAATAGTTGCCAATATCCCTTATACCATTTTTTTTCTTTCCTACTGGTCTTTACAACAGACACTGATAGCAATACTTGTAAAAACTCTCTTATTTTTATCTCCTACTATCAACTAAATTAGCCACTTGAACATTTCCTTAGCTTTTTGCTGTTTCATATGAATTTCTATGTGTCACCCACTATTCATGTGTTTTGAGCTCTACAATGCAAGGGAAATTCATTTCATGTCATTCATGACCTATTTTGTTGCTGTCTTTAGATTTCAAAAATAATTACTACTATGGGAATAAATGTTATACTATAATTCTAAAATTATAGGAAAAAGATCAAATTGCTGTCATCAAATACCTTAATTTTTATTTCTTGTTGCTTGCCTATTTCTTTAATAATCGTCAAGCACTAAAACAAAGAAAAATAATTTTAGTGAAGTTTGCATGATGAAAATAAAACAAATAGCAGATGCTCCTAAATGTTTAGCCACATAAAATGTGTAATTTTTTTGCATTAAAATATAGTAGTTATATATTCAAATAAGTAAGAATCAAATAAATAATCTACTTACTTATATCTTAGCAAACACATAAATAATTTTATAAAATACATTATGAGTTTATGAACATGAGGTAGCCTGTCCATAGATATTATGTTCTATCTCTATTCCTCCAACAGATCCAATCACACAGGCTCATCTAGCTGAAACCTTCTTTTCTCAATTCATACATTCTGTGGACCTCACAGACAGTTTCCTCCTGACTTCCTACACTTCAACACGAAGATCTGTAATCGCCCCCAAATCAGATGCTTTTGAAAAAAATATGGCACCCCTTCACTATAAGAGTCTTGGAGTGATTTGATATACAAGGAACATACCTAAATATAATTAAAGCAATTTACAGTAAGCCTAGAGCCTTTATCAAATAAAATGGGGGGAAAACTCAAAGAAATTTCATGAAAGGAAACAATACAAGTTTGTTCATGCACTTCATTTCTATTCAATATAGCACCTGAATCTTGGTTAGAGCTGTGATAGTAGCGTTTTGAGGGATTTTTCTATGTCCCCTTTGCTCCCAAATAACTATAGTGCATATCCATGCCTGCACTAGTCCATATCTTCCAAGTAATTGTCATGGTGACCTTATATATTTATTCACAACCTTGTAGCCTTAAGCTGGGGAAGTTCTGAGCTCTTCTAACCCTTTAAACTAGCTTGGCTACTTCAAAGGCACTATTCCCTTACCTGCATCATAGACTTTGTTGGCTCGCCAGCCCCTGTGTCTTCATGGTTGTCCAATAGTGACTTCAAGGTGAATCAATCTTCCTGTTTCTTTCACACACCTTTTCTTCTCCCTCTTTTTCTCCCTCTCATTTTCTCTTTGACATTTCACTGGATTGGAAGTCTTTCCCTATTTTTTCCTGCCCCGCTGTGGGCTGAATCACTTCTTTATTAAACAATCAGAGATGATAGAAAGCAATTTTTCCATAATATTGAGACAGGTAATACTTCATAAATGTAATAATAACAAAGTACTGAAATCTCAGTTAGTATAGAAATCAACCTTTAAATAATATCAAAACAATCTGTAGACAGTGCACAAGAGTTTCTCCTAATATAGAGCAATCAAAAAACTGAAGGAGATTGGGGTGGGGCTGTGGGGTTCAATTAAAAAGAAATAATTCAAAATATCATTATTTGCAGATAATACACTAGTATACATAAGTGAACCTTAAAATTCAATAAGAGAACACCTACCCCACAGTTAAACACCTTCAGGAAAGTGTCTGTGCATAAGATCAACTTTAAACAAAGGTAGCACTCCTATATTCAAAAAACAAATGGGCTAAGAAAGAAATCAGTGAAATAATATGCTTTACGATAACCCCAAATAACAAAATATCTTGGGGTTTCTCTAATCAAAGATGAAAAGAATTATATCATAAAAATTTATAGACTTTGAAGAAACAAATTGAAGAAGATATTAGAAGATGGAATGATCTCCCTTGCTTATGATTTGGTAGACCAAAATTAGTAAAATAAATGAATAAAATGGCTATCCTACAAAATAAATCTACAGATTCAATGCAATCCTGATCAGAATCCCATACACAATTACTTACAGATCTTGAAAGGACAATTCTCAAACTACACATGTAAAAAAAAAATCAAAATTCTACCACTGCCAAAATAATCCTGAATAATTAAAATATGCTAAAGTTATCATCATTCCTGATTTCTTCTTCTATAGTTCTACGGGTTTCAAGTTCTGTACAAAGCTATAGTAATAAAACTACATGATATTGGCATAAAAATAGGTAGCTCAGTCAATGAAATTAAATTGAATTGAAGCCTCAGGTACAACTCTACACACTGATAAACACTTTTTTTGTTTATTAATATTTCTTTTTAAAAAGGCAGAAATACTGAAATAAATGCAGGATCTCCAAGAAATGGTTCATGTTAAACTGGATCCACGCATGTAGAAGAATGGAAATAAATCCAAACTTAACCTCCTGCACCAAACTCGAGTCTGCAAAGATCAAAGACCTAAACATAAAACCAGGTTCACGCAACTCAGTTGAAGAGAAAGTGGGAGATAGCCTTGGACAGGATTTCATTGGCTTAGGAGATAAAAAATTGAACAGAACACTGATAACATGAACACTGAAATCTACAGTTAATCAAAAGGTCCTCCGTAAACTAAACAGCTTCTTAAAAATAAGGACACCAAAAAGTGCACAAAGTAGCAGCCTACAGAATGAAAAAAAATTATCTATCAAATCCTCTCAGAGATCAGGAACCCCAAGGAGGAGGAGGAGTAAAGATTGTAGGATGGAAGGTACCAGAAGAGCACAGTCCACCAAATCAAAGAATGTAGTGCTCTGCGAGAATGAATTGGCAGCAGGCAGCTTGCATTGATCTGTACCAGGACCTCCATGTGTACATGAAGGATGCTACTTTGGTATTCTTGTGGAACTCCTAATGGTGGACTCAGGTATGTCTTGGACTCTTTTGCTTTCTCTTTGGGTCTCTTTTTCTCCTACTCCGTTCCTGTGCTCAGCATCGATATGAAGGCATTTGCGTTTTTGTTTATTGTATCTTCTTTTATCCTGTTTGGCTGTTATCTCTTGCAAGCCTCCTCTTTTCTGAAGGTAAATGGGGCATGAGGTCTCGTGAAGAAGGTAGGCAGAGACAGGAATGATGAGAGGAATAGAGGGAGGGGGAACTGTAGTTGGTTTGTAGGATTTGAGATATTAATCTATGTTCAATTTAAAAAGATAGTGTAAATTTGTCCTAAATGTAAGAGAGTTCCCCAAGGTAAATTATATTTGTTGTGTGAAAATTATTAAAGTAATATCCATATTCAGCCTTCCAAAGAATTAGCTTGTGACCCAGATTGTTAATCTCTCCCACTAGAATGTATATGTATCAGCAAGTTTTCTTTAGCTGTCATGACAAACATAGTTTGTAGGAAATAAATATTCTAGACACATGTCTTAGTACCAAAACTTCTAGAATAATGAAAATAATTACAAATTCATTTTTATAAGGAATATATTTAAAATTCTTTAAACTTAATTCTTCATTTACTTATACCATATTAGGAAATTTCCCTTCCATGTAATATGAACAATCAACTTTTTGAAATTTCTTATTGGTTATTTTATTTATTTACATTTCAAACATTATCTCCCTTCCCAGTTTCCACTCCCAAAACCCCCATCCCTCTCCCTCCCCTGCTTCTATGAGGGTGCTCGTCCACCCACTCATCTACTTCTATCTCCTCACCCTAGCATTCCCCTATGCTGGGACACTGTGCCTCCACAAGACAAGGGGTTCCCCTTCCATTGATGCTAGATAAGGCAATCCTCTGCTACATATGCAGCTGGCGCCATGGGTTCCTCCACATGTAATCTTTGGTTGGTGGTTTAGTCCCCAGAAGCTCTGGGGAGATCTGGCTGGTTGATATGCTGAACAATTTTTAAATGAATAAAAATTAAAAATAGTCTTTGCAAATATTGTTAGAAAATACCTTTAATCCAAAAACTAGGAGGCAGAGGCAGGCATATCTTTGTTAGTTTGATGTCAGTTTTGTCTACAGAGCAAATTGCACAACAAGCAAGGTTACAGAAAAGCCCTGTCCCAGAATGCACACACACAAAAAAAAAAAAAAAAAAAAAAAAAAAGAAAAGAAAAAAAAAAAATTAAACAAAAAAAACCCAAAAAACAACCAAAGAAAAAGAGTTCATGAATGTTTAATTAAGAACTGACAGAAAAGATCCTACCTAGCTTTTCTGAAAAAACATACCTAAAGTCCTGAGATGCTTTTAATTAAATGCATTTTCAGACATCTTCATTTTCTGCCTACCATATATACATGCCATATACTTTCACTGCAGCCTTTTACAGTAACTCAAAACTTGTTTCATGCACATGAATCTTTGTAAATTTACCTTAAATCTAAGTAGAAACATTACATTTGTAAAGTAATTTAACAGATAATTGTCCCTTGATGCAAAAATTCAGGTCTGTCCATTATTAATAAATTTGGAGATTTCTTTCTTGCATAAATTTTCATGTAAAATATTGCGGTATTGGCTGTCATTTTGTGTTTTGAGTTTGTTGTATAAAAATGAAAACTTCTTTCCTCTCTTATATCCTTGCATATATTTGATTGCTAGTAGTCCTGATAGGTTATGCACAGGGCTAACCTTTTGCAGAAATTTATGTATGGTGTTCTGCAAATTGCAATTTGTAAAATATATGGTTCCAGAACGCTACATTCTGAACAATGATGGAACGTTTTAAAAGTTACTTTTTACGCTACTTAATGAACATCTTTAAATAAAGCAGACATTTTTATAATTGTGGTTTTCTTATCTTTAATTATCTTAGTAATCAATGTAATCAATCATAGCAATAGCCTTTTCCCATACAAATACTATTTTTTTCCATGGAATCTTTGTATTTCTCACATTTAGTTCATTTTGACAACCAGCTGAACACAGTCTTAGGTTGCTGCTTACTACAACACATTACAGAAGTAATTTTCAGAAATAAAGACCCAGCATAAGACTTAAGGAGTCTTAATATGTGTGATTCCGAAGAGACATGATATTAACATATTAGAAAAATAAAAATAATAAAGCCATACAAATATCAAGCAAACTGTGATTAAAAGTAGAACTAAATGCACTTAATAGTGCTTCAAAATGATGAAAATCAAGTGTCCATTAAAATTGTATGCCTCTGTGTATAAAATAGAGATGTGTCACCAATTGTAATTTCAATTAACTTAAACCATTTGATCATTCAAAAATAAACATCGAAATGATTGCCAACATTCTAAAAATTGAAAATTAATTAGTCAGAATATCAACAGAAAAATATATACTAAATGCTTTTGTTATTAACATAGTTACAAAACATCCATAGACTGTAGAAAATACACATTTTTCTCATGTACATATGGTATAGGCCATTCTTTGATATCACTCTGACTCTAGTCTCATCTCAGCTCTTCCAAGACTCCAAGCAGTGCCTAGATGTCCAAAAATCTGAGAATCCCATGACAGCGTGGGATAGGCTCAGTTAAACTCGCTGCTTTCCACCTCCCTCAGAGGCCATGCTTAGCAGCAGAGGGAACACAGACCTACACCTAAAGATATGGTTTAGTATTGGAGTTTTTGACTTGCTTGCCCAAGTCTGTAGATTCAATTTCCAGCATTGCAAGAAAAAGAGGACAATATTAATTCAGGAAAATATTTGTAATTATGTAGAATCACAGACTATAATAATCAGAGTTCACATAATTCATAGTTTGGGACTGATGTGGGTATATCGACATGAATGTGAAGAAGACAGTTGGTGATAGATTATGAGAGTGAAATAAAGAATAATCACAATACCTAGGGAATAATAAAATTTATTCACCAGAAATGAATAACACCATTAAAATGTTAGGTGACCATCATATCTCAAATTAGGAAAAAATTCAACATGGTGCTACAGACATTTATTTCCTGATGTGGTAATAATAAGAGAAGACAGGCTTACCACTTTTTTTTTTCCATTTTAAGTTTTAATTCTAATGGGAAGACCTCATGTATTCATACCATTATTTACTATTTTTAAAGAGTATACAGCTAACTAAGGTTAACAAAGTGTCAAGGTGCCATCAAGGTCAAACAAAGCTTAAAGCCTACTGACCTCATTGCTGGGATACAGGTTTATAATAGTAGCAAAGTTCACTTTCATTGCTATTTTTGGGTATTTCCGGGAGTACTTTTTTTCTGAAGGATTATGTCTGTCTATTCAGAGAAAATTATGGGGAAAAAAAAACAGCAAAAGAGTCATTGAATATCCAGTAACCATACCTGAGCAGTCCTGTTGCCCTGAAATAATCTTTCTAATTCTGTTTTTAAATCTCCTCAACCGATGTCACCACAGAAATGTGACCCATCTCAAGGGAAAGATTGACATTTCCATCCAACCTCTTCCATTACATATTTCTTTCAGTAATAGTTCAGCATAAAAAAAAATCTGTCACTTTTCTCTCAGCATAAGTAGTCAACTTGAAATCTGCCTCTGGTCACAATTGTAGTATTTTAAAATATTTTCATGTAAAATTCATGATTTTATATAACAAAGTCCTGTCGTTTTCTCCAAAAGAAACCTCTGAAAATAGTTTTAATCTATTTAAACTTACTAACAGTGTCTCTTTATCCCACAGTGGTAGGTGAGCTTGCATTTCATGCTAATTTTTAATGCTTTAAAAATATACTGCTGGTCGAGGCTTAGTGTTTAGGTTTTCCTTGCATACTGTAGGTCAGAGTAAACAAATTGATAGATCTAGAAAAATAAAAATCAAAACAAATAAACAACAGCAACCTGAACATTCTTCTGAAACCTGGTAAGTAGGGTGGTCTTTATTATTGCTTCGAAAAAATAAGTAATCTTTGAAGGCTTTGAAGCACCACAGTAACAAATATTCTGAGGGTTTAATTATATTGCAGGTCTTGCAAAGGTCATTTTATTCCCCATGTGCTCAGTGGCTTCAGAAAAGTGACCAGGACACTAAAAGGGTGACATGCTTGCAGATAGGGCCAGTTTCGCAGCTCTTGTATTCTCAATGGGATCCTATGATCAGAAGTAGCTTTATGCAATGTATTACAGCTGTAAAGAAAAAGTATTCACTAAACCCATGACTGATAGTTTAATAAGATTCATTCAATGTAGAGGAAACTTTTGCATATTTATTTCAGTGAGATAAAATATGACTTCTACCATACACATTTTATAAGTCCATTGCTGTCATGAAGTACATTACAACTAATCACCATGGGCAGTTATGCTACAATGGATTTCAATGTCATTCTCTCCATAACTCAATCAAAAATGGAGAAAGGAAGCCTATGTTGCTAAGCCTATGAATGACCACTGTCCTTGATAACACAGCTCCTTTATTCATAAGCCATCGAAAGCCTTTCATATTCTAGCACACTGGTGAATATATGCACTTAATTGTTAACATCTTTTGTTCATAAGATGAGCAAGTGGGCAGAGAACAAATTGTCTTCCCCAATTTTCTCATAGAGTAGGCTCTGTTAACGCACTTCACCCACAAATTTGTTTGCCATTCATTTGCAGTGGCATTCTTTCCACGTTCATGACTACCCACATATAATTATGAAGTCCCAAATCCAGAAATTGTTTTTCAATCAAGTAAATATATTTTCTAGGAAAAAAGAAGTGTACTGGGAAAATTGTCATGTATCACTAACATTCAAGGGTGTTCTAGAGAATGGATTATTGTATAGTAACATTCCAGGATACTTTACAAAATAAATGAAATCTGGGTCTTTATCTTCCTACTCTCTCAAATAATTATAGAAAATGTCCATTCCAGGTATAAGTGTGTGGTAAAACTAAACATGCCATATAGTAGAAAATGTAATGGCAGATCATAAATCTGCAGTTGTAGGATTCAGGCCCAATATAGAGTTAATAATTTCATATTTGTCATTCCCAACTGGTCCTTGTATATTCTTCTCTTGAAGTACACCCATAGGAGGAATACTACAAGGTCAAGTCCATTATTTCAAAAGTAAAAAAAAAATATTTCTAGAAATACCAGTACATTGTTTTGAAGTTCTAATGACCCAATTAGCAATTTACCTATCAGATACTAGCAAGAGCCCTGCATCACCAATATCTGCCACTACAATTTCAAAAATTTGTTAATATTATGGATGCATAAGGTCTACATAGCTCATTTACTTCTACAACATTCTGGCCCTAAATTAGAATTTCTTTGTTTCTATGCCTTGTCTATTAATTCCTGTTTTTCATTGTTTTGACGGAAATACCTGAGAAGATATGCAAGGATAATTCCAGAATAATGAATATGCTTCCTCCAAAACCCACTAAGCTCATTAGACACCTGGATTCTTCACAGCAAAGGAGAAATCTCCTGGAATAGAGTCCCTCAAGGCAGATTGCTAATTTAGGGGATCTCTGCTTGTAAACAACTTCCAAGAAGAGGGTTTAACAGGATCAGTCACCAGGACAGACAAAGGCAACCAACACTGTGATAGAAAGAACTCACAATACACAACTAGCTGGCAGCATGGTTTTCGTGTACAAGAATTACACAAGCTATAGTACCAAAGAAGCTTGCTTCAAGATCCACACCAGCCATTATCAGCTGGTAAGATGTCTCATCAGCAAAGTTCTTGGGATGAAAGGACTATAGACTTAAGTTTAAAAGTTGTTAGAGATGTCATTCTCATGAGCTCCACACTGGTGTTGTGGCACACAATTGGATCCTCTGGAAGGGGAGTCAGTGCTCTTGATTACCGAGCAATCGTGACTGCCCATATCCATAGGGATTGTGGATGTTTCAATAAAGTGCATTTTAATTTTACCTTATGAGATGCTAGTGAGCATATGGGAGCCTTGAAGGTTTTTATAATTTTAAAGTAACATATTTATCTAGTGGAGAAAAAAACTTCCAGAGTTTTCTATTTATGTATCATTTTTCTTTTAATTTTCTTGGTTATGTTTTTGTTAGTTTCTAGAGCATGATCTGAGACTTCCATTAGTTTTAGTAAATTCATTGTGGTTGTTACTTCAAGTATTTATTCTCTTATTTTCAATATTTTTCTCTATAAAATAATTCATACATGTATGCAGCATGTCTGATGTTTTGTGCGAAAGTCACTATAATGTGTTTGATTCTATTGTGACGTTCCAGTTGTATCAGATCTCCTACCAATAAATATTCCCCTCACAGAAATTCTCCAAAATCACAAATAAGTTTTTCCTACCAACTATGGATTCTGGGCTTTCTGTTCAGGTAAGACTTAGCAATGGATTTAAGTTTTGAAAGTTCTGAATTTGGGGGTATGGCACTGTGCCCTCACTTCCCTGATATATGGAGGGGAGGATACATTAAATGTCTCTTTCTTATGATGTAACAGTAACACCAAATAAAGGAATCTGTCAGTTGAGTTGAACTTGCTCAATCAGTTGATTTCCTGCTGTTTCATCAAGACATGAGCAATTCCCACAGGCAGTATGATTGCTTTCTTAGCTGTGGAAAGTCACACTCTATAGAGGATTGAGTGTGAGGTGTGTTACATGTTTCCGGATTAAACTGTGTCCAACACCCTTATCAGCTATAGCCAGCACATTAGTGCAAAATTACCTTTCAGATTTTTCTACGATCATAATTCTATCTCCAAGATGTCTAGTATCCATACTGACATATGACATATGACATACACTCTCAACTTCACGACAAGTAGCTGAAGTTCACAGAGGACTATAGCTTTGGTTATTTCATAAGTTGGTTTTTGTAAGTAGGGAACTCAAATACCCTCTACGTCCTTAAGTGTGAAACTCAAATAGCATGGTGAAAATAATCTGGCAGCTTAGAAATGTACAATTTGGATTTCATCCCAGACATATTGAGTCAGAAATTCTGGGAGTGAGGCCCAGCAATCTGTTTATTAAAATTTCCTTCAGGCTATTCTATTGCAGGTGAAAGTTTCAGAACTGACTTACTATTTCATATTCAACTATGATTTCAACACAGTATCTAGAAGGTCATCAGAACACCATCAAGTGATTCTCCACCAACTACTTCTTACTCCCTATTGAAAGACAAAAATTGAAGCAAGTTATGAATCAGGCACAAGTCGGAGCTATATGAACAATTATTATGGCAGAATTAGCTCACTAGACAGTCAATTATGATAGTCTCATAAATTCAAAGGCCTTTATTGCAATTTTTCTTTATGGATGACTGGAATCTAGAAAATGGTGTAATATCTCAACTTAAAACATTGTCTGGTAAACAAGAAAGCAGTTTATCCATGATGAAAGAGAATGAAACAGGAATGTAGAATTATTTCAAGAAGAAATGAGACAGATGACATTCTCGTATCCTTCCTGTGTTTTCTGATTTATTATAGAGCTGAATAACTCTTCCTTACAGTGAATTCTACTTATGTGGCCTACATATACTTATAGCTTAACAGGTACTTTTGTCAAGATATTTTCTAGGAAAAAATATATGCAAGATAACGGGTGCATAATACGCATTAGAAGCTTCTGCTTTATCACCAGTTCTTTGTGTTACTTATTTGACAATAAACTAGCTACTTTATTTCTATATTCAAATGAGGAGTTCAAATAACATCTTAAGACAAAGAGTAACTTTGTGTTCCACTTAAAGACCACATCACAGTCTTCTTTTAAAAATGCGTATTCACTTTACTCAGTGTGTGTGTGTGTGTGTGTGTGTGTGTGTGTGTGTGTGTGTGCGCGTGCGCGTGCGCGCAATATGTATGTATGTGTAACCAAATGAATACAGGGTTGGCAAAAATCAGAAGAGGTGGAACATCTGCCAGAACTGGAGTTTCAGAAAGTTGTGTAACTCATGTTCTGGGTACTGAGCAAGGTCCTTTGCAAGGGGAGTAAGAAATCTAAACACTGAATCATTCCTCAGTACCAAATGCTCCTGCCCTCCTTCTCCACCACCTCCTCCTCCTCTTCTTGCTCCTCCCTTCTTTCTTCTTTTATTGATTTCCTTTATGTGTGTAGAAAATTTATTTCGTCCTGGGAATGCTTTCATGGCAGCATGTGGGCAGGTACGTACAGACTAATTAGTGCAGTAGGAATGCCCGCCAATACACAAACACAGCTTAATTACTTTATCCAGTATCCTAATGATAGCAAACCACTGCAAGTCACACCTGGGAGGCCTGGTTTATCTTTTAAACAGCCACGTTTCTAAACATTGATAATTGAAGGTTCTGAAAATGAAAACACACACATGTATATATATTTACACACACACACACACACACACACACAAGAGTGTGATCACCCACTATAAGGTAAGAAGTGTTTCCTGATATATATTCACATATTTAGCTAAGCTCTAAAGGATGAAATTTACTACACATTGACTGTAAGTGCCACTTCTGTGAAAGCTGAGTACAGCAGTGAATCTATTTGCCTGGTCTTAGATATTTTTTCTGTAACGTAGTCCCAGGAAGTTCCAAGGAAGAATATGAGAATGTAATGGCATTATTGTTCATTAAAATGAGCAAGAAATATACCATTTTCATATGACAAATATTTTGAATTCTTACTACCAACGACCACAGAACAATGAAATTTATAATTTATTTATAAGCTACAGTAGAGGCTTGAAATTTAATCTCAACTTTTTCATAGTTTAGAGAAGGAAACTAAAAGCCCAAGTCCTAACTGTGCCACATATTAAGTTTATGGCCTAACCAGACAACTTAGTGAATCCCTGTATCACAATAAAGAGTAAATGGAGAATTGGGTATAGAAGATTGGAAGATTTCAACACCATACACGGGAGGCTCTGTGTCCAATACTCTAAAATGCAACGCTACTTGCCTACTAAAAGGAAGAAAACACTTTAAATTAATTTGATGTTTATGTTATAAATGTGAGAACAGAAGGATAATTTTCTATTAAAACTATAGATATTAATTACATCTTAATTTTATGTGCATTTTTAGCAATGATAATAAATGTCATAGGGTCCAGTTTCTAGGCTATCTTCCTCTTCCAATACTGAAATGCTGTAATGACCCAGTCTGTTTCTTCTATTTTCTTCTCAGATTTGGTTGTTCAGTTTTTACCTTTCTCTTTCCTCAGCTATCTAGACATCTCACCAAGTGACAAAATACAGCAATTTTCCTTGGTTGAATGTAGCTTCACTTAGCATACGTGTTCTAGCAGTCTATCCAAGTGGAGGAATGTGTAGACTTTCTACTGACTTCTATGATGAACAATATTTCAATTTTCCTATGAATTATATTAATTTTTCTTACTTGAAGGAATTTCATGTCCTATCTTTAGGTTCCTACTACCAATGTTTTTATTTTCCTTTATTTCTTTCTATCTCCCTATCTTTCTTTCTTTCTTCCCTTCTTTCTTTCTTTCTTTCTTTCTTTCTTTCTTTCTTTCTTTCTTTCTTTCTTTTCTTTTCGATGTAGCTGATTAAAATGAACACAACCAGATAAATAATATCCACAGAATTTAAATTGGTCTGAAGCCTCAAAAACACATGTAAATTATTTTGTTGTTTTGTAACGTAGGCCTCCTTCATGGGTTCGATGTAAAGTCTCACATGACTATGTACATTCAGCTCACAATTGATAACTATGACAATTTGTGTTTGCTACTTATTTGAATCCCTTTTTCTGAAAACAATCAGTTCAAAGTCCCTAGCCTATCTTCAAATAGTATTTTAAGTTACAGTAAAACAGTATGAATTCCATCTATAGTCCTGTTACATGTTGTCATACAAGCTATTTACAGCATATTGCATTTCATTTATTGTTTTCTCCAAGATCTTAAGGCTTTTCGAATCCAATTTCTACATATCAATTTTTGTGAACTCTCTTTCTTTGAGGGTTCTTCAGGTTTACATGTTTTATCCTAGGACTCTTAGAGTTTTAATGTTAATATATTTATGTGGGTTGATGCTTTTAGGTGATGTTTTTCAAAGTTTATATTTTGTACTACAGTTACTATATTCACAATCATCATCACTATTGTTGTGAATATGGAAAGAGAGAGAGAGAGAGAGAGAGAGAGAGAGAGAGAGAGAGAGAGAGAGAAAGAGTGTGTCCATGTGCTAAAATCGTACACATAATACGCATAGTGATAACTGACACAGAAACAAATTTTGAAAGTCAATTCTCAGCTTCCACTCTGTGTTTTTGGTAACATCGTGTGGCTTTCAGACTTTTCCATTAATATTTGAATCTTCCATGCCATCTTACTAGCTCTTTATTCCCTTAAAAAAACAACAGCAGCGAAAACAACAGAAACAAAAACCAAAAAAGCCCAGCATTTTCTAAAACTTTGACATCACTCTAAGGGGTGTATATATCCATTCTTCTCAACATTGTTTTCTTCTGAAACAGTACCATTGTGGAGGAATATAATTGTGGACTGTGGGCATTTTTGTAAAAGTGCATTTGTCCACACTTGCAGTAGTTTATTTCCAAGTTCTCTTTTGGTGTATTTTTATTTCTGTTGATCTCTAACTGCATTTTCTTATGAGTGGAAAAATCTGTAAGGTTTAAATAATTTTGAACTTTTAAAGATGCATTTTGCCTACCATGAAAAATACATAGCAGAAATCGCTTGTGCACTTGAGAGATTTTTGTCTTTTGCTGCTGTTATGTAGATTTTCTTGTACATGACTATTAAGGGTAATGTGCCTATTTTTTATTTGAGTTCTCTGTTTCTGTGCTGACATACTGCATGGTTACATCTACAGCTGAAAGCCGAGCCCTGTGGATTTCTGTCATCATTTCTGCACACTTCCTATTTCTTCCATTTGCGCTGGAAGTTTCTGCTTTCTATAGTTGAATGCTTTAATATAGGATGGTTGGTTATCAGAAAACTTACGATTTTACAATATTTGTCTTTTTATCATTGTGTATGATGTCTACTTGTTTCACAAATATCTGTTGACTTCCGTCCTTGGTTCCTATTTCATAGAATATGTTTTCCATCCTTTTACAGAATCTAGTCTGTGTATTCACTTAAGATTCATGTCACCTTTGTAGGTGTTGCCAGGTCCTGTGCTCTGTTTTCCTTATTTATTTTTAATTTATCATTCTATCTTTTACTGTGAAATTATTAATAAATCACTGTAATAAAAGAACTCTGATGTTCTGTTTATCCTTTGTTGTAAGTCTAACACCTTTATCATCTATATCTTTTTTCTATGATTTATTTATTGTTTTTTTATTGATCCTTTTGTGGAGGAACATTTTTATTACATTTTAATTTATTTTGGATATATTCCATAATATTTCCTTTGTAATTACCACTACACTTACATAAACATTTTAAAATTATTACAATGAATCTTACATTGGTAGCTTCTTTACTTCAGTCACTTCCAAAAATTTTACACCTATATATCTTTGCTCATTTCATTTTTTATTATTCATTACACAAATTACTTATTCTTATATACAGTTTAGCTCAGATTTATAATTAGAGTTTATGTTTCATTTGCTGAAAATATCTCTCCAAGTTAAACAATGCTTATAACCAATCAAGGATTGTGGGACAATCCTAAATTTTCAGTACAAAGAACCCTGAGTCACAAAAGACTTATGTGTTTTGAGGCTAGCCTGTGCTATATCAGGAATCAGTCCACTTGTGCTCTAGAGTGACACCATACTGTAGATTAAATACATTGAATAGATGTGTTTCCAGGTGTTATTACTGGAGTCTCTATCTTTACTTTAGAAATGAGTTTTCCATTTATTGTGTTTCTCTTTTATATTTTGGGATCTTTATCTTCAAAACTCTCACAAGACAGATCTAGCTGTGGCTCTTTTTTTCTCAGGTGATCCACATACAAATTACTCTACTGTAGTTATCTGAAGAATTAAGATGTTCTTTCAGTTATACCATGTATGTTTCTTAGTATACGTGAGATTTTCTATTGCTATCTGTATATATGGTAAAAACATATCTATTGTCTCAGTAAACATAGCCCAATGTCATACAGGTAGAATGTTTTTTAATCATCCTTTTGGAAGTTCCATGAAGCATCTTCCCTAGATGTTTTTTTCAGGAAGCTTCTGCCTGTGAGTCCTACTTTTGAAGTACTTGTTTCTACTCAAGATTTCTGCCTAGCGTTTGTCTTTGGTACTACACAGTCTGGTGTTACAAATTTATGTTCCTTTTCTCTACCTCCCATATTTGTCTGTGTCTGTCAGAAATTAGATTCAGGCAAAATAAAATCAGACCTCCAGGGAGACATGGATAAAAGTCACAAGATGTGACACGTGTTTCATTGTTCTCTCTCCAGGGAAATGTTAGATGTTTTCTCCTGTGGGACTGGGCTATGCAGCAGAAGGCCCTATAGTAAATAAATGTCAGACATTTGACTTCCAGTTTTGATGCAGTTCTTAGATTGCCTGTATTATGGGAACGTTTCAGCTAGATTCTATACATCCCACAAAGTGATCCATTTAACATTCTTACATCATTTTATTTCTCATTAATAAAAATGGCTTTTTCCATTTCTGAATTCTAACTAATGCTATAGTTCTTTAAGGATGTTTTATAATCCAGAGGAGCAAATTTATTTTTATACATTTGCACAAACATATGAATCCAAGTAGTTTTCAACTGCTGTACATCTAAAAACATTAAGGAATTTCTATGTCATTGACAATAGGTTATGCACAGGAATAGAAGATGAAAGAATATGGCTAACAACTTTGTTAGAAACACTATCATTTGGAATATGAGATGTGTAGCAATTTAAACCTTTGATATTAGACGATACTTCTTATTTATAAGACATACATGCTTTTTATTAAAATTGTATTGATTTCACAGTGCCAAAGACTCCATTTGATCTGGGCAAATGATACTTCTTGTAGCAGCAGAAGATTAAAAAAAGCCTTCACAGCTGATGTGACTATTTCTGTAATTTGAGTACATATCATTGAGGCTTTTGTGGACTTTATTAGAGAAAAATTACCATGATATTTGCACACAATATATTTATGACAAATTCAGGCTCTGAAATTAGAAAATTTAGAGTTGAAATGCCAATTGAGTGATCTTGTACAAGTCAGTTAATTTCTGGGAAGCTTCATTTAGTCATAGCTAACATACTGCTAAAATAGCATATGTTTAACAATGTTATTCTGGAGAATAAATGCTAGCAATAGCAGTAGACGAATGAATAGCAATGGAGGTAGTAGGAGCTAATATACTGACAGCTCTGCTTCTGTTTGGCAGAGCTATAAGAGATTTACATTTATTAATTCATAGCACATTTTTGGATCACAATATTAACACTCAATAAATGTTAACTCATTGCCATTACTACTGCCACTATTCATGAAAAGCACCAAATTGAGTTTGATTACAAAATTACTTGACAGGTCACTAGAAAATGTCTGCATCGAAAGACGCAATAAAGAATTCTAATTTTAGAGGAGAGTAACACCATTTATTACAGAAAACAAGTCTGTAGATCCTGTGATCTACATCTTTCTGTGACATTAGAAATTCCTTCAAGGAAAGTATGATATGGACAACAAAAAAAATCTTAGCATCCAGATTGTTTTTTGCTACAAGATTTTTAGAGGTCCCCATTATCACAGCAACAGTCCTTTTTAATGCTATGACATTTTTACTGACAAATCAATGCTTTTTTATTTTCAAAATTATTGTATTTTGGCAACTCAATATGTAAGAATTATGCTTACATCATTTACACTCCTGCCTCTCCTCTTACCAACACTTCTCTCTACCTACTCCTTCTTAGTTTCATGATTTCTTTGATAAATTTATTATTATTCATATGTACACATACACTCAGAGAGAGAGAGAGAGAGAGAGAGAGAAAGAGAGAGAGAGAGAGAGAAAGAGTTGCTGTTAAATACATGTGTTTGGGGAAGACCATTTGGTATTGGTTGAGGGGAAATTTACAGAACCCATTGTAGATGAAGAGTTAGTGTTAATTGAGAATCGTTTATTTTATTTTTTTTACCACAGACCAGCCTCTTGACATTACTGGTATACATTTTAAAGGGATTCCATGGTTCTATACCTAGTTTCCATTGGTATATAACCAAAACCTTCAGGTGTGCTGTTGATGAGGTTATATTGATACAGGATTTCTCATAACTGGCATAAGTACCTTGAAGTTACTGTAGACTAGGTTGACCCCAAACTAACAGAAATCGCCCACTTGCTGTCTCCTGTGTTCTTTTTTTTGACCTCTCTAACTAAACATATGTCATTTATTGTTATGTTTTATATCACAGATCTTAGGACTTTCCCTAATAGGTAAAAAATCTGAAAGTGTTAAAGTACATAGGAATGAAGTAAATGGCTTTTTTCCCAATAAGGACTGCTTCATTACATACAAACACATGAATACAGTCAAGTATTTTTTTGCTTGTTAAATTTTTTAAAATGTATTTTTCTTGGATATTTTATACATTTACATTTCAAATGTTAGCCATTTTTCCCCTTCCCATACACCTATCCCTGCTACTATGAGGATGTTCCGACTCCCACACACCCACTCCAACTACAACGCCCTGGCCTTCATAGGACCAAAGTCTTATCCTCCTAGTGACAATGCTATCATCTGGTACATATGTGGCTGGAGTTGTGGGTCTCTCCATTTGAACTCATTGGTTGGTGGTTTAGTCCCTGGGAGCTCTGGTGGGGTCTGATTGTTTGATATTGTTGTTTTTCCTATGAAGTTGCAAAACCATTTAGCTCCTTCAGTCTTTTCTTTAACTCCTTCTTTGGGGTCCCTTTGTTCAGTCCAATGGTTAGCTGAAACCATCCTCATTTGTATCAGTAGGGCCCTGGCAGAGCCTCTCTGGAGACACCCATATCTAACTCCTGGAAAAAAAGCACTTCTTGGCATCAGCAATAGTGATTGGTTGGGTGGCTGCATATGGGATGGATATCAAGGTGGGGGAGTCTCTGGATGACTTTTTTAAGTCCCTGCTCCACTCTTTGTGCCTGTATTCCTCCCATGAGTATTTTGTTGTTCCTTCTAAGAAGGAAAGAAACATCCACATTTTGGTCTTCCTTCTTCTTGAGATTCATATGATCTGAGAATTTTTTTCTTAAGTATTCCAAAGTTTTGGGCTAATATCCACTGATCAGTGAGTGCATACCATGTGCATTTTTTTGTAACTGGGTTACCCCATTCAGGATATTTTCTAGACCATCCATTTGCCTAAGAATTGCATGTAGTCACTGTTTTTAATAGCTGAGTAGTACTCTATTGTGTAAATGTACCTTATTTTCTGTATCGATTCCTCCACTGAAGGACATCTTGGTCCTGCTTCTGGCTTTCAAGCTTCTGGATACCATAAGTAAGGCTGCTATGAACAGGCTGGAGCATGTGTCCTTCTTAGATGTTCGAGCATCTTTTAGGTATATGCCCAGGAGTAGTATAGCTGGGTCCTCATAACTGGTGCTATGTTTAATTTTCTGAGGAACCACCAGACTGATTTCCAGAGTTGTTGTACTAGCTTACAATCCCACAACAATGGAGGAGTGTTCTTATTTATCCTCACAAGCATCTTCTGTCACCTAAGTTTTTTATCTTAGCAATTCTCACTGGTGTGACGTGGTACCCCATGGTTGTTTTAATTTATATTTCTGTGATGAATAACAATGTTGAACATTTCCTTAGATACTTCTCAGCCACTCCATATTCCTGAGTTGAGAGTTCTTTGTTTAGCTGTTTACCCCATTTTTAAAATAAGATTATATGATTCTCTGGAGTCTAAGGTCTTGAGTTTTTTGTATATATTGGATTTTTGCCCAGTATCGAAGTTAGGATTGGCAAAGACATTTCCCCAATCTGTTGGATGCAATTTTGTCCTACTGACAGTGTCTTTTGCCTTACAGAAGCTTTGCAATATTATGAGGACCCATTTGTCGATTCTTCATCTTAGAACATAAGCCATTTGGTGTTCTTTTCAGGAAATTTACCCCTGTGCCTGTCCATTTGAGGATCTTCCCCACTTTCTCTTCTTTTAGTTTCAGTGTGTCTGGTTTTATGTGGAGTTTGTTTATCTCCTGGGAACTGAACTTTGTCATAGAGATAAAAAATGATCAATTTGTATTCCGCTACATTTTGACCTTCAGTCGAACCAGCACAATTTGTTGAAAATGCTATCTTTTTTTCCATTGGATGGTTTTAGCTTCTTTGCCAAAGATCAAGTGACCATAGGTGTGTGGGTTCAATTCTGGGTCTTCAATTCTATTCCACTGATCTACCTACACGTCTCTATGCCAATACCATGCAGTTTGCATCACGATTCCTCCTGAAGTTCTTTTATTTTTGAGAATAGTTTTCCCTATCCTGAGATTTTTGTTATTCAAAACTGTTCTTTATAACTCTGTGAAGAATTAAGTTGGAATTTTGATGGAGATTACATTGAATCTACAGATTGCTTTCAGTAAGATGGCCATTTTTACTGCCAATCTATGAGGATGGAAGATTTTCCAACTTTGAGATCAATCTTAATTTCTTTCTTCAGAGACTTGAAGTTCTTTTCATAGAGATCTTTTACTTCTTGTTTAGAGTCACACCAAGGTATTTTACATTATTTATGGCTATTGAGAAGGGTATCATTTTCCTAATTTCTTTCTCAGACTGTTTATTCTTAGAGTAGAGGAATGCTACTGATTTGTTTGAGTTAATTTATATCAATCTAATTTGCTCAAGTTGTTTATCAGCTGTATGAGTTCTCTGGTGGAATTTTTGGGTCACTTAAGTATACTATCATATCATCTGCAAATAGTGATATTTTGTTTTCTTCATTTCCTATTTGTAGCCCTTTGAACACCTTTTGTTGTTTAATTGTTTAATTGCTCTGGCTTGCACTGCAAGTTCAATATTGAATAAGGAAAGAGAAAGAGAGAGAGAGACAGAGACAGAGACAGAGACAGAGACAGAGAGAGAGAGAGAGAGAGAGAGAGAGAGAGAGAGAGAGAGAGAGAGAGAGAGTTGTCAATCTTGTCTTGTCTCTGGATTTAGTGGGATTGCTTCAAGTTTCTCTCCACTTAGTTTGATGTTGATTATTGGTTTTCTGTGTATTGCTTTTGCTATGTTTAGGTATGTGTCTTGAATTCCAGATCTTTAGAAGACTTTTATCAGCAAGGGGTGTACAATTTTGTCAAATGCTTTCACAGCAGCTAATGAAATGGTCATGTGGTTTTTTTTTTTTTCCTGAGTACATTTATATAGTAGATCACACTGATGGATTTCTGTATATTGAACAATACTGGCATCCTTGGGATGAAGCCTACTTGATTGTGGTGAATGATCATTTTGATGTGTTCATGGACTTGGTTTGCGAGAAATTTATTGAGTATTTTTGCTTCAATACTCATGAGGGAAATGGGTCTGAAGTTTTCTTCCTTTGTAGCATCTCTGTGTGCTTTAGGGATAAGCATAATTGTGGCTTCCAAAAACAAATTGGGTAGTTAGTATTCCTTCTGTTTCTATTTTGTGGAATGTTTGAAAAGTATTGGTATTAGGTATTCATTCAAGTTCTGATAGAGTTCTATACTAAACCCATCTGGTCCTGGGTTTTTCTTAGTTGGGAGACTTTTAATGACTGCTTCGATTTCTTTAGGGGTTTTGGGACTGTATAGATGGTTTTCAAGATCCTGATTTAACTTTGGTGAATGTTATGTGTCAAAGATTTATCCATTTCATCCATATTTTCCAATTTTGGTGAGTATAGGCTGTGGTAGTAGGATGATTTTTTTTAATTTCCTCAGTTTCTGTTGTTTTGTCAATTTTCATTTCTGATTTTGTTAATTTGGACACACTCTCTGTGCCCTCTGGTTAGTATAGCCAAGGGTTTATCCATTTTATTGATTTTCTCAAGGAACCAACTCTTGTTTGGTGATTCTTTGTATAGTTCTTTTTGTTTCTACTTAGTTGATTGCAACCCTGAGTTTGATTATTTCCTCTTGGGTGAATTTGCCTTTTTTTGATCTGGAGCTCTCAGGTGTGCTATTAAGATGTAAGGGTATACTATCACTTATTTCTTTTTGGAGACACTCAGACCTATGGGTTTTCCTCTTAGCACTCCCCCCACTATGTCTTATAAGTTTGGGTATTTTATGCTTTCATTCTCATTAAATTTTAAAAAGTCTTTAATTTCTTTCTTTATTTCTTCTTTGACCAAATTGTCATCAAGTAGAGAGCTGTTCAGCAAATGTGCATATATGGGATGCTGTTGTTGTTGCTGTTATTGAAGACCAGCCTTAATCCGTGGTGATCTGATAAAATGCATGGGATTAATTCCATCTCTTTATCTACATTGAGGCCTGTTTCTTGAGCAATTGCACACTCAATTTTTGAGAAGGTACCATGAGGTACTGAGAAGAAGGTATATTCTTTTGTTTTAGAATGCAATGTTCTATAGATATCTGTTAAACATATTTGATTCATAACTTCTGTTAGTTTCACTGGGTTTCTGTTTAACTTTATCTTCCGTAATCTGCGCATTGATGAGAGTGGTATGTTGAAGTCCCCTACTGCTGTTGTATGTGGTCCAATGTATTGTTTGAACTTTAGTAAAATCTTTCATACATGTAGGTGCCCTTGCATTTGGAGTTCAGAATTGAGAGTTTATCTTGGTAGATTTTTCCTTTATTGAGTTTAAAATGTCTTTCCTTATCTTTTTTGATAACTTTTTGTTTAAATTTGATTTTACTTAACAATAGAATGGATAATCCAGCATGTTTCTTGGGACCATTTCCTTGGCAAATTATTTTCTAGCATTTTATTATGAGGTGGTATCTGTCCTTGTCACTTAGATCTCAGAAGATGGAAAGATCTCCCATACTCATGGATTAGCAGAATTAATATAGTAAAAATGGTCATTTTGCCAAAAGCAATCTACAGATTCAATGCAATCCCTATCAAAATTCCAAATCCATTCTTTATAGAGTTAGAAAGAGCTATTTGGAAATTCATTTGAATAACTAAAAACCTAGGATAGCAAAAACTATGCTCAACATAAAATAACTTCTGGGGGAATCACCATCCCTGACCTCAAGCAGTATTACAGAGCAATAGCGATAAAAGCTGTATGGTATTGGTATGGAGACAGGCAGGCAGATCAGTGGAATAGAATTGAAGACCCAGAAATGAACCCACACACCTATGGTCACTTGATCTTTGATAAAGATGCTAAAACCATCCAATGGAAAAAAAGATAGCATTTTCAACAAATGGTGCTGGTTCAACAGTCAGCATGCAGAAGAATGCAAATTGACCCATACTTA
Organism: Rattus rattus; assembly: GCF_011064425.1. Lineage (NCBI taxonomy): Eukaryota > Metazoa > Chordata > Mammalia > Rodentia > Muridae > Rattus > Rattus rattus. Next base: position 32,438,437 of record NC_046165.1, on the reverse strand, counting down.
TTGCCCTGTTCAAAGTTTAAGTCCAAGTGGATCAAGGACCCCCACATCAAACGAGACTCAAACTAAGAGAAGAAAAAGTGTGGAAGTGTCTTCTTCACATGGGCACTGGGGAAAATTTCCTGAACAAAACACCAAAGGTTTATGCTCTAAGATCAAGAGTCAATAAATGGGGCCTCATAAAACTACAAAGTTTCTGAAAGGCAAAGTATTCTGTCATTAGGACAAAAGGGCAAACTACAGATTGAGTAAATATCTTTACCAATCATACATCCAATACAGGTCTTAATATTCAAATTATACAAAGAACTCAAGAAGTTAGGCTCCAGAGAGCCAAATAACCCCATTAAAGATGGGGTACAGAGCTAAACAAAGAATTCTCAGCTGAGGAATATTGAATGGGTGAAAAGTATCAAAGAAATGCTCAACAACCTTAGTCATCAGGGAAATGCAAATCAAAACAACCCTGAGATTTCACCTCATACCAGTCAGAATGACTAAGATCAAAAATTCAGGTGACAGCAGATGTTGGCAAGGATGTGGAGAAAGAGGAACATTCCTCCATTTTTGGTGGGATTGCAAACTATTACAACCATACTGGAAATCAATCTAGAGGTTCCTCAGAGAATTGCACATAGCACTACCTGATGACCCAGCTATACCTCTCTTTGGCATATACTCAGAAAATGCCCCAACATACAACAAAGACACATGCTCCACTATGTTCATAGCAGTCTTATTTATAATAGCAAGAAGTGGAGAGAACCCAAATGCCCTTCAACAGAGGAATGGATACAGAAAATATGGTACATCTACAAAATGGAATACTTCTCAGCTATCAAAAATAATGACTTCATGAAATTCATAGGCAAATGGTTTGAACTATAAAATATCATCCTGAGTGAGGTAACCATATCACAGAAAAATACCTATGGTATGCACGCATTGATAAGTGGATATTAGCCCAAAATTCACAGTCCACATGAAGTTCAAAAAGAAGTATGACCAAAGTGTGGATGCTTCACTTCTTAAATGGTGGAACAAATATATTCATACAAGGGTATAAGGAGCCAAAGTTTGGAGCAGAGACTGAAGTAACCAGATATAGATGTCTCCTGATAGACACATTGAGAAAATGTCAAATACAGAGGTCAATGCTAGCAGCAAACCATTGAACTGAAAATGGGACCCCTGTAGGAGGAATTAAAGTAAGGATTGAAAGAGCTGAAGGGGCTTGCAACCCCATAAGAAAAACAATACCAACCAACCAGAGCTCCCAGGGACTAAACCACTAACCAAAAAATATACATGGACTAACCCATGGCTCCATCTAAATATGTAGCAGCAGATAGCCTTGTTGGACACCAAAGTAAAGAGAAACCCTTAATCCTGCCAAGGTTGGACCCCCAATGTTAGGGAATGTTAAGGTGTGGCAGGAAGGGGGAGTGGTTGAGGAGGGGAATACCCTTATAGAAGGATATTAGCTTTCTATTGGATGTGGGGTTAGTGAAGATTTTTTCCCCATCTACAGGTTGCTTATTTGTCTTGTTACTATGTCCTTTGTCTTACAGAAGCTTTCCAGTTTCATGAGGTCCCATTTATTAATTCTTGATCTTAGAGCGTGAGCCATTGGAGTTCTGTTTAGGAAATTTGCCCCTATGCCAATGAGTTCAAGGCTTTTTCCCACTTTCTCTTCTATTAGATTCAGTGTATCTCATTTTATGTTGTGGTCCTTGATCCACTTGGACTTGAGCTTTGTACAAGATGACAAATACTGGTCTATTTTCATTTTTCTACATACAGTCAACCAGTTAGACCTGCACCATTTATTAAAAATGCTTTCTTTTTTCAATTGCATATTTTGACTCTTTGCTAAACATTAAGTGTGTAAGTGTGGTGTTTTATTTCTGGGTCTACAATTCTATTCCACTGATCATCATGTCTGGTATATATCAATACCATGCAGTTTTAATCACTATTGATCGGTAGTAGAGTCTGAAGTCAGGGATGGTGATTCCACCAGCCATTCAAAAATTGCAAATAGATCTACCTAAAAACCCAGCAATACCACTCTGGGAATCTTCACAAAAGATGCCCCACCATGCCACAGAGTCAAGTGTTCTAGTATTTTCATAGTAGCCTTATTTGTGAGAGCTAGAAGCTGTAAATAACCCAGATATCTCATGACCGACGAATGGATACAGAAAATGTGGTTCATTTACACAGCAGAATACAACTCAGCTATTAAGAATGAGGACATCCCGAGTTCCACAGGCAAATGGATGGAACTAGAAAGTATCACCCTGAGTGAGGTACCTCAGATCCAAAAGAACATGCATGGTATTTACTCACTTATAAGTGGATATTAGCAAAAAGAATAATACCCAAGACACAGTCCCCAGAACTTCAAAAGATCAACAAGAAGAAGGGCCTAAGTGAGGGTGCCTCAGTCCCATTTTGAGGGAGAAGAAAGCAACCACAAGGGAGTTGGGAAGGAGGGACCTGAGGGAAAGGAGAAGGGGGTGGTAGAATAGGGGAACATGATCTGACATTGGGTGGAGGAAAAGGTCTAAAGCCCTGGGTCAGCAGAAAATGTGGAAACAGGGGATCTCTGAAGGATGGATGTTGGTAGGACCCTCAAGAATGTACCAGAGACCTGGAAAGTGAGAGACTCTTGGGAATCAAAGTCAAGGGACCCTAGTTGACACGTCCTACATTCCAAGAGGAACTTGTTGATCCCACCTCCAGCAGAAAGAAAGGGCATTCACGTGGGATAAGTTTGCTATCCCACAGTTAAATTTCTCACTCATAATTGTTCCTGTCTGAAAGAACTACAGGGATGGAAATGGAGAAGAGCCTGAATAAAAGAAGGGTCAGGAACAGGTCCAAAGTGGAACCCAGCTCAAGGAGACGCAACAAGGCCTGAAACCATCACTGAGGCTATGGAGCGCTCACAAAAAGGGCCTATGATGACTGCCCTCCAAAAGACCAAACAAGCAGCTGGAAGAGTCAGATGCAGATATTTGTACCAGACCAATGAATGTCAGAAGCTGCTGACAACTGTGGTTGAATTAGGGAAAAGCTAGAAGAGGCTGAAAACAAGGACCCTGTAGAAAGACGAGCAGTCTCTGTTTAACCTGAACCCCTGAGATCTCTCAGATACTGTATCATCGACAAGGGAGTTGTTACGAGGCCCCCAACACATATACAGCAGAGGCTCAGAGAGTTTAGAGATCTGGTGGCAAAAACGGGACAGGGTTGGGACATCCTCATGGAGTTCGGTAAGGGGAGGAAATATGAAAAGTGGGAGAGTTGGAGGGTAGACAGGGAGTGGAATGAAATCTGGAGTGCAAATGAATAATTAAATAAATATAAAAATAAATAAATCGATAAATGTAAAGTTTAACCATGTGCATTGTTAACAGTTATCAGGAAGAAAAGAGACCATGAATTTGAAAGAGAACAATGAGGGATATATAACAAAAAGGGAGAAAACGGAAAGGGGAAATACCATAATTAAATAATAGTTTCATAAGATAAAGTATTTTTTAAAAAAACAGGTAGCAATAAAGACAGGACACAAAGAACAGGACACAATGGAAACCTTGCAACTAAAGTCCCAGCAACTATTATCTACTTTTAAATCAAGATGATAAAAACTTGTAATGGAGAAATGATAGCCTTTCAACACATGGTTCTAACAAAATTGGACAGAGAAAATGGATGTCTAAGAGGATTGCTTAGGGATAAATATGATAAAAGTAGAAGATGCACTTTGGATCAAATAGACATTATAAAATCTATCATATCTGCAATAAATTCATACAAATAAGTTAGTAAAAATAAATTTACACATAAAAAACTCATCTCTTAACCTAGTATTGTTATTACTCCTGTATTGTCTACATTTTAAACCACTAACAAGTAGTTTTATGATTTTTAAAATCACTCATTATACATGATGTTCTATTATCTTACATCCATTATAACTTGTTAGAAACTTTTAATACAGCATGACACCAGAAGGCAATTCTGATAGACAAAGATACTTAAATATTACTCCATCTATATTTTATTATTTTATTAATCATACTGGAAAGTTATGTAATTTTGTCAGAAAGAAAGGGGTACCAAGCAGTTTCAAAATTACCCAAAATATTAAGTATGACAGTTTAAAATTGTCAAATACATTGTCATTTCTTAAAATGTTTTTCTTGTGAAAAAGAAATGAATAATCTTAAGTCTCCTTATCAACTTAAAAATTTAATAAAAAGGGAAATTATTGATACTTGATTAATATCCAATGTACTTCCTATTATTTAAATCAGAATACTATAATTTAGTGATGTTTTTCATCAGGAACATTCACTTTTGGCAGAATTCATTCCATTACCTTCTCTGATTATCAAAGAATAAAAATTAATCACACACATGTAAAATTACAGTGTCTAAATTGTCTCAATTATTTGAATGTCTTTTCAATCATAGACGAAAAAGAACTTCAACTGTAATTCAGTCCAAGGACAGAAAATTTCTTCTAGATTAACAGAGTTGCAGGCCAGCCAAATTTATCATAATTTCTTGAACATGCTTTAATTCCCAAAAATATGTGATATCCTTTCCCCATCATATTTTTCCATTATATTTGATGATTTTTCTTCTTTGATTTTGGTATCTTATACATTCAACCATGTAGACTCATTTTGTTTACATTTGTCATAATTTATTAGAGATAAAACTCAAAATAGGCCAATAATTCTTAATCATACACAGTGATAGTACATTATATATCTTTTGATACTAACATCTATGCCCAATGATAAAAATTATTGCATATATTTTCTTTAGTATAAAGAAAATAGAGGCATGAGTGTAATGCAAAGTAATGTTCTTGTTAGTGAAGAGATTTACCAACTCTAATTTTTACACAAAATATATACTATTAAAATCTATATTCAACATTGGTACAAAATGTGAGTGGGGGTGTTGGTAGTAATTTATATAACAAGACTGCAATTTTGACCTGTACGCCTCAATGAATGATTATTCCTGATTACCTACTTTTTAAAAAACTGTTGGACATATACTTTTCTCTCATCCAATGGATCCCAAGTGCAGTTTTCACTCTTAATAATTCCTTTCCAACACAACAACTCTCCTCCAGATCCATTCCCCCTCTGTTTTGTTTTTCAAGGGAGTAGGACTCCAAGAGACAACAAGCAAACAGGACAAAACAAGATATGATAAGTCAAGGCAAAAGCCATTATATCGAGGCTGAAAAAGGCAATCCAATAGGAGGAAGAGTCTAATAGCAGTCAAAAGAGTCAGAGATACATCTGCTCCCCCTCTTGGACTACCACAGAAACAGACCCCTTTTTTCTTTTTTTTTTCTTTTTTTTTTTTTATTAACTTGAATATTTCTTATATACATTTCGAGTGTTATTCCCTTTCCCGGTTTCCGGGCAAACATCACCCTCCCCCCTCCCCTTCCTTATGGGTGTTCCCCTCCCCACCCTCCCCCCATTGCCGCCCTCCCCCCAACAGTCTAGTTCACTGGGGGTTCAGTCTTGGCAGGACCCAGGGCTTCCCCTTCCACTGGTGCTCTTACTAGAATATTCATTGCTACCTATGAGGTCAGAGTCCAGGGTCAGTCCATGTATAGACTTTAGGTAGTGGCTTAGTCCCTGGAAGCTCTGGTTGCTTGGCATTGTTGTACATATGGGGTCTCGAGCCCCTTCAAGCTCTTCCAGTTCTTTCTCTGATTCCTTCAACAGGGGTCCTATTCTCAGTTCAGTGGTTTGCTGCTGGCATTCGCCTCTGTATTTGCTGTATTCTGGCTGTGTCTCTCAGGAGCGATCTACATCCGGCTCCTGTTGGTCTGCACTTCTTTGCTTCATCCATCTTGTCTAATTGGGTGGCTGTATATGTATGGGCCACATGTGGGGCAGGCTCTGAATGGGTGTCCCTTCAGTCTCTGTTTTAATCTTTGCCTCTCTCTTCCCTGCCAAGGGTATTCTTGTTCCCCTTTTAAAGAAGGAGTGAAGCATTCACATTTTGATCATCCGTCTTGAGTTTCATTTGTTCTAGGGATCTAGGGTAATTCAAGCATTTAGGCTAATAGCCACTTATCAATGAGTGCATACCATGTATGTCTTTCTGTGATTGGGTTAGCTCACTCAGGATGATATGAGATTAAAATGTTTTGAGAACTTAGCCTTTAAAGAGGAACAAAAGAATTAGCAAAAAGGTAGAACTACAGTTAATATAAAACTGCTTGTGTAGCTATGTGACTTTCTATGAATTTTCATTTAATTCATTAGTTTGGTCAATGATATCATTGTACAATGAAAATGTATAAAATTCATTAAAATATTTATATAACTACACAGTACAGCTCCCTATTTGTCCAGTCTTAGAAAGATATATTTTGGAAAACTTGGTTTGATGTGAGTTTTTAAGCATGTTTTATTTACTAGAAAAATATAAGTAACATTGTTTATAAATATTAAGATATATATATAAATAAAAACTAAAAATGTAAGTTGATGTATTCTTTAAATTTTGAATTGTATAACTTTACTATAAGAAATAGGAACTTCGTCTTTTTTTCTTTGCTTTAACGACAGATACAGATTTTCTTTCATCTAAGCATTACTAGAAAAATATATGTAATGTACAGCAATATCTCACTATATAAGCAAATGTGAATAATTCAATACATGTCTTTAAATGTCAACCTGTTTAGAGAACATATGTATAACTGAGTTAAAAGTATATTATTCACTGCAGATGAAGTTTCTAAGTTTTAGAAGGATACTTTAAAGTTCTAATCTCACAACATACCTTCATGTTTCGTTTCTCTGGTTCTGTACTTGCCTAATTCATAAAGAAGTATGGAATTGTACATATTACTATATTTAATTTGTGGAAAGCAAGTAATAAAATATATCCATTGATAACATAAATTAATAAACAGAACTGTATATGTGTCCTTATTAGTAATAACTATATACTTTACATATTTATATATGTATATATATTATATATTGGCTATATAGTAATATATAGTTATAAAACTATATTAATATAGCTTATAAACCAATAAATTTTTATTATCACAAAATAATTATTATATAGTTAAATCGTTTTCATATTATTAACTTATTTTATAAAATACTTAAATAATAAACAATATTCACCATTTTGCAACATTAATGTTAAGATATATGAGTAACTATTTGCTATTTTACATTGAATTTAATTGCCAATTATAAAAAGAATCTGAGTATATTTTGAGATGAACAAAGACATTTTATCATAGTTATAGCTTTATTATTAAAATAACATATGTAAATTGACATCTAGAAATATCAACAATACATGATGATCTCCATGAAAAAATTACTCAAATATGCATTTTCCTTTGATCATATTGTATCTAACTTAAAAAGGTAATTCATATATATTGTGCTTAATTAATAATGTATATCTCAGGATTGAAACCGGTATTGTCAAGGTCATAGCATAATTATGCTTAGGAATATTCTATTTATTGTTGCAACTGTTGTGTTTTATTATTATTATTCCTTTTATATCCATGTCAAAGTTCTTCTCCCTACTCTCTTCCAAATCTGACCCGTACAAGTTCCCCTCCCTGATTACTGCTCCTCTTTTCTTCTGAGAAGGGTATCCCCGACTGGGTACACCATACCCTAAAGTATCTAGTCATAACAGGTTTACACACATCCTCTCTCACTGAGGGCCAGACAGTACAGGTAAGGGGAAGGAGATCCAATGGCAGGGAATAAAGACTAAGACAACCCCCACTTCACTTGTTAATGTTTATACGTGAAGACCAAGCTGCACATTTGCGACAAATATTTAGGGGTCTACGACAGCACCTACATGCTCCCTGATTGGTGGGCCCAGGCTGTGTGAGCCTCCATGGTCCCAGATAAGTTGACTCTGTGTCTTCTTTGACTCCTTTGACTTTCTCACTTCTATTCCCAAATCTGTTTTGTTTTCTTTTTTTTTATATTCATTTTTTGTTTTGTTTTTCTTTTGAGTTTTTGCATTTTATTATTTTGGTTTTAAGAGAGGGAAACCACATGAAGTCGATGTGGAGAGGGGAAGTTGAGAGGATCTGTGAGGAGTTGACGAAAATCTCGACACATAATCATTTTTTAAAAGAATAAATAATTAGAAAGACGCAAATACATTATTTTAGAAAAAGTCAAATATTTATTTGTTAAGATGTATGTCATTTCATTTTCTAAGTTTTTTCTTAAATGTTGTGGAAAGATGGTTGAGCAGTGAAGGGAACTGATTTTTCTTCCAGAAGACTCAGTTTAAATTTCCACTATCCCCAGCTGCTGGAAACCCTCTTTAATTTCAGGATTAGGGGGATGGATATGCTCTGTTCTCCCCCCTGAGCACTGCAGGAGCACAGCACAAATGCATACTCAAAAGCACAACACTCATGCATAAAAGATAAAATTTATTTTAAGTAAATTTTTATTGAGACAATTGTAATCAAAATGTATTCTATAAAAGTATGTATTTTCAATAGAAAAGAAAAAGGTATACCAGTAGTATGCTAAATGCAACAATAAAAATAATTATATTTAATATTATCTTTTTAAATTCTAAGTCATAGTATTACTGGAAGTATCTCTGTAAGAATTTTCTAGAAAATATTATGAAGTATTTATCAAAATTGTTCTTTCTGATTTTTTCAAAAGATTAATTAATTTGATTACTTTCTTATATTCACTTCTCTTGGGCACCATTTTTATTTTCTTTTCCTATTAAATTTTTAAAGTTACTCAAGATAATATAAAAGACCATTGAAAAAGAGAAAAAAACACTAGTCCACTTTATGTTGACATAGCCTTTGTTATACCATTCTGAATGCTTACCTTCATTGATTGACAACTTCTCATGAAAATTTCACATGTTAAAAAAGCATCTACCATGGGAAAAATATTATCCAATGGTCTGAAAATGTGGAAAAACCTACAGGTATACTTCATAGGAATCAGAGAAACACATGGATTTTTACATCCTTCAGGCAATATTCTGCAAATATTGTATCTCTGAACAAAGCTTTTGATAACCATTGAATAGGTATAAGCTTGAAATTATTCCCCATGGCTAGAGCCTTGAGTATGCTCTTATCTTTTTGAGTAACTGTTTGTTGCTTGAAATCTCCCTCATATTCCTGACTGAATATGTTGTTTCTTTAAATACAACACTATCACACAAGATTCTAACCAAAGTTAAATAAAAAAGAAAATCAAAATTGTTCTTTCTGATTTTTCAAAAGATTAATTAATTTGATTACTTTCTTATATTCACTTCTCTTGGGCACCATTTTTATTTTCTTTTCCTATTAAATTTTTAAAGTTACTCAAGATAATATAAAAGACCATTGAAAAAGAGAGAAAAAAAAAACACTAGTCCACGTTATGTTGACATGGCCTTTGTTATACCATTCTGAATGCTTACCTTCATTGATAGACAACTTCTCATGAAAATTTCACATGTTAAAAAATTTATCAAGTGTCTCCTGCAAGAAAAATTTTCAAACTACAGGAATTTTATTTAATTTAAAATGTTTAATAATATCATTTTATTGCAATGAACTCACAACTAGAAATGTCACACTGGTAGAAACAGATGGAATAAAGAAAACACCAAGAATCAAAAAAGTGCAGAGACTCCTTCAGGAAAAATAGATGCAGGAAATGACTTCAAAATTACATGAATGGTGAGATTATGCATCTGAGAAGGAGCTCAGGTCAGTATGCTTCCTGGGTGAGTGGTTTTATGTGTTTAATCTCTGACTGGCAAGCTAGTGGTAAAAGATCAGTCGAGGAGCCCTATTTTCCATGTGCAAACCTGCATTTATATATTTCTGGGTGATTTTTAAATAAGCTTTGTCATTGGCATGTGGTGTTTTGTGTGTGTGTGTGTGTGTGTGTGTGTGTGTGTGTGTGTGTGTGTGTGTGTGTATACACAGATATGTTGCTCAGGAGCCCCAACATATATGTGAAAGGCAGAACAAAAAATACAGGAATGTGTTTCCTCCTTCCATTGTAGAATCTGAAAAGGAAGTCAGATCCACAGGATTTTCTGGGCATTTCATACTGAATTTCATACTGGTAAGTAACTGGAACTTTGCTAAATATGGTTAAAGCTCAGCCTTTATCCAAATTCATGAATGATAATTAATAAATGTTTGATTAAGATAATATAAAAATACCAATATTTTCTGAAAGCAATTTTGGCAGACATATTTCTTATATTTTTAACCTGAATAGAAAGGTTGTTCCAAAATTAAGGCAGTTATTATATATGTAAGGCTAGCTCTTACACCATGCAATAATGAGAGAAGGATTAATAGTAACTTAGATATCTTTGTGAGAATCAATTACATAAGCATTTTATTTTATTTTATTTTATTTTATTTTATTTTGTTAACGAGTGTCTTTCTGGGTACCTCAGTATGGCATTGAACTCTTAGACATGATTGGCAGACCCTTTCAGTGTTTGGATCACATATGTAAGTCATAAATAATTTGGAACATATCTCATCTTTTTAGTTTATTTATTATAAGATTTAAAGATGTTTCATTTTTCTGACTATATTTTAACTTAAAAGCATATCAGGTAATCCAAATGTCCCACTTGACTCAAACATCAATCGCCTTTTAGATTTTGTTAAAATACTAACTGAAAATATGACCCAGTAAAGGTAAAAAAGAGAAACAAGCAAGTTTCTATCAAGAGCAAGAATGAGCAAACCAGAATATACATATGAAGGAAACACCTGAAAAACCTAAATTGAAAATAAATAAAAAGAACTGATTGTGTGTGTGGGATAAATGCCAAACTAAAATGAAATGGGTTACATCAGTAAGAAACACCAGAATAAAAAGTATGTAAAAAGTAGAAAATAATAATGATAAATTTGATTTAAAAAGAACAACCATTTGACTTTTAGCACAAAGAATAAGTATGTCTCAGAACATAGAACAAAAGCCCCAAAATGTAAGATATGGATGTGAGATCCATTTAGGGCATACACCATGAAACTAATGACTGCAACAATGAAAAGTAAATTGAAGGATAAAATTACCAGGACAAGAATAAATGATGCTCCCCCAAAGAAAGTTCTTTTTTATCTCCCAAGTGAAAGGATTCACTGACAATAAAACAGGGTAAACAAAAAGTGAACCAAAATTAGTTTTAAAGCTTTATGTCAGAGCAAGCAAGTTAGTAATACAGATGAAGCATACAAAGTACTTGAAATAGGATTATAAGCCATTTTTAAAATTCTGTTACAAAATACACGTACAGCCTTGTCAGGAACATTACAAATCAAATTATCTAGTAAATACATAGAAAAATGGGTATAGTATTAAATATTTTAAGAAAATGTTTCTTAACTTAGTAAGTTTCTGAAATTAAATTAAAAAATATATAATTAAATATTTTAATATATAAGATACTATTTTATCAGAAAGTTATTTTAAGATTTGACTTTCCTACCATTCACATATCACGTAATATTTTAAAAAAAATTTAGACAGTATTTTTTAGTAAGAAGTATGTCATATTATAAATCTGTGGAATAATCAGGGGAATGATTTGGAATTTAATCCTTGGTACATAGTTATTTTTGCTGAAAAACTAAATAAATAAAAGGAAAGAAAGCAAACATCCTTTTCAACACAAATATCTATGTCTAAACAATAATTTCTGCTCATAATTTTCGATGATCCAAATATTTATTAAAAACAAGTGAAAATATTAGCGCCAATATAAACTAGTATCATAGAGTATAGAAATAATGTGTATGTATATGTTTCTTTGTAGAAAGAGAAAATGAACACTTGCCATATATAATTTTCCCATGCCAGAGTCATTGCTTTCGAAGACATAGCCTATTTGAAAGATGTGAATTTGAGACTAAAACCTAGTTCTGGTTCACTAACTTAATTTTAAGCAGACAAGGAAGAATCGATAGGTCATATTCCCAAAGCATGTATGTAGGGATAGACTCTTGTACAGTGTTTAAAAGCATCATGCTCCGATAAAAATCTGATGGCCCATTAGCTGAGGTAGCATTAGAAGGTAGCATCTGACAGAGAGATAGAAACTCTGGGAAATCTCAGGCATGGCAAGATTTGCCACCTAGACTTGAAAGAAGCCAAACATATGAAACTGAGGAGAAGTAACTGTTCCTGTGGCAAACATAGAATAATAAAACCAGATAAATAAGTTAGACGCTAGTAAAAACAAGCCTAGTTTGGGGCCTAAGCATTTTTAAATAAATAAAAAAACAATTATTTGGAAAGTGGGGCATGGTGAAAAGCGATTACACCTGTGTTCTATCATATTGGAAAAATCTAAAGGAAATTGACTACTTTATTAAAAGATACCACCTACTAAAGTTAAACAGAGATCAAATAAGGAATTTAAATAAACCTATGACCCCTATGAAAATAGAAGCAGTCATTAAAAGTTTCCTTGTAGGGAAACATTCAAAAGTACAGTGAAACTTGGAGATGTCATTGCTGTCTTCTCACGTTCATTGAATAATGTAGTTTTCAAGTCACATCATCGTATTTATAGGTTATATGTAATTATATGACTATATTCTTGATGTGGGTACTGTGACATATTTTTCTCTACACTTTAGTCAGAATTCCCATTGCAATCGTAGCTTGGAATGCAGAGAATTCCAGTGATGAAAGAGCGCGATAGGATGAGTAATCCTGTTCCACATTGAAAAAACCACTAATTCAGACAAAAATCCACTATTTCAGTACAAATTGGAAAAATAGCTTGCTTTCATACTCCATGTGTAGATATAAATTTTACAAAACTTATTATATAGTTGTTCTCAATGTTTTAGTGAAGAATTTAAATTGAAATCATATGTGTCACTTGCAATGTGGTTGAAGAACCTAATTCTAATTGGTATTTTATGGATGCGGAGGTCCATAATTAGAACTCCTCCATTAAGCATCACTGCTGAGAATCTATTGGTTCCTAGAGGAAGAATGGAATGAAGTGAAGTGGGCTTGTATGGCTGAGTACAACAGTCTGTATTTTTTGCTTCCCACTTTTGCGATCAGCGAACACATCCCGATGGCGGACTGGAGCTTCACACATAAAAGCAAGTTATGAGAAATGCCTGCAAAGAGTACAGTCATAAATTCTGATCTTTTTTTTTTAAGTATTTGGAGATCGTGTTTGGTTTAAGTTAAAATATTTTCATTTTAATGTTGTGCATTTAAAACAACATGATCAATTAAAGAACATACGTGATCTGTAGAACTGCTCAGTATTTACCTGCTCTCACAGAAGACCCCAATTTACTTCCCAGTACCAGTGTCAGGAGGCTTCCAAACTCACGGGGATTCAACTCTGAAGGCCTTCACACCAACTTCTTGGCCCACAGACACCTTCATAAATGTGCATAAACTCATACACTTCACTAACAATAAAGTTAAATAGTTTTTTTAAAAAAAAAACTACAAAAATGACTACATGAGAGCTCTTGTCCAGTCTTTACACAAGATCCTTTTTTTGCATTTCCATATAAATATCAGGATTCATGCATTACCCACTCATGCAATTAGCCAATGTGAATTCTCCTGGTTTCACAGAACTTTATAAACCAAGCATTGTTTGATACTATTTTGATAATCACACACATACATATCTACCTGCGTAAAGAAATGCTACTGGATCCTTTCAGACAACAGTTTTGCTAAACCTGACTCTCCTTCACCAATTGTACTTTGATGACAGTTTTCCATTTTGTGAATAACTGTGTTTAAATATTCAGAGAACAGATTATTAATTTTTTTTGCTGGATGACTCATATGAGAACACTAATTAGAACAAGAAAAACAGAGTTGCAATTTTCCAAAATAGTAACTGTGCCAGGTGAACTCAGAAAATGCTTCTGTTCACTGAAAACTTTTATATAGAAGGTGGCAAATAATAGTTGTAATAATGATTAATGGTTTTGTTCTGGATATTTAAAAATGAATTGCTCCCTGCATGTCAGGACTGCTTGTTCCTATTGCAAGCTCAGCCACTCACATTTTTACACACTGACCTTCTGCTAGTCTTCTGACTCATACTCAACTTAATTCTCTTCTCAAAGAAGAACATGGGAATTATAATTAAGAGCAAACATAAAGCAGTCACCATAAATAGCAAAAATAAAATAATCTTTATAGACTAGGCTTTCACTTGCACGTTAGCTTTAAATGTTTTCCCTATGAAATATATATTTGATTAAAAATTAAGACATAAGATAATGAGAAGCTGCTGTCCTGCCATAGAGGAACTACACTGAGTAAAGTCTTGTCCTTTCCTTTATAGCTATTAGTCTCTTTTAGGTGGAAAACCATTCAAAATATGTCATGAGTTCCGAAGTCCCCAGGTATGTATGAAACCCCAATAACAGAAGCACAGATACCTCTAATTACCTACTAAAACATTTCAAAACAAAATTTAACCTTTTGCAACTATGAAAGAGAATTTTCTTTTTATCTGGTCACTTAAGCACATTTGTAATTATTTGAAATACCATTTCCCCAGCTATTTTGAGAGAAAAGGTTTAAAGAATTGCAACATATTTTTGATTATTTCTAATTAGATATTGTATGCCTAAAGGACTTTCTTCAATGTTCTCTTTATAACACTACATACTCCCCCCCCTCTTTCCCCTGTATCATGACAAGTAATCTCATGAGAATTAATTTAATTCTAATAATGGCATCCCTCATCCATGATCTCAATGGTATCCTGTTGACAGTTAAGCAACACGACAATCCCCTTTTCATGGTTTTCTCAGTTGCAATTTTGTTCTTTTTCCAAGGAGCCATACGATCAGGTCTGGTAATTGTTTCTGTGCTCATGACATTTCCAAGCAAACACCTTCAAAGATCATTTCTCCCAACACAAACATCCTCAGAAAGATGGGAGGTTTGCTTAAGATCACACTGGCCCTTGTTCAAGCTTTGCTAATGCGGCAGTATTTGAAAGTCTTCCCTAAAATAAATTGTCTGATATTTTTCTACAGTATGCAGAAAGTACCCTACCTGAGAGATTGGACTAGTCAACTCAGCACATAAAATTCCTTTTCTGGCACCAAAATAAGCTCCAAGGAAATAAAATGATCTGCTCTCTTTACAGTGCCTTGCACATATAGATGCTCATTAACTATTTGGAGCTAAAGAAACACTTATTTTCTATCTATATTGTGGCGGGGAAAGGGCCCGCCTTCGAATATTGTGTTCATCTAATTTTTCACGCTAACTCTCAAGGCCATTAAAAATACCACCTGCCAAGTCACAATGAAACTGTAGATTTACAATAAATTCAGGAGCTCTACCCAATTTGTTAGCAGATGCTGAACTATTCTGGGATAGACAGCTACTCCATGGTATCTTGTAGCAATTAAATTTGCCATGCTTTTCTGGTGCTGGAAATATCTAATTTTTCATTTACATAATTATTTGTTCACATTAGAATGTTATTGAACACCAAATATTACACAAATAGTATGACGAGATACAGGAACGTTAATATATCTGGAGCATATGTGACCAAAAGAGAGGCAGTTTGGACTGTTCATACTTAATTCAAACTTTACATTATGTTTACAGAAATTCCAATAACAAAGATATACTGAGATATTCTGAGTTTAATTTAAGCTTACAGTCAGCTTAGGTTTTCACATATAATGTAAATGGAGAGAAATTTCAGTCAGTGGATGGGAGACTGCATTTTGATAAATACACATTTTAGGAGAGAGAAGGTGGAAAGAAGTAAGGCAGAGAGAGAGAGAGAGAGAGGGAGGGAGAGGGTGGAAGGGAGGGAGGAAGAGAAGCAGAGAGAGAGAATGGTTTTGTTTATATCAAAACAACTATCAACTGCATATTTGATGATATTATGTGTTGTTACTTATCCACACTCATTCTGATTTTACTTGTGATTAAACATAATGTGGATTTTTGCATCTTGCTAGGCAGGGTTGCTGCCTAGCTAAATCATCTGCATCATAGTGATTTTTCTCTGTCAAAGTACATAACTAAATTGTGCAGAAATCTCATGGTTTTCTTTTTATTAAATCTTTAAGTGTAAGCACACCCAATGATTTGTGAGTCTTCTTTGTTATTCGTTTGTCTGTATATGAGTAGAGGGGCTTGTTTATTTCAGTACCCAAAAGATGGCATTAAACCTCTCGGAGGAAGAGTTATACATGTTTTTGGACATTTCTCTTGTTACATGGGATCTGAGGTATTGATCCAGCCCCAGTTAGTATAAGTTTTTTCTCGACATGGATATACACACTATTTTACAGAGCAGATTATATTCAAATTCAATTCATTCATTTGATACAACTTCTGGTTTCCTGAAAATAGTTCATGTCAAAGTTAAATTCCAAAGCAAACATTTTAATATATAAAGAAATTAGTGAGGTTATCAAAGAATTTATTTTATTCAACAAATATCTGTCTGACAGTCTTAATAACATTGTTGGGAGGAATTTCAAAAAACCATTCCCTCAAGACAAATTTCTGTGCACTTACTAAAACATCCATTGGAAAGTACCATCATTTTTGGGGGGTGCAAGATGCATGTGGCATGAACAATTAATTGACCTGAGTTCAGAGTCTATTCAAATGCTGGCAATTATACAAAATAAGGTTAATTGGGCAATGAATAACTTAAGAGTTTGATGTGTAGGAGACTGCATTTTTATACATATGCAAAGAATTGATGTCATCCAAGACATGCATACATTTATAATTTTTGAACCAGTGAGAAGCTGATGAAAGCAGAGAATGTAACAATGTGCTGAAGAGTCCATTCGAGTATCAGTTTTGAAAATTAACCAAGCACTTCCTGACAGGAGCCTGATATGGATGTCTCCTGAGAGACTCGGCCAGAGCCTTACTGATACAGATGAGGATGCTTGCAGCAAACTATCAGACTGAGCACAGGAATCCCAGTGGAGGAATTAGAAAAAGAACTGAAGAAGCTAGAGGCCTTTGCAACCCCATAGGAAGAACAACAATATCAACCAACTAGACCTCCCTAGAGCTCCCAAGCACTAAACCACCAACCAAAGAGTATACATGGAAGGACCCATGGCTCCAGCCACAAATGTAGCAGAGGAGGGCATTGTCTGTTACTAATAGAGGAGAAGCCCATGGTTCTGTAAAGGCTTGTTTCCCCAGTATAGGGGAATTCTAGGGTGTTGGAGGGGGAGCAGGTGGGTATGGGTAAGAGTGGCAGCATCTTTATAGAAGCAGGTGAAGGGTAGAAGGGGAAGGGAGAGGGGAGAAGTGTAAATACATAAAATATCTAATAAAACTACCAAAATACATAAAAATAATTAAAGATAAATCACAAAAAATTCAAGGTATTTATAGAAAACATTTAGTTTCATCCCTATCATGGGCTGTTGTACATTTCCATAATTTTTAATCCAATAGAGAAAGATTTAATGATAGTCCAAAGGAAAACTATACCAATTTCTCTATTTTATTGGTGGAGGCAGCTAACATTGATCTTTGACCTACATAATACACAAACCACACACACACACACACACACACACACACACATATACAATGTAAACAGTCCCACACCCAAGCCACTTATCCTCCCATATACCAGTTTTACTACTGTCAATACCAGTCAGGTGTTTTGCCTATATATCTATGTGATTTTCACAGTCCTGTCTTTTAACTTATTTTCAGCTGTTTGGGACTTTTACCAAAAATATTTGAATTTAATCCAATATATGTCATAAAAGCTGCAAATATATATCTTGGCTAGAATACTATTTTCACAGTTAAAAAACAATTACCATCATGTTTTCCAATTTCATTATTCTCAATGCTTTTTATGTGAATCTTCTATCAAATGAAATCCTTATATTTATGTTTGATGATCTCTTGTCTTTTAAAACATGTCTGCACTTAACTCTGTTTTTTCACATTTAATTATTTAGAAAATAATGAGCTGTTTGTCCTGAGTAATTTCCATAATCTAAATATTGATGAGTTGCTCCCAACAGTAATCTCTGTCTCATATTTATCTCATAAAGCTGTTGATTGGATAGACCTAACCACAATTGCAGTCCTAAAATACTATATTCAGCATAAATCTCAATCACCATAGATAAAAACAAAAGTAAATTTAAAAATATTTATCCCAAAATCCAGGCCTACACAAAATTAAAGGAAAACTGCAACTCAAGAAGGATATCTACATCGAAAACCACCAACCAACCAACCAACCAAGCAAACAAACAAACGAACAAACAAAACTGAAACCAAAACACCCCACAGGCAATAAATAATTCCATACCAATAAAAACAAGGAAAGTGCATACATGCGTGTGTGCGCGCGCACACACACACACACACACACACACACACACACACACACACAGACACACCACCAACATTAAAATAGGAGGAAGTAAAAATCATTGGTTATTCATATGTCTCAATATTAATGCAATCAGTCCCTCAATAAAAAGTAACAGACTAACAGAATAAATTCAAAAACAGGATCCATCATTGGGCAGCATACAAGAAACACACCTAAGCAATAATGATAGACATTGCCTTGGAGAAAACGACTGGAAAAAAGTTTTCCATGAAAATTAACCCAAGAAGCAAGCTAGGTTAGCCATTTCAATATGTAATAAAATAGTGTTTCCAACAAAATTAAAAAAGAAAAAGGAACAGGTAAGGACACTTCATATGCGTTCAAGGAAAAATCTACAAAGATGATATGCCAATTCTAATAATCTATGCCCCAAACACAAAGGCAATCACATTTTTAAAAAACATTGCTAAAGTTTAAATTGCACAACAAACCCTAAACATTAATAGTGAGAAACTTCAACACCCCTCTCTTACCAATTGATAGGTCATCCAGACTAATCTAAATAGAGTAATAATGAAACTAATAGGCATTGTTAATCAAATGGCCTTAATAGACATCTATACAACAAAGCCCAACACAAAATAGTATACTTTCTTCTCAGCATGTCATGGATCCTTCAGCAAAGCTGACCATGTAGTCTGTTACAAGTATACAGGTCATTCTCAACAGATAACAAGAACATTGAAACAATGCCTTGTATCTTATCAGACCGTCATGGATTAAAGCTGGACTTCAACAGCACACACACTGGAAAGCCTACACACTCATGGAAATTGAACAATTTTCTACTCAATAACCTCTGGGTCAGGGATGAAATAAAGAAAGAAATTAAACACATTCTAGAACTTCATGAAAATAATACCCATATATATGGGACATGATAAAAGAGTCATAAGAGAGAATTTCATAGCTCTAAGTGCCTTTATAAAGAAATTAGTAAGCTCTCATAAGAGGAATTTAAAACTACACCTGAAAGCTGTAGAAAGTAAAAAAAGAATCAGAGAAAACAAAGAGGAGTAGAATGCAGAAAATAATCAAAATCATACCTGAAATCCGTTATAAACAAAAACAACAATAAAAAAATACAAAGCATCAATGAAAGCAGGACCTAATTCCTTGAGAAAATCAAAAAGCTATACAAACCCTTAGTCAAACTAACCAAAAGTCATAGAGACAGTAAGCAGATAGACAAAATAAGCAATGAAAAGGGAGGCAACAGTCACCCTAATAACTAAAACACAGGAAGACTCCATAAAGAAAGAATTTTAGACTGATTTACCTTATGAACATTGATTAAAAAATACTCTCAAACCAAATCCAGGAACACATCAAAGATATCATCCAGCAACAACAAGGTAGTTTCATCCCAGTGTAATCAGGAATGGCTCAATATATGAAAATCCATCAATGCAAGCTACCATATAAACACATTGAGAGGAAAAAAATGTAATTAATTAAATGCTAAAAAAATCCTTTGATAAAATCCAACACCTCTTCATGTTAAAGGTACTACAGAAAAAGGGATACAAGGAACATACTAAACATAAACAAAACAATATTCAGCAAGTCAGCAACCAGCATGGAAATAAATGGACAGAATCTTAAAGAATTTTCACTAAAATCAGGGACAAGACAAGGCTTCCCACTCTCTGTCTATTCTACGTAGTCTTTGAAGTTCTAGCCAGGGCAATAAAAACCAAAGAATATCAATGGAATACAAATTAGAAACGAAGAAATCAAAGTATCACTATTTGAAGATGATATGATAATACACATAAGTGACCGAAAAATTTTACAAGAAATCTCTATAGTGGATAAACACCTTCAGCAAAGCGGCTAAATAAAAAAATATTAACTCAAAGAAATCAGTATCCTTTCTACATCCTGTATACAAATGATGATTGGGCTGAGAAAGAATTTAAGCAAACAACATCCTTTACAATAGCCATGAATGATATAAATATATTGGTGTAACTCTAACCAAGCAAGTGAAAGATCTGTATGACAAGAATTTCAAATATTTGATGAATAAAATTGAAGCAATCAAAAGATGAAAAGATCTTCCATGCTCATGTATAGGTAGAATTAACATAGTGAAAATGGTCATTGGACCAAAAGCAATTTACAGACCCATCAAAATTCTAACATACTTTTTTATAGACCTTGAAAGAGCAATTCTCAACTTCATACGGAAAAACAAAATAGCCAGGGTAGCAAAAAAAATCTTGAAGAATAAAATAACTTTTTGGAGGACTCACCATCCCTGACCTCAAGCCTTACTACAGAGCAATAGTGATAAAAAACCCACCAGGTATTGGTACTGAAACCCACAAATTGATCAACAGAATGGAATCAAAGATCCAAAAATAAACCCACACACCTATCAACACTTGATATTTTTTATAAAGAAACCAAAAGTCACACAATGGAAAGTTAAATCACCTTCAACAAATAATGCTGAAATATCTGGGTGTCTATGCATACAAGAATGAAAATAGATCCATACTTATCACCCATGCCTGAAATTCAAGCAAAAATGGGTCATAGACCTCCACATAAAACTGGATACACTGAATCTCATAGAAGAGAAAGTGGAAATTACTCTTAAAAACATTGGTAAAGATGTGGCCCATACATATACAGCCACCCAATTAGAAAGATGGATGAAGCAAAGAAGTGCAGGCCGACAGGAGCCGGATGTAGATCGATCCTGAGAGACACAGCCAGAATACAGCAAATACAGAGGCGAATGCCAGCAGCAAACCACTGAACTGAGAATAGGACCCCTATTGAAGGAATCAGAGAAAGGACTGGAACAGCTTGAACGGGCTCGAGACCCCATATGAACAACAATGCCAAGCAACCAGAGCTTCTAGGGACTAAGCCACTACCTAAAGACTATACATGGACTGACCCTGGACTCTGACCTCATAGGTAGCAATGAATATCCTAGTAAGAGCACCAGTGTGAGGGGAAGCCCTGGGTCCCTATAAGACTGAACCCCCAGTGAACGTGATTGTTGGGGGAGGGCAGTAATGGGGGGGAGGATGGGGAGGAACACCCATATAAGCGGAGGGAAGGGTTAGGGCGGATGTTGGCCAGAAACCGAAAGGAATAACATTTGAAAATGTAAATAAGAAATAC
Organism: Rattus rattus; assembly: GCF_011064425.1. Lineage (NCBI taxonomy): Eukaryota > Metazoa > Chordata > Mammalia > Rodentia > Muridae > Rattus > Rattus rattus. The sequence continues at coordinate 32,416,798 of NC_046165.1, read as the reverse complement.
TCGTTAATAAAGAAAAAACGGAAAAAAAATTGGTAAAGAAGACAATTTCCTGAATAGCACACCAATGGCTGAGGCTCTAAGAACAACAATTGGTAAAATAGACTGCATAAAACTGAAAAGCTTCCCTAAGGTGAAGGACACTGTCAATAAGACAATTCCACAGCCTGCAGACTGGGAAAGGATCTTAAACAACTGTACATCTGACAGAGGGATTATACCCAAAACTTACAAAGAACTCCAGAAGTTAGACACCAACAACCCAAATAATCCAATTAAAAATGTGGTACCGGGAAAGGAAATAACAGTTGAAATGTAAATAAGAAATATCCAAGTTAATAAAGATGAAAAAAATGTGGTACAGAACTGAACAGAGAATTCTCAACAAACGAGTCTTGAATGGTCAAAAGGCACTTATGGAAATGCTCAATCTTTAGTCGTCAGGGAAATGCAAGTCAAGACCATTCTGAGGTCCATCTTACAATAGTAAAAATTGCTGAGATAAAAAACTCAAGGGACAGGACAGGCTAGCAAGGATGTGGATGAATGGGAACATTTCTTCACGGCTGCAGTGCAAATTTGTACAACAACTTTGGAAATCTATTTGGTAGTTTCTCTGAAAACTGAAAATAATTTCACCTCAAGAACCAAACATACGGCTCCTGAGTATATATACCCAAATCTGCTCCAACATCCCACAAGGACACTTGCTCAACTCTCTTCATATCAGCTTTACTCATAATAATCTGAAACTGAAAAAAAGCTAGATGTTCCTCAACTAGATAAAGAAATTGTATGCAATGGAATACCATTCAGCTATTGAAAACTAAGACATCATGAATTTTCAGGCAAATGGATAGAACTTGAGAATATTTTCCTGAATGAGGTAGCCCAGTCAATCCCAAACACATGCCCGATATGTATGTATTCAACCCAAAATTTATCCTGTCTAAAGAAAATCAGACACAGTGGATAGAGCAGTGACTCAGGGAATTGCCAACCCATAACTGGTCCAACTTGACACCCATCCCATGGGCAAGCACAAACCACTGACACTATTATTAATGATACTCTATTATACATGCAGACAGGATCAAGTAGTCATCTGAATGGTTCTATCCAGCAGCTTACAGATAGAGATACCCAGGGCCAAACAGTGGTTAGAACTTGGGGACTCGTATGGAAGAATAGGAGAAAGGACTGTAGGTACTGAAGGGAATAGGAACTCTACAGGGAGACCAGAAGAACCAACTAACCTTGACCTTGGCGCTCTTAGTGTCTGAACTACCTCTCAAAGAATATGAGTGGCCTGGACATAGGCCTCCCCCACATATGTAGCAGATGTGCAGCTTGGTTTTCCAACTGGAGCAGAGGCTGTCACAAAAACTGTTGCCTGTACATAGGATATGTTTTTCCAGCTGGATTGCCTTGTCTGGCCTCAGCGGAACAGGAAGTGCCTAGCTTTGCAGAGACTTAAAGTGTTGGCAGCAAGGAAGATACCAAGGGTAGGGGACCCACCCTCTGAACGGAGAAGAAGAGAGAGGAACCGAGGACGATTATGGGAGGAGGTGACTGTGAGAGGTCAGTGAGTGGAATATCAATTGAAAAAGTTAAAAATAAATAAATAAAAGAAGTAGTTTGCTATCTTAGAAGAACAGAAACTAAGCAAATCATGGAGAGTGAGAAACCAAGCCGCTTTACTCCGTGGACTGTGCCTTCATTTTTACCTCCAAGTTCCTGCCTTTTATTCCGTCCCTGTGTCCCCTTAATAATGAAATTTTTAGGCAAATGGATGGAACTTGAAAATATCATCCTGAGTGATGTATTCCAGTCAGAAAAAAAACACACATGATATGCGCTCACTGATAAGTGGATGTTAGCCCAAAAGCTCAGATACACAACCACATTAAGATCAAGAAGGAAGACCAAAGTGTAGGTACTTCAGACCTTCTTAGGAGGGTAAAAAAATAGTCACAGGAGGAAATATGGAGACCACTTGTATAGCAGATGAAAAGGTCATCCAGAGACTGCCTCATCTGAGGGATCCATCCCATATACAGCCACCAAACCTAGACAATATTGTGGATGCCAAGAAGTGTATGCTGCCAGGAACCTGAGATAGCTGTCTCCTGAGAGGCTCTGCCAGAGCCTCACAAATACAGAGGCTGATGCTCGCAGTCAACCATTGAACGGAGAACAGGTCCCCAATGAAGGAGTCAGAGAAAAGACTGAAGGAGCTGAAGGTGTATGAACCCCATAAGAAGAAAAGCTATATCAACCAACCAGACCCTCCAGAGCTCCCAGAAAAACCATTGTCCCAAGAGTACACAGGAATGGACCTATGGCTCCATCCACATATATAGCAGATGATGGCCTTGTTGGGTATCAATGAGAGGAAAGGCCTTTGGTCATAGCTTGATGCCCCAGTGTAGGGGAATGTCAGGATGGGGAGGTGGAAGGGAGTGTGTGGGTGGGTGAGGGAGCACCCTCCTAGAAGCAGTTGGTGGAGAATGGGATAGCAGGTTTCTGGAGGGGAAGCAGGGAAAGAGGATAACATTTAAAATGTAAATTAAAATAATCCAATAAAAAAGGAAAAAATAATGAACTGTGTACTTTAAATAAAATAAATACTCTTCTTTTCAAGTTATTTTTCATTATAGTAATTTACCACAGCAATAGAATAGAAATCAGGAAAAGGTGTTTCTGCAGAGTACTGCAAATGGTTAGAAGTTATCTGATGTAATGGAAACAAAAATGAAAGCATACAATAGAGCTCTAAAGACACACATGAAAAAAGTAAGATGGTGGAACTATCTTTGAAAAATTAGAACATGTAAATGTTATGTTTATATGTATGAAATTATAATAATATTATATATATATACTTAAATATATATGTAAAGAATTTGTACATGAATGCCCAAAGCAAGACACATGAAAAAGGAAACCTAGCAAATTCAGTGTTCACCTAGCACTGACTTCTAGGCTTGGCATATGCTTGTGCAAGAGTAGTGAAAGAAATTATCTAACACCTGATTTGCAAAAATAAGGAAGAAATATGTTTTCTTTTTATACAAAATACAAACTCCTGAGATGTTAAAATGTTAATATGTCTATTTTCACTAAGATGTGGAATTTAGAGGGGAAAGGGGCATGTGGCAGTAAAATAGGTAGTGTTAGGGTTATAAAGGGAGTAATGAGGAGGGGTACAGGAAAGGAGTTGATACTGGAGGTGTTACCTATGACTAAAATATAGTACATGCACATACAGAAATGTTCTAATGTAACTCATTGCTTTGTGCATCTAATTCACACTAGTTATTCAGCCCACAAAAATCAATACACATAAATTAATCAATACACATAGCTAGATATCAATAATAAGTATTCGCACAGAGAAATAAGAGCTGATATCATCTACCTATAACAGTGGTTCACAACCTTACTAGTATCGTAATATTCAATACAGTTCCTCATGTGGTAGTGCCCCCAGCCCAAAAATAATATTATTGTTTTTGTTACTTCATAACTTCAATTTTTTACTGGTATGAATTATAATGTAAATATTTGGGGATGTAGAAGCTAGCCAAATGGGGTTGGAATAAACACATTGAGAACCACTGATCTAACGGAATCAAGTAGGTAGGAAATTGAGAATTGATTTTTCAAGGAAATGAAAAGTTTTGTACAAAATATTTGTAAATTGGGACCCAGTGCTGGAGCAACAGAGACAAGAGGGTCTTTAATCCTCACCGACCAGTCAGTTTAGCTGAGTGAGGTGGAAATTTCTGATTTCTTTGGTGTCTCAATCCTCTCATGTAATATTTTTCTGGAAACTGTTTTATGAGAGCTTGTTTTCCTGAAGCAGACATGTGGGAGGATGTTTTGCTGAGAATGGACACGTGATATTTTTCTGGAAGCTGCCTGGGAAAAGGGCATGTGATGTTTTGCTAGAGTGGATTCTTAAGAGTACATGTGATGTTTGGAAAAGGTATGAGACTAATCCAACAGATGGGGACACTGCAGTAGCAACATTGGTCAGTCTTGTCATTCGTGGTTGGTCTACATTTAGGCTTTGCTCAAGATGACCTTCGCTGATGACCAGTTATGCCATTGTTTTTCTTTTTCTTTTCTTTCTTCACTGAACACCTTTTGTTATGACTTTGTTGGGGAAATGCACCAAATAACTTCTCATTGAATTCTTGGGGATTCTTGCTGCTGACTCAGGCAGATTGGAAGAGCCTTGTGGTTTCTTCTGGGTTCAACTGCAGTTGTGGATGAATCCTGTGAATAGAACTGCTGATAGCCTGACATGGAAGATTGGAATTACCCTGAAGGCCATTGGATGAAGCGCTCTGCAGTGGGGAAGGGGAAGTTGTAGCGTCCACCTCCACTGGAGGGACAGGACATCAAGTGGAGGGATAGGGTTGCCATCCCACAGTCCAAAGCTTCTAATCCAGAATTGTTGCTGTCTGAAGGAACTGCAAAGACAAAAATGGAGGAGAGCACAAGAGAAAGGAGGTCCAAAGACAGGCACAAAATGGGATCCAGCTCAAGAGAAGGTCCCGGGGCCTGACACTGTTACTGATGCTGTGATGTGCACACACACAGGAATCTAATATGGCTGTCCTCTGAAAGGCCCAGTAGGCAGCTGAAATACTTCTACCCATTCAATGGACAGAAGTCAGGGATCCCGGTGGATGAATTGGGGAAAATTTGGAAAAGCTGAGGAGGACAGCCTCATGAGGAAGACTAGCAGTCTCCTCATGAACCACTGAGATTTCTTAGACACTGGGTCACCAACTAGGCAGCATACACCAGCTGATATGAGTCCCCCATCTCCCAACACAAATATAGCAGAGGACTGCCTGGTGTGGCCTCAGTGAGAGAAGATGCACCTAACCCTTGGGAGACTTGAGACTCTAGGGAATGAGGAGGTCTGATAAGGTAAGGGTGGGCAGATAGGAATATCCTCTGGGAGTGGTGGGGTGTTAGGGCTGGGAAGTGGTCAGGGAGCAGACCTGGACGGGAATGAAAACTGGACTGTAAAAAAAGGATTTGGTGATGATGATGATGATGATGATGATGATGATGATGATGATGATGACGGTGATGATGATTTTGAGGACGACAACAATGAAGATGAACTGTTTCTCACTATTGCACCCCAAATGTTGCCCCTCTAGAAAACCCTTGCAGGATTCTTCTCCCCACATCCAGCCCTTTCCATTGCCTCTGAGAAGGTTGCCTACACCATATCCTTGCTCCATGGGGCACACCTACTGCCACTGAGGCCAGACAAGGTAGCCCTCTGCTATATATGTACCAGGGACCACAGACCAGTCAGTGTATACATTTTGGTTGGTAGATCAAGTCCACACCCCCTTTGATCTGTAAACCTTTCTTTTCAACCTTCTCTTGTAGGTGGTGGATTAGAAGAAAGGATTTTGTAAAGTCTAAGCCTAAAGGAAAGCCTATAGCTGAGCTTGTGAATAGAAACCCTGTCTATAAATAAATGAATACATAACATGCAGAGAGATAGAGTAAGACACTGAAGTCAACCCCTGATGTCTGCAGGCTCAGGCAAGCCTCTGTGTACCCCTGCCATTCACATATGCTACACATATGCCCACACAAAAACCAAAACTAAACAGTAAGGCATACTCAAAATTATCTAAAGAAATTAATTCAAATGGACAAATGATGAAACTCTATGAATAAAATAGCATTACATCTTTAGGGTTTTTAGTTTGTCAGTAGAACCTATGACATAACAATAAAAGAATGACTAACTAGAAATAAAAAAAGAAAACTACTCTATCACAAAAAGTCATTGCACATCAAAAGACAAAGTAGAGATTATTAGAAAACACTTGTGTAACATGTATTTAATAAGCGTTTGTTACTAGGAAGACATGAGGAACTTGAATGTTTGTTTATTGATGACATATTTTTATTAATTATTTATTTACATCCCAAATGTCCCCCCTTTTCAGTCCTCCCTGGCAGAGTTCTTCTCCCCATCCCTCCTTTCCCTTCAACTCTTAGATGGTGATCTCCCCCATATCCTCCCTCCCTGGGGCATCCTGTCTCCACAGGATTAAGCAATCCATTTCCATTGAGACAAAACAAGGCATCCCTCTTTTATAAATGTGGCATGGACCAGTGGAAGGGGAAGCCCTGGGTCCTGCTAAGACTGAACCCCCAGTGAACTAGATTGTTGGCGGGAGGGCGGCAAGGGGGGGAGGATGGGGAGGGGAACACCCATAAAGAAGGGGAGGGGGAGGGATTAGGGGGATGTTTGCCCGGAAACCGGGAAAGGGAATAACATTCAAAATGTAATTAAGAAATACTTAAGTTAATTAAAAAAATAAATAAATAAAAAATAAATGTGGCATGGGGCTCAGACCAGCATGCAAGCTCTTTTGTTGGTGGCTCTGGGAGCTCCTATGGGTCCAGGTTAGTTAATATTCTTGGCCTTCTTATGGGGTTTGCCATTTTTTCAGTTCCTTCAATCATTCCCCTAACTCTTCCTTAGGAGTCTCAAAATGCTTGACTGTGAGTATCTGCACCTGTCTCACTCAGCTGCTGGTAGAGCCTCTCAAAGGACAGCCATGCTAGATTGCTGTCTGCAAGCACAAGATAGCATCAGAAACAGTGTCATGGAGTTGGGTGGGTCACTGGTTGGCCATTTCTTCATAAAAAGAATAGAGATAATTACTTTCAAAAATGGGCGAAAAAATAAAACTGGAAAGGATAATTCATCACAGAAGATACATAATTGGAAAATATATATTATAAAAACCATCAACCAACCACTTTATCAGATAAAAATGAGATAACATTAGTCATTTTAATCTTTAATAAAGCTATAAAAGAGCATGTTAAATGTTGGCAAGGATACAAAGAAATTACAATACTGTACATCACTGGGAGACATGTAATACTCCATTTCTAAAATATTTCTGGAAATATTTTGTTGTTTGCTCAAAAGTATATTACTTTTATGACACTGGGAGCTAATGCCAGACAGAAACTATTTAAGAAACTAAGGAATTATTTTTGGCTCATTGTTTCTGAGAGGATTTTGGTCTATGATGATAAGTAGATCATGACAGGAAATGCTTAGCTCATGGCAGTGAACACAGAGAACATTTAGAAGTTTCCTTACATGTAGGTAGACAAGCAGCCTGGAAAAAAAAGATGTCTATAAACTGTCAAGATCCAGCCCTGGCCATCCACTACCTGCTTATCCCAGCCACATGACACATTAAGTTTCCCAGGACTTCAATTAGTACCATCTGCTGAAGACTGGATGTTGAAACACCTGCCTGTAGGGGTATTTCTGATTAAAGCACACTCAAAATCAATAATAAAATCATGGCTGCTGCCAGAAAATATCCTCCTGGGCATATAAACAAAGAATTAGAGTGGGGTACTTAGAAATTTGTGGGTCTATATCCATTGCAGCCATTATTCACAACATCCCAAAGTAAAAATACACATATGCATGTAATAACATTGGTGAAAAGAAACTATAAATTTGAAGGAGAACAGGCAGGGTTGTGTGGGAAAGATTAGAGTGAAGAAAGAGAAAAATAAGCATTTTAATTAAATCATAATATCAAGAGCAAGCAAGAAAAGAACCCGAGATACAGCACTTGCTGACCATGTGCAACAACATAGGTTCAATCTCAAATACAGCTAAGCTAAAAAGTAAATGTAATAAAAGCACATTTCAATGTTTCCCTCATATGGTATGTGAGAAATAAAAATAAAGAAAGCACAAACTGCTGGACTTATTTGTAAGCTCACAAGTTAGCCTAATAATGTTATGTTAAAATCTAGGATGCTTGCTAGTTATAAATAATTAGGGAGGATTCTTGACTTTAGATCTTTACCTGTGTAATACAGCTTACAAAAGAATTCTGTAGAGGAGTTATTTTGCTGGTGGTGGTGAAAAGGCACGCATGTAACATTTAAGAAAGTACATACTATGCTAAAAAATATTGCTGGAAATTATTATACTTTCAACATTGCCACAAAGTGTGTTCTTAGAATATTGTCAAAATATTCAGATTAATATGCCTACACTAGATTTCAAGTGAAAAAATCTATTAATATAGTTATGTTTATCAAGTTAACAACATTTTATAAAGTGTTTAAATACTGGAAGAACTTCTACCATCTTCAAATTTTAACTTTTAATCCCGTGACATCAAAGTGTCTACGCTTTCTGGAACCTTGTGAATTATCTTACCATTGCCATATAATTTCAATGGTCAACTTTTAGGAAGTGCAAGTTAATTTCCTAATTTTATGACACATACAGAACAAAACTTAAATGATGTAGTGTGAAACAAAATTTAACCATCAAATTAAAAAAGATACTTTGAAAATCTTTATGCCTTGAAGCACCAACCTATTGTTAAGTATTATAACTCCAAGAAAGACAAAAAAATAGCGCAGAAATTGCCACACTTTTTTCATGCAGATTAGAATGGTCTTTTAGACAGCTACCTCATTGCACAAATGGCAGATGCACTCTGAGAGACTGAGCCATTTAACAACCTGCTGTGTCACGGATGCACAAATCGTAATAATTGCAGAGTGTAATCTTCCCAAACACCAAAATCCAGTGTTAATTACATTTTTGTTCTATAATTTATATATTTTAAGACACTCAAATGGTTGACCGTTTAACCACAAGACATTAATTTATTTTTCATCTATATATGATAAATTTCTCAAAATAAAGGGTTACTTTTTGTAAAACAGTAGATTGCTTCTGTTTGTAAAAGTTAGTAGTTTTATGTATTTTCTTGAGCAAGTATAATATATGCTATATAGTGGGGTTACTTTTGGCGGTTTTAAAGAAACTTGGTCTAAATAGTGAAAACGAGCTATATTGTCAGTATCATGATTTTACAAAGAATAAGGGAGTCAGTCAGAGCAGTTGACTGTTTCCCAAGTAGTCTTCATATTCACTAATTAAAACAGCATTCAGAATTAGAAGTTAAAAATGCTGTCCTATAGAGAAACTGGAAGCAATCCCACTAAAATCAGGGACTAGACAAGGCTGCCCACTCTCTCCCTACTTATTCAATATAGTTCTTGAAGTTCTAGCCAGAGCAATAAGACAACAAAAGGAGGTCAAGGGGATACAGATCGGAAAAGAAGAAGTCAAAATATCACTATTTGCAGATGATATGATAGTATATTTAAGTGATCCCAAAAGTTCCACCAGAGAACTACTAAAAGCTGATAAACAACTTCAGCAAAGTGGCTGGGTATAAAATTAACTCAAATAAATCAGTAGCCTTCCTCTACACAAAAGAGAAACAGGCCGAGAAAGAAATTAGGGAAATGACACCCTTCATAATAGATCCAAATAATATAAAGTACCTCGGGGTGACTTTAACCAAGCAAGGGAAAGATCTGTACAATAAGAACTTCAAGACTCTGAAGAAAGAAATTGAAGAAGATCTCAGAAGATGGAAAGATCTCCCATGCTCATGGATTGGCAGGATTAATATAGTAAAAATGGCCATTCTACCAAAAGCGATCTACAGATTCAATGCAATCCCCATCAAAATACCAATCCAATTCTTCAAAGAGTTAGACAGAACAATTTGCAAATTCATCTGGAATAACAAAAAACCCAGGATAGCTAAAACTATCCTCAACAATAAAAGGACTTCAGGGGGAATCACTATCCCAGATCTCAAGCAGTATTACAGAGCAATAGTGATAAAAACTGCATGGTATTGGTACAGAGACAGACAGATAGACCAATGGAACAGAATTGAAGACCCAGAAATGAACCCACACACCTATGGGCACTTGATTTTTGACAAAGGAGCCAAAACCATCCAATGGAAAAAAGATAGCGTTTTCAGCAAATGGTGCTGGTTCAACTGGAGGTCAACATGTAGAAGAATGCAGATCGATCCATGCTTATCACCCTGTACAAAGCTTAAGTCCAAGTGGATCAAGGACCTCCACATCAAACCAGATACACTCAAACTAATAGAAGAAAAACTAGGGAAGCATTTGGAACACATGGGCACTGGAAAAAATTTCCTGAACAAAACACCCATGGCTTATGCTCTAAGATCAAGAATCGACAAATGGGATCTCATAAAACTGCAAAGCTTCTGTAAGGCAAAGGACACTGTGGTTAGGACAAAACGGCAACCAACAGATTGGGAAAAGATCTTTACCAATCCTACAACAGATAGAGGGCTTATATCCAAAATATACAAAGAACTGAAGAAGTTAGACAGCAGGGAGGCAAATAACCTATTAAAAATGGGGTTCAGAGCTAAACAGAGAATTCACAGCTGAGGAATGCCGAATGGCTGAGAAACACCTAAAAGAAATGTTCAACATCGTTAGTCATAAAGGAAAAGCAAATCGAAACAACCCTGAGATTTCACCTCACACCAGTGAGAATGGCTAAGATCAAAAACTCAGGTGACAGCAAATGCTGGCGAGGATGTGGAGAAAGGGGAACACTCCTCCATTGTTGGTGGGGTTGCAGACTGCTGCAACCATTCTGGAAATCAGTCTGGAGGTTCCTCAGAAAATTGGACACTGAACTGCCTGAGGATCCAGCTATACCTCTCTTGGGCATATACCCAAAAGATGCCCCAACATATAAAAAAGACACGTGCTCTACTATGTTCATAGCAGCCTTATTTATAATAGCCAGAAGCTGGAAAGAACCCAGATGCCCTTCAACAGAGGAATGGATACAGAAAATGTGGTACATCTACAAATGGAATATTACTCAGCTATCAAAAACAATGACTTTTTGAAATTAAGGCAAATGGTTGGAACTGGAAACTATCATCCTGTGTGAGCTAACCCAATCACAGAAAGACATACATGGTATGTACTCATTGATAAGTGGCTATTAGCCCAAATGCTTGAATTACCCTAGATGCCTAGAACAAATGAAACTCAAGACGGATGATCAAAATGTGAATGCAGATCGCTCATGAGAGACACAGCCAGAATACAGCAAATACAGAGGCGTATGCCAGCAGGAAACCACTGAACTGAGAACAGGACCCCTGTTGAACAATCAGAGAAAGAACTGGAAGAGCTTGAAGGGGCTCGAGACCCCATATGTACAACAATGCCAACCAACCAGAGTTTCTAGGGACTAAGCCACTGCCCAAAGACTATACATGGACTGACCCTGGACTCTGACCTCGTGGTTACAATGAATATCCTAAGAAAACACCAGTGGAAGGGGGCCCTGGGTCCTGCTAAGACTGAACCCCAGTGAACTAGACTGTTGGGGAGAGGGCAGCAATGGGGGGAGGGTGGGAGGGGAACACCCATAAGAAGGGGAGGGGGTGGGGGGGGGATGTTTGCCCGGAAAGGAAAGGAATAACATTCAGAATGTATATAAGAAATACTCAAGTTAATAATAAAAAAAAAAATGCTGTCCTATGAAACTTGATGAACATTCAGATCATTTTATCAACATGATCTGCTATGAAAAACAACACATTTTCAAAGTAAGATCACTTTATGATGAATTTCAGTTTTATAGAATTGCATTTTAAAGTCTGTGATTATTAATTTGTATTGAAACCACTTCCAAAATAACAAAAATATTTAAATCCATTGGACTTTATCAATTTCAATAGACTAGAATAATTATCATCCTACAAGCTGAATTTTTACATACTTCTAGAATGCATTAAACTAAGCTTCCTTTGTCTTTTTCTGCTTGTAATTTTTTTGCTAGAATTTTAATTCTGGCATCTTATATTGAGATTATGTCACAAAATAATTAGTGAAAATATCAATCTATTACTTTATCAAAACATCCCAAGGCTTTGATTTTTCCCAAGACCTCTCTCTATTCTGTCATAACAAAGTCACTGTCTTTTAAAGAGAATGTACTCGCAACATTCTTGCCAATGTTTTCCTTAAATAGAAACTGGTCTAAATCTGCCTGCTTTAATTTGTCTAATAGTTTCTCTGTCAGACACTCAAATGTTCCTTTCTTTATTTGCATTTGAAAAAATACATTTTTCACTATTAAAATTTTTGAATGTAGCATGTCCAAGATTTTGAGCTTAAAATCAAAGAAGGGTAACAGCTATTTTCCGTACAGTAATATATGTAATGATTATTGAGAGAGGAGGACATGTTAGGGTTTCAGTTGGTTAAAACTTGCATAGCATAATAACCATTGCTTTTTGACAGGAATGTAGTTGATATCCTAAATAACAGCAAGAGTTCTTTTGATACTACTTTGGGTTTCTAATATTATTCCTAAATGAATTATGTTTTGGAAAAGGTTTGATTGCCTGATAACTAAAAGTTAGAAAGCAAGTATTATAGTGACTATTGCAGAAAACATGTTTTGTGCTAAGCATGGAAAGACATCTTTGAAATCTCCCAGTTTAAAAAAATGTATTTAAAACTACATTTGTTGTACTTCTGAGGTAGTTAATTTGATTTTTTTTTTGAATGCTGATACTCTACTTTCTTATTACCTCAGTGAGTTGGTTGAGTTTATATTTCTGTCATGTTTATTGATACAAATTGTATCATTTTATTTGTTCTCATTTTGATAGCTGTTTCTCTAAGCATGTTCAAATACTGTTCCACTGAAACCTCTGTCAAAATTGCATGTGATAACACAATACTTTGTAAACCAAAGTCCCTTTTCGCTGCCCCATTGGGGTTCTCACCTTCCTTCTCAAATTCTTCTGAAGATCATAAACCAGATTGCTAATACCTTTGGAATGAACCTGTTTGTAGATAACTATCTTAAAATGTGCTTTACACATCTAATCAAGGGCATTCAGATTCATTCCTCATAGGCACAGAAGCCTTGGGCTATTTGAGTGATGGTGCTTTTAAAGAATAAATCCCGATTTTCCAAAATTTCTGTTTGTACTGAAACTGACAGGTGGTAATCCTTTATAGCCTACCTCTCTTAAAGTGACTTATGCCTCATGTCACTTCTCTCCCCTCAAACCCTTTTTGAGAAAAAGAGAGAGTATTTTTTCCCAAAATGACTGTATCTTATTTCTACTGACATAGTCTCCTTTTCATCAGTTTATGTCTGTAACACATAGAGCACTTAGTCAGATCTAGTATGCAGAAGTATTTCAGGGATTTTTTCCTAAAACAGTGTTATAGTAATAAATCTTTCAAACTTAGTATATGAAATTGCTACGTTTTTAGTTCAGTATACATTTTATGTAATCCTAAATGATAACTAAATTATTTAGCTGAAGAAACAAATGAAGTGTAGTAATGTAAATGTTGCAGAATATTAATTACTATTCCACATATCTTTAGTAGCCTGTGTTGTGAGATGAAACGGACAGCAGTGATATCAGACATGACAAAATCTGTCTGGTTATAGTCTCAGAAGAAGCAGACTTAGGAAGATGAACTACATCTTCTTTGGCAATCTTGTAGAATTATCGATAGGCCTTAGGCTAACTCCATCTTTGTATTTGTAAAGGGAAAACATACTTTCCATGCCAAACGAGAAATGTTTAATTTCCTCTTAGTCTTCCTTTGTCTTCCATTCAGTGTACACCTGAATCCTTCTTTTACCTTATTGATTTCTCCCTGTAAATCTTTCTAAATTCCTTGCTTATTACTGTATCTTTCCCAAATGCATTCAGTGATAGCTGACACACTTGCTGTAACAAGGTATATATAACTGTGCCCTGTTCTAGTTTATTTCTACAGTGGGGCTAGGCTAGAAATCACAGTGATGTTGAAAAGTAAAAAAAAAAAAAAAAAAACCTAACCAACCAACAATAAACCCATGGCGAATGTAGACCAACAAACAATAGGTAAAATGTGTATTTCTAGCATTATGTTATGTTTGCAAAGTGCATAACTTAATACTACTTATAAGATGTGTGGCTAAATGATGGCATTAAATATTCTGTTACTTAGTAAAATAAGCTACCTATGTGAGCAGTTTATGTACTGATAATTTATACAGGTTGTGAAACATTTCAGATCAATGTAAAGAGGAGACACTAAGAAAAAGTTGTCACTGAACAGCCCAAGAATGTAAAATTTTAGAAAATGTTAGAGAATGCAAATGGATCTGATAATTATGCGAGTCTTTTTAAATTTTTTACATTTTATTTTTAGATTTTTTTATTCCTCTCCCCCCACCCCATCTCCACAAGGATGTCCCCACCCCACCAACTCCACCAGACCTCTAAACCTAGGTGCATCTTCTCTAACTGAATCCAGACCCTGGAGTCCTCTGCTGTGTATGTGTTGGAGGCCTCCTCTCAGCTGGTGTATGCTGCCTGGTTGGTGATCCAGTATCTGAGAGATCTCAGGAGTCCAGATTAATTGAGGCTGCTGGTCTTCCATTGGGGTATCCCTTTGTGTGAATGCCACATAGCCACAGTAATGGTATCAAGTCTTTGAACCTCCCCTTGAGCTGTATCCCACTTTGGGCCTGCTGCTCACTGGACCTTCTTTTCCTCAGGCTCTTCTCCATTTCTATTTCTGCATTTCTTTCAGACAGCAGGAATTATGGGTTAGAACTTTGGCTGTAGGATAGCAACCTCATCCCTTAATTGATGCCCCATCTTTTTGCTGGAGTTCGGTTCAATAAATTCCTTCTCCCCACTGTAGGGCGCTTAACCTAGGGTCCTCCCCTCCTTTTAAGTCCCGAAGTCTCTCTCCTCCCAGGTCTCTGGTACATTCTAGAGTTATGAGAACATTTTAAACTTGATTTTTTTCTTATTTATTTAATGTATTGGACATTATTAGAACTGCTTATGATTACGTTTTAGAGACATAGTTAAAGGCACCCCAGCTGCCACCTATCAGCATTCAGGCAGAGAATGACATTGAACTTCGTATCTTTGTGTTGTCCCAGTTTGAGAGCTGGAACTACAGGAATATGTCATTATGCCATGCTCTCCTTTTATATTGTTCTTCAACTTTTCTTCCTTTATAAAATTTGATACATATTTGTAAATCATTTATAACATTGTCTTACAAACAGGACTTTACTACTCAGCTACCCATGATGTCACAGGATGAATCTATTCTTTATGGATAAATCCCATTTTGCTAGCCAAATATGGCTGAAAGAAGAAAATCATGTCTGTGCCTACAGAGAAGCGAGGACCGAGATGTCTTTAATCAGGGAACACACATGATATTTATAAAGCTCCATAGACAAATCAGTAATTACTATGTAGATAGAACTTGCAACAACATCTGAGTGTGCTTTTTATATTTTAGCTACCTCCTAATTTTTAATGTCAATGAGCCACACATATTTTGAAATGAGCTTAGAATAAGAAATCTCCAATGTATGAAAAATGCAAAGAAACTGTGTCTATGTAGACAGAAGTGCCTTTTGTTGCTAGAGTTTGAGACCAGGGCTTTATGTATGCCAATCATGTGCTTCAGAACCTGAACTACCACTCAAGCCTCAGAAAAGGACACTTTAACATTATTATTCACTTAGAAAAACATTCTGTTAATATTAGGAAGGTCGTTCAAAGCACTGTTGCCAGATAAGTCCTCCAGCATCTTGATCAGATTTGATTTGACTGTCCCTTGCACTTTCATGGCCCTGTTGAACTTGACCCTCTATTCAGGTGGAATTTCAAAAGGGAGGCTGCTGAAATAAGCATTGTGAATCTTGGAACCTGCAGACTGGATAATTCAATCCAAGACAGCCTCTCAAAGTAATATTTGTCTTTAGTAGACAAGGCAGTGACAAGAATATTTCCATATTTGAAGTATGTTTCAAAATGCCCTTTTCTACAATTTTAGTTTCTAAGACTTTTAACCAGCTTTCTTAACACAAAAATAAACATTTTTTTTCTAGGTGTTTTTAAGAAGAAAAAAGTTATATGCATACCATTGCCATGGATTTATTCCTAGCTATTTGAAGTTTATTGAGAAGTTTATAACACTTAAGATGGCTTATCAAGAATAATGCCAAGCTAATACATATTTCCTTTTTGTGTATAAAATCTCCTTAAAATACAATTCTCTAAATTCTACCCAGCTCACTTGCACCTCTACCATGATGGTCGGCTTTACTGTGCTGCCCAAGTAAGGTACAGGATCTTATTTTAAGAATGCTGTAACAAATGAGGGACAGAGAATGTTCTTCTTCTCTGATCAGCCCAAGGGCCAGCTCTCCAGCCCTCCATGGGTGGGAAGAGGAAAGAAGTTGGCTCATCTCTTCATGGCTCATGGAACCACATGGCAGAAAAGTATCAGGACTAACTCTCCCACTCTTACACCTTGGAGAGGCTTACTCATTATTCCCACCAGGGTCAGCTCTACTCTGCTGCCCAGGTGAGGCACAGGGACAGTTCTCTAATGCTACATCTAGTGAAGGATAGAGATGGCTTTCCTTCTCTCATCATCTCAGGGCTTCCCACAAGATGCCAGTGGTGAGAGGCAAAGGGAAAAGAGGGTATCTCATCTTTTCACGCCACCACATGGGAGTTATTTGGTTTGGCCAACTCTCTCACACTTGTTCTCTAGGTTGGCTTACATGCTATTCCTGCAATATGAAGGAATGTTGCTGAGAACTGCAGCAAGCTAGAGGCAGGTCGTGTGTCCTATTCCTATGCCCTTAGGAATTGCTCTCCAGCCCTGCCCAAGTAAAGGGCAGGGCCAGGTCTGTACAGCCCTCAGACATCAACATGTCTCTGGACATTAGTCCAGACCTGGGCCATCCATTGTTTTTTTGGTAGCAACAGACTGATGCATGGCCATTTACCCAGACATGGTGCCCAGTGGCAGCACAGGAGAGGGACCCTTCATAGTCACAGGTGGTATCACCAGTTATGCACATCAGGTTCTTCCACACTATCCTCGAATCCCCATTCTGCTTCTCTTCATTGTGCCCACATCCTTCTGTTTCTCTTTCTCTTTCATTCCTCTACCACTTACTTGCTCCTCTTAGTGACAACCCTGTTTTCTGTGTCTGGGATCGTCTCAGGAGTGTTCTCAGGAGTACTATGTCCGTTTTGTGCTTTAAGGGTACCTGACAGGTCACCTCAGGCAGGGTCTGCCCCATAGGCCTGCATTACACTAGATTGATGGTCTTCTCAGCCTAGCTCCCTGATTGGGCCTCATGATGCTGGTTTAGTAGTTATCTAGGCTCACTCTTCCCTAGTCTAGGGTCATGTATCTTAGATTCGCTCCTGCTCAGGGACATGATCCATGGTAGGGTTCTTGTAGTCTCTAGCTTGGGAGGCTCTACAGTCCTGTGCAGTCCTGGACTGGTGGTCATCTGAGCCTTGCTTCTTTCAGGGAATGTTAGGCTACTAATCATTCAAGTGTCCATAGGTCAGAACACTGAGTAGTTATAGCCTTTCACTTCCCAACCACCTACTGACACATATGTGACAGAGCAGCGGCACCGGCAATGCCCCTAGAAGCAGGTAACTTTGCTCTTTAGTTATTTTCGATTTATTTTATAATTAGGAAACCATATTTTATTCCATTTGAAACAGACTTAATTTTGAATTAATTAAATAATGTGATCTCACTTTTTTCAGTTGGAATACAGTACTTTATATAAACAAGCCCATTGTGTCTCTACTAAAAAAGAGAGCTAGTAACCAGTGCAGTCTGTATTTATCCATTATTTCACTCCCTGTGAACAACAATTTATTATTTTGTTTCCATGGATACACAATGTATATTATTGAAGTTTCATTTTTTTTTTAGTTTATGGCAAAGACTACAAACATTAGCTCAGTTAAACTAATCCATATTTGTTGTTTTCATATTCTTTCATAGTGTCTATGATTATACATTAGAATATATGAATTTCAATAAAATGCATGTGACCATGAATCCAAAGAAAAATATTTACCATGCTTCTACTTATTTTGGAATAAAATCATAAGGCATTGAGCCACAAACACAATTCCAAAGATGATTTTTCTGAATAATAGATACATTACTGTATGCGTGATCTAAATAGTTGGAGTATCATATACCTTTAAAGCCTGATTCTTACTTAAAATTCCACCCTGGAACATTTTTATTAATAAATTACTTTATTAAATACAGAATTTTGAAAATGCAGTGATTAATATTGTCAATCGCATATAACCTAGGAAACTTTTTAAAAAAGATAAAGAATGTAGTGATATGTTTTCTGGATAAGAAATAAAACTCTGTTATTCTGTTCAAAGAGGTAAACACAGAAATCTGTCTTTTCCAAGCTCATTATCTATATGCTAATCTGAATTTTTCTTAAGGCATATAACATATTATTATAGCAAGGTTGACAAAGAAAACTTGCATCCAAAAGAAAGTACAGTTCCAAGAGTATGTTGACTTCCATAAAGAGCCCCTCTATTAAATACATAAATACTTTCCAAACATTACTAAAAATGAATTGTCTACCTTACATGGCAAATAACAGAAAGAAAACTATAAATGTGCGGTTAGGGTTCCTATGGAAGAAGGATGCTTCTGCTGATAGGATCACGTCATAAAAATCTAGAGGTGATAGATCAATAATTAATGTCACATTCAAATATGGAAGTGATTTAAGTACCACACTGGGTTCTGAGACCAGGCTGAAGTAACCAGGAAGAACAGGGAGTGCACAGGGAGCTCCTCCATCTTGCAGGAACAGCAGATTTGAATTACAAGAGAAAGGTGTAAGTCATGTATTGATTTCCTAGAATGGCCATACTAATATATCACAGACTTAAATCAAGATATTTTTTTATTTGTCAGCTCTGGACTCAGACATATGAACAAATGTTATTGGTATATATCTGCTTCTGCAAGACATTAAAAGGTCCTCTCTAACAATCCCCTTCCTTCTGAATGTGATCGACAGTCTGTATGCACCAAAGTTTAGAGATGCATGGTAACCTTCAGTGTTGTGTTCTCTTCTGTCAGTTCTCTTCATGAGGTCACCATCTTAGAGGGGTAGCAATAATACTGAATAATATCCCCATGAAAGTATGATCTTACTTGGTAACTTTATCTGCATATTCTCAGACAAGGTCACTGTCTCAAGCCCTAAGTGTTAAAAACTACATGTATAGTTTTTGGAGGAAGATTTGAACATATGTTAGGTAGGCAAAGCTCATTTGAAAAAAAATAATTTTGTGTTAGGTAGAAATATTAATAAAACATATAAAGTGATTATAATAAAAACTGATGCAAGAAAGGTACAATAGATAAGAATTAGCTAGGAAACAAAATATCCTGTGTGTAGCTATGACATCATCTATAGAAAATTCTGAAGTGATTGAAAAGTTCAAAGATTGGGGTCAAACTACACAGATATAAAGAAAAGCAGCTTGTTTTGTGTAATTCATATTGTAAAGGTTGTAAGTACAAAATAAAACATAACTATTCATAACAATAAGCTACCATAGCAATGGCAAAAGCAGAAATTTTCTTAGGAGTAGTCATAATAATCAAAGGAACAAAACAATTATCATTTTGCTCATGAAGTCACCACACATTCTAGAGCAACAGAACTTGAAGTAAAGCTGGGAATCAACAAGGTCAGTGCAAGGAACAGTTAAAACTCCAAGATGCAGAACTCTGACTTTAGAATATGAATTGTGACAAAAGTGAAGGTGGGTGTTCAGTACACATGCCAATTCGTAAAGAAATACTTTATTGGGTTCACAAAGGAATTTCAAGGTGTGAAATTTTAAATTGTAATTATTTGCTTAATTGAAATGTACATTTATGCATTATTGAAAGCAGTTAAAATTGGTTTCCTTTGAAGATAAGTAACCTTTTAATTCCACATGTAGAACCACAGTTCAAGTTGTATGTACATATCTAGTGTATTAATTATCCTACACTAAATATATAGTATGTACTTCCCCCTAAATAGCAGAATACTTGCCTTGGAATATAGTAAGAAAAAAAGCATATCCTTTTGTCTGGATACAGTAGCATTTGCACTGAATTGAACTCTGTGACTACATCCCACCTCACACTTCTACTTGAACTACATATATACACATACATACAAACTGTGCACACAGATACAAGTTATAGAGCTATTTGTATGAAGCATCTCATAGGATTCTATAGCTAAACAATATTTCATCAGGCATTGATGCCACATTGTATTTATCCATTCTTCCGTAGAGGGCTCCTTCAATGGTGTAAATTGTATAGCTATTATGATTAATTTTTCTTTTTACAATTGAAAACAGATTCTTTTCTCATACAATACATCATAAACCACCGCCATCCCAACCCCCCATTTATTCTAGCTCTTTCCCACATCTCCTTTCCTCAAGGTCTTCCTCTATTTCCTTCCAGAAAAGAGAGCTCCAAGAGATAACAACCAAACATGACAAAAGAACATTCAAAAAGACAAAGCAAAAGCCTCCATACAGAGGCTGCACAAGGCAACCCAAATAGAAGATAAGCGTCCCAAGAGAGGGCAAGAGTCAGACACATCTGCTCCCACTTTTAGGATTTCTACAAAGACACCAAGCCAACACAGAGAAGACCTGGCTCAGACCTGTGTAAGCTCGGCATTTTCTGCTTCATTTTTTCTCAGCCCACATGAGCCCTGCCTATTTGTTTCAGTGGGCCATGTTCTCCTGGTGTCATCCATCCTTTCTGACTCCTATAATAATTTCTTCCCCTCTTCAATAGGATTCCCTGAATTTCAAGGCTAGAAACCCTATGAAAAGAGACCTCCAGTTTAGAGTGACTCATAATATCTGGCTATGAATCTCTGCACATGCTCCAATCAGGCCCCAGACTAGGCCCTTCTGAATATAGACTCGTCACAGTACCACAGCACCGATGTATAATTATAAATATATTATGAATATTACCAGAAATTATTTAATTGATTATTTAAAATAAATATTGTTGTTGTTGTTATTGAGTGATGTTTGGTTCTACCCTATGTCACTGGCCTTCTAGGTAGTGTCGGACATGGGTGAGCTCTTGGGGTGTGACTCTCAAGTTCTTTATCACTATCATTCCAGTACATCTTGCTGGCAGGAAAGTTTGTAGGTCAAGGATTTCTTGACTAGGTTGGTGTCCAGGTTTCTCTTTAAGTAGCCCCCAAATTACTTTCCTGTGGAAGGATGGCAGAACTAGGTTTTAGAGATGAAGGCTCCATGCTGACACAGTTTTTAATGTATTTATGTATTTATTTATGCATTCTATTTATTTTTGTGTGTATTTTTTCTATTTATTATTATTATTATTATTATTATTATTATTATTATTATTATTTTTACAATCTAGCCATTGCATCCCTCCAGCTGTCCCTTCCCACAGTTCCTCATCCCATTCCTGGTCCCCCGTGTCCAAGAGGATGCTCCAGTCACTACCCAGACCTTCTCACTCCCTAGGGTATCAAGTCTCTTGAAGGTTAGGCACTTCTTCTCCCACTGAGGCAAGACCAGGCAGTCCTCTGCTGTATTTGTGTCGGGGGCCTCTGACCAGCTCCTGAAGGTTGCCTGGTTGGTGGCTCAGTGTAGAGATTTCATGGATCCAGGTTAGTTGAAACTGCCGGTCTTCCTATGGGGTCACCTTCCCCTTCAGGTTTTCAATCCTTCTCCTAATTCGATCATAGGAGTCCTTGACTTCAGTCCAATGGATGAGTGTAAGTATCCGTTTCTGTCTCATTCAGCTGATTTTTTTGGCCTCTTGGAGGACAGCCATTCTGTGAGCACACTATATCATCAGCGATAGTGCAGTAACATTTTTAATTAGATTATGTGGCTTTTGGATACCTAGCTCCTTGAGTTTGTCATATATTTTGGATGTTACACCTCTATCAGATGTGGAACTGGTAATCTGCACTCAGTAAAACCAATTTCACATACTGAAGTTCTTGATATTGAATTCACAGTCGTTTTGTATAGAAAACAAGTGCTCTCGAATACAACCATATGCAAGTCTCTGTCCATTCTTGGTCTCTTTGAGAGTATAAATCTATATTTATATAATATAGTATGTATTATATCCTTTATAATTAAGTATTTAATTCATAATATGTATATTTAATACATATACACATGTACTACATATATAGTAGTATATATTAGTATATACATATATACTAGGTGTACATATATATGAATTGTGTAATATATGTTATAATTATAATAATTAATATATGGTATAATTATAATAATTAATATATGATATGTGGTCATGATATTATATAATGTATAGTATATAATTGATATATGAGATTGATATATGATATGAGATTGACATATAATATGTGATTTGATATATGTACATGATTGGTAAATGATATATGATATACAGGATATAAGATATGTGATATATCTTGAAGCACTTCTATATTTCTTTTATAACTTTCACATTTTCTATTCTGACATTTAAACCTTCAATAGATTTTTAGTTGATCCTTATTGTTGTTGAGAGATATTGGCACTGATTCATTATTCTATATGGCTTCCCTATTTACCTCAGCAGCATTTACCCAAAAGAAAACCCTTCTCTATCAATATCGATATCAGTTCTTTGTACCATTTTCAAAAATTGGTTTGCGTTCAGTAGCTAATCTCTTTTCATGAAGAAATTTCATTATATATTTGATTACTCCACCACAATGGTAAAGTTCTCAATAAATTTGGTGTAAAAATTATGGTGATAAGGAGTTTATTAAATACCATAGGCTTTTGCCGGTGCTCTGCAACAGAAAATGAACATAGACACACACACACACACACACACACACACACACACACACTCACAATTGCTATGCACTCATTATTTTATAAATGAAAAATGGTTCATTTCTTAATCAAAAGATTGTTTTGTCCTATTAATATCTGGGTTTTATTACACATTTCTCCAGTTAATAGCTCTGTCCAAAAGAATACAACATTTCTGAGGTGGAGATTTGGACACTGCAGGTCTGTTGTGGTCTGTCCTTGTGGTTTTCAATAAACACTCAGGTTACATTAGTGGTCTTCAACCATCTTCACACTAAGCAGCTCTAAGGGAATCTTTCTCCCAACTATGTAGTTGAAACACATATTACAAAAACTTATATCCTTTTAAATACAGCAAAGATTTGTTTTGAAGATTGTTACATTTTTATTTTGTGTAGAATTAATGCCCATATGAGCAGGAGAAAGTGTGATTCTATAGGAAAACCTTTATTTTTTTTAAAGCAGGTGAGTTAAGCTTGAATAAAAGCTTCTACATTGAACCACTCGTAAAAAGAAAAAGGATTGACTTATATAACCCAATGTAAGTTCTTAAATTTTAATAATGAGTTATGCCACAATCTGAGTACATTAAAACTTGACTCTGTAATGTAGATTTTCTATGTATATGTATAGATGTCAAAATATTTCTTCAATGATAGCATGTGTTTCAAATGTTTTCTTTTACATGTTTTCAGCCCTCGCTCTCATCACCACAGGTCTGTGTCCTTTGTGGTTTTATTTTGTCACTTCTGGAAACTTCTTAAAAAACTGTCACTCAGAACATGCAGAGATTTCCAAAACTAAAGCAACCGAGAGAAATATTCAAGGCTAGAGGACAATTTTCTTCCTCTGCAGTTCTAGTTATAAAGCTCCAATATAAAAGGAGAGAATCATTGTGGGGTGGCATATGAATTTTAAGACGCTTTCATTGGGTTCATTCATATTCTAGAGTAGTGTCCTGAGGAGTTTTTACTACCTAAGAAAGTAAAAGAAAAGTCTTTTAAAAAATATTAAAAGGGATATGTCATCTTCACAAGGATGGTTATTATAGCTATTGATCATGAACCAACATAGACGAGATTCTGAACTTCACAGCTCACTACAAACCAAGCAGCAACTTCCTATTTGATATATAGATGACGTGAGGTTGTTTTAAGAATGAATATGAGATTTGTTTGTGATACACGATTTATTCCTATGTAGGAGGATGAATTAGACCCTGCAAGCTATATTAAATGTAATGCATGAGGAAAGGAAGTAATGAATTACTTGAAAATCATTTGAAAGCATCACTGTTAATGTGCTGTTAAACCACAGAAGCACTGAATGCGGAGACAAATATTATTAAACCTGCCAAAGTTTCCTAAATATGTTTTACACAATTCCTTAAGGAACATTAGCAAAGGCACCGACTCCAAGAGTTTTGAATAAATATATTATTATAGTATATATGCTAAATCTTTATCGAAGCTAGCAATTTAAGATTCTCATATAATCCCATCTGTGATGGCTAAAACAAAAGTTGCTTTCAACTTCCAGAGAGAACATTGGAATTATTAACTTTATATTTCTGATGGATGAGAGAAAATGTGATAAACGAAGAGACTAGCCTAAAACTGCACTTACCGCGCTTTATTTAGCATCTGTGCTCAGTTAACAGACTTCTCTATCCTCAGCTCTAATATTGTACTGGCTAAGCTTTTTAGTGTGCACTAAATCCTAGCCGCATAAAAGTGAAGCTAAATAGTATTTACCAGTCTTTTTTTATACAAAGTGCGAGGCAGCATCCCATTTATAATCCTATGATAACACTTGGTAATCTGCATACCAATGCAGTGCAAATAACACGTTTACTTTAGAAATGAGCATAATTAGATTATATAGATCATAGTAGAATTAGACGGAGTGACCTTTTGCTAGCATTCTCTGATAACTCGGGAAAATTTTACTACTTGGCTGCCTTTTCTCATTTATTCTAAATGATCAGTTCCTGGCACAAGCCTGTAAAATCTTCAGAATCTTTCACAGTTTGGGATTTATATGGAAACTTTTTTTCCTCCTCTAGCCGGAGAGATTTTATTGTTGAGAACTGAGTACTAGAGTGAAAACTATCTGTATAAATTTGAGAGAAGAAGAAATGCCCAAACGGAGAGCTGAGGGGTGACATAAAATGCCCTTTGTGTTAAATTCAATATGAGGCTCATACTAACATCTTTAATTAACCATATTTTTGAGGAACGGTTTGATATTTTATTATAATTTAAATTCATTTTAAAGTGTGCACTGCAGAGTTTTGAGGCATCTGTTTATAAGTAATATGTCAGGAATTTTGCCTTAGATGACTACATTTAGGTTTTACAGCAAAAGTATTTGTGGGCCCACTAAGGCAATCGAAGTTAGGCCAAGGAATGAATGGGAAATGTGCTTGTCACAAAAACAGGCCTATCTACCAATTCCTCTCAGAATAAAGCAGCGCAGATTCTCCTTGAGGAATGTGGAAGAAATAGTAAATGATTTGTAAGCTTAACATACTTCTCTCATTTTTCTCCTCACAATAAGCCTTTTACAATGCGTATAAAAATAATGCAATTTCCTAAATTTATAGCAGACGAGTGATCTTGTGTTCTCCAGGGGTAGTCATCACACCGCAAAGCCACCATTCCTGTTTTGCCTCTGAAAAGTTAAATAAATAAATGTAGGTACAGCAATGAGATGTGTTTGGTTTCTCATATCAATTACATAATGGAAAATTTGTCCAATTATCATCATCGTCATCACCTCATTATTATTTTTATCATTTCAGTTTTATTGCTTGTAAAATATATGAGAATCTCCTTTACCCTATGCGATGCTGGTGAGACGGGAGTGTGTGGGTAGGTGGGGGAGCACCCTCATAGAAGCAGGAGGGAGGTGGGATGGGGGTTTGCAGAAGGCAAACCAGGAAACGAGGTAACATTGGAAATGGAAATAAACAAAATAAACACTAAAATATTAAAAAAAGTGTTGAGTTATTATATTTCAAAGTGGCAAAATATGTCATAAATTGAACATATATGTATATATAAACACACACATATATAGAGATATATAAATTTGTAGATAACTACTTATGAACCTGCTACATTGTCTACTGTATGCCTAACAAATAAAACTTACTGTTTTCATAACTAGCTTTATTTAATCACTCAAAATTCAAAATATCCATTTAATATTAAAAATATTTTGTGACATCAATTAAATAAAGCTAATCTTACAATATCCAGTAGCTGCTTATATCCCTTCTCCTTTTGTATATGTAATGTTCAATCACTTTTCTAAAGTAATGTATTCTTTATGTGAAAGGTGTTTCCATGCCCTAATGTTGAAATGTTAATTCAAGTCTCATATAAATGGACAAAATATCACATTTTCATGTATGTTAGTCTACATCTGTTTATGATTTTTCACCCAACAATGTATTCAAATTTTCTCTTCATTCCTTTATTCCAGGCTCTAATTTTCTGATTAACTCTTTTACTTAATGACTCTTGCAAACTGTAATCAGAGGAATAATGTTCTCGTTTTGGTAGTTCCCATCATATTCCCATGCTATATAAACTATAATGATCATGCAGTATACAGTTAAATTAAATATGATGCTCATACTAACATCTTTTATTAACCATATTTTTGAGGAATGGTTTGATATTTTATATAATTTAAGTTCATTTTAAAGTGTGTGCCCTCCACACTTTTTACCCTCCAGCTGTAAGGGAAGGGGGTAGGGGAGGTATGATCTAATTGCAAGATGTTTGTACATCCATTTGCTTTTTGCATAATTATATGACAATTTGAATATAAATTTGTCCTAAATTATAGGTATAATTATCATACTATAATTATGCTATTACATGTATACTTTATTGGACACCAATATGTTTATATTGCTGACTAACTCTAATAAAACTATTCAAATATTTTATTTATTTCTATAATTCTAAATACTTTAAGGTTTTGAGACCATTGTGAATGGTTTTTTCAAAATCTTTTATATCCCTTCACAATGTCAACTAAATCCTTCTCTAGAATTATCCCTTCCTTAGGGTGGATTTATTGATAGTAACATAGGTCTTTGTCCTGCATTTTTTAATGCTTATCTCCTCACATTACTAATTTCCTCAAATGTCTCCTGTGTGTGAATCCAGCTGTTAAATTTATAGTGAAAATTTCCTGTCCAATTTTGATATCTTACTTGAATGAACATAATTCTTATAGCATTAAGTATACTGGGGTTCAGATAATGGCCTGTTATCACAGTCAGGCCAGATAGGAGGAAAAAAAAAGAAGAATGAACTTCCTTACATTTCTTTCTCCTTACAGATTTCCTGATTCTTTTATTGATATGTCCAAGGGTAATCCTCTTGCTGCCATATTTAAATCAAGACCCTTTAAGTCATCTTCCTTTGCTTTGTTTTGTAAGACTTTTTCTATTTCCTCCACAATCTTTCCGCAAACTTATCCTTGTTATTTCTTTTCCCATGATCTGTACTCTAATCCCTTAACACAATCTTAAATACCTATAAATATTTCCTTTCTGGTTCACTGCTGTTAGATTATACTTTGTGTAAAAGATTTTTAAAACTATTTTTTACTCCAACAAAATAAGCATAAGAGTTTTCTAATAATAAATAAAACATGATATATGCATGCACACACACATTATACTTAAAATTTATTGAAAATCCCATATTATTAAAATAATTTTTCTAACTACCAATACTGTGAACCAAGTTTTCCCTTATCTTGTTCACTGTACTATTTCTTCTACTTGGAAATTCTTTTTTTCCATTTATTTATTTGTGTTACATCATGTTGTAGCTTGACTATGGTTGGCCCATGAGTGGTACTACTTGGAGGTATGACCTGGTTGGAGTAGGTGTGGCCTTGTTGGTATAGGTGGGTCACTATGAGCATGGGCTTTAAGACCCTCATCCTAGCTAACTGGAAGCTAGTCTTCTCTTGTTTATCTTCAGATGACAAAGTAGAACTCTCAGCTCCTCCTACACCATGCCTGCCTGGATGCTACCATGCACCTACCTTGATGATAAAGGACTTCACTTTTGAACCTGTAGGCAAGCCCCAATTAACTGTTGTCCTCATAACAGTTTCCTTGGTCATGAGGTCTGACTGTAGCAGTAAAACCCTAAGTAAGATACATCATTTATAGCTAAAATCCAATTAATCTATTAAGTTGAATTGAACCCATTTGGTGCTGCTACTTTGAATTCCCCATCCACCCCATTTTTATATCAGAATATTTTTTCTAGGATTTGTCTTGCTTTTTGATGTTATAATTCATATCATAAGACTATAAGAGGTAAGATATATTTGACGATTTAAATTGAGAAACATCTTACATATCAAAATGCAGGTAACACATTGTTACTAAAGAAAAATGCTAATGTATGCATATGTAATTACATATAATGCTTACTAAATTTTCTCAAGTATGGAATAAGTACTCTATCTCAAAAGCTGTTGATTTCTCAGAAATAACTTATTGACAACATTTATATACATTTTGTCAATGTAAATAAAGTTTAAACATGTAGTAAATATGTAAGTATCATAATTTAGAGTCTGACTATATATATATATATATATATATATATGAAAACAACTGGAAAACATTTAATTTCAGTTATGGTATACTTTAAGATAATAATGGTAAAGAAACTGAGAATATATATAAATGTTACATATAAATACCTTTGAATTCTTTTTACACCTAAAATGACTGGATGCAGTATATCTGTGAAATATTTCATTTTGTGAAGCTTTCAAGACAGTAGGGACAAATAGTTTATAGAATGTTCATAGTTAGGAATGCTCCTTTCTCTTCATTTTGACACATCTGGGGCATGCAATTATTCACAAAGGTCATTTTCTAAAGTAGAAAAAGAACAATGACCAAAGGCAACATTTAGGTCTCAAATAGACTATGACAATCTAATCAATGAAAAAAAAAAAAAGATGTCAAGAACGATCTCATTTAAAGGTAGACAGAGAGTGACATTTCATCAGAATTATGTACAATAGTCTTCTATAAAAACGAGTCCCCCCCAAAGTGACTATATGTTATTCAGAGAAAATTATAAAGAAAGACAGTATTTTAACTGTAAGTACAAATTTCCTTTCATTGCTGGTACATTAAAAACACTTACGATGAACTGAACTGTTTATGCCTGCCAATTATTAGATTAAAACCATGATTTAAAAATGTCAAACCGTCATAAAGCATACTTTTTAATGTTACTTAATTGACTTCAAGATGCTATTTAACCTGATTAATTTTCCGTCAATGAAATGATACTATAAATGATATAAGGAATATCTAGAATGAAAGTACTCTATTGATATCCAAGGAGGCTAACTTTTGGATATCCTTCTAGTCAAAAATTCTACTGAGTATTATTAAATACTTCAGTATATATATACATATATATATAGATATAAGTATAGATATAGATATAGATAGATATAGATATATAGATATATATATAATTTTTAATGTTTATTAAGATATAGTGACTCTATTTCAATATATAAGAATATTTGTGGGACTAAAAGATAGCTAGAATACATTAATGGACATAATAGTTTGGAATAATGATTTTCCAAGCTATAATAATATTTGGAGTGTAGTTTATTCTCACTACACACATACACCACACACATGCACACACTCAGTTTTCATTACTCTGAACAAATGAGCATGTACTTAATCTTTCAAGAAATATATATTTAAACAGGAACATATCTAATGATATATTTGCATAGCTGGATTTTAGGTCAAATATGATGAACATAGACTTAACTAACAATAGCTAGTCTAAGTTAATATGTATAATGAAATGTATATTAATATTGAAGATTTTGAGCTCCCTGAAGCAATTGTTTCAGAAAGTGGAAATATTTAGAATAAAAGCTTATATTTCAGGGTGTCTATGCCAAATTAAATTCTTGGATAAAGTTTACTACATTAAAACATTTTCTTCATTGACAAGAATGAATCTTATGGATAATTGTTTTAGACTTTGGGAAACATCATTCTATACCAGCACTACAGAACATGAGCACATACCAGAGTGAATATATGAAGACTACTGTGAAATTTATGGTTTCTACATCTAAACTAATTTCAACTTCAAATATTTGCAATGATATTTAAAATTAAAAATATACTGGCCAAGAAGGAAACTTCTAAATTGTCTATAGAAGCAAAGATTGCTGCTTGTTGACAGTAGGAATACACTGAGAACATGAATGTTTGGTGAAGCATATTGAAACCAGTAATTGTCAAATACCAATTATTTTTCAAGCCTGTTCCACTTCCAGTTTTTCCCACTAACTTCCTATTTGTCACACATTCAGCATCTACATGTGCAGGTGTTCTCAATTCTGCCATTAATCACTTAGACCTTTTCCTCTTTTCCTCTTGCTTGTGTTTTCTTTGCAGTCTGTCTTCTTCTATTTGAAGCATTTTCAACCAAGTTGTATGAAATTGCTACTGATATGGTGGGCACATAATCATCTTTCAACAAGCTAGTTAGTTCTCTCATGAGCACACCAGATATTTTACCTACAAATATATTGTTTTATACATAAGTATAGATTTCTTGAAGACTACATTTGTTTCATATTATTGCAGAGAAAACAGAAATGAGGGAAAAGTCTAAGCCAATGAATATGGGAGATATCAGTAGAACATTTTGTAGAGAATATCTCATATATCAATTATTTTATTAGCAATATATGTTAACAGGCAACTGCTATTACATTACATAGTATATATTTTAAAACTGAATATTATATACTTATTATCTAGTTTCTTTTTATTCAAAGACTGGTTATAAATATGAGAGTAGATTTGTTTTGAAACTAATTTGTAAATGGACAATCTCTGTGCCATAACAAGGCTAACTATATAGTTGAATGCACTAATCTATTTAATGTGAGTGTTTAATGTATAGTCTTATTAAGTTCTTACTATTTTGTGCCTTCTTGAAAACACACAAGCACCTATTCATGTTTGACACAGTGTCACTAAAAGACCAAAGAAAAGACTCTACCTTCTACCCTGGTTAAGAAGTGAATTTGTCTTTGTAGCTGTACTTACACTACGGTAAGGCTCCATCAGACAGCCCAAGAGATTTGCATCACAGAGAAAAGCACCTCACTTTCAGTGTCTGGACCATTACATTTTCTTGTCCATTTTTCACACAACTTCTTGTGACAATGCCATCTCTACTCTTCTTTTTAACATACTTTTTATTCTTTTACAGCAACTTTCTGAATCTTACAACTTTTGAATTTCTTTTTTATTTGTTAATCATTCCATTTGTTTACATTTCAAATTATATCTCACTTACTAGTTACCCCTCCATCAACCCCTCCATCACACATTCACTCTCCCCTCAAAATATTGCATCCTGAAATAATTAATGACTATTAGAAGTCCAGTGGTGGAGAATAATTTATGATATGTGAAGTCAAGATAAAATCTTAAGAAATACAGAGTTACAAGTGGCACATGCACTGTCCAGAATGCTTGCAAGGCCCAAAGTACTATGTACATCCTGTGAGCACTCCCCACCTTCAATAGGGAGAAGTTCAGATTACTTACAAGCAACATATTATTTTGTTTACAAACAAATGGATCTTTTTTCTGTCTTTCTGCTTCTTTGTTTTTGTTCCAGATGCTTTGCTTCTGAAAGGGATCTAAAATGTGATAATCAGAAGTTTTTTGTTTTGTTTTCTATGTTTCAAGACAAACGTTAACAATATGTTGTAATATTTAATCCCTCCTTTAAGTCCTTTTTTGTCAATTTAAAACATAATTATCACATACAGTGCAGACGTCTGTTTAGCCATACTTAACATTTTAATAATTTACCTTTATTTTCAACTGATTCGCAATCTAAGCCAAGTCAATGTATCAAAAACTCAAAACCAGTATTTAAGGAACAAATCAGAATTTTGTGAGAGAAATAGGATATTTGTATTTTTCACACTGTTTCACTAGTATGGAGTTCTTCTAGCCTGGAGCTCCTTATGTAGAACTGACTGATCTCAAACTCAGAAATACAGCCTATGCTTCCTGAATGCTTGGATTAGACCAGTATGTCATTCATTAGTCTTGGGCAAAGATTACAGAATTCTGAAAGAAATAACATGAGACTGGCTCTATGCAGGTTTGACCAACATTATAGAAATTTGTGAAGTTCTGGAGAACAAAAGGAAAATGAAAAAAAATCTGGTATTTTCTTCAATTAGTTGAAAATGACTTTCAATCTTGAAACCAACTCTGACTCAGAAATAAGATATCCCATTAGTAATGAATGGAATATTATTATAATCATACTGCATATTTGATGTTATTCTAATAATTTCTGAGATGTGTTTAGTGAATATCTGTATATCTCTTTATATTTGTCTTTTATTGAAAATAGATATCATTTCTCATGCAATATATCTTTATTGTAATTTCCTCTTCCTCTACTCCACCCAGTGAATCCCCAGCTCCCCTCCTCTCTGGACTTTCTGTCTCTCGTTAGAAAAGAACATGAAGAGATAGCTAATATGACAAAGTAAAATGTAATGAGATGAAATAAAAACTGTCATATTGAAGTTGGACACAGTAAGCCAAAAGGAAACGGAGAGTCCCAAGAGCAGACACAAGGACCAAAGGCCCATTTATTCTCAATCCATGAGTTTCATAAAACTAAGACTAAGCTAATAGCTATAATATATATATAGAAATGACCTAATGCAGACTTCTGTAGGCTGTGTGCTTGCTCTTTTAGTCTCTATGAGTTCACATGAGACTTGCTTGGTTGATTCAGGGTGCCCTGGTCTCCTAGTGTCCTCCATCCCTACTGACTCTTAAAATCTTTCTCCCTCCTCTTCTTCTGGATTTCCGAAGCTCTTAGAAGAGGGATTTGATGGACTGCTCCCATTTAGACTCTTGCTCTTAATAATATTTGGCTATGGGTCTCTACCTCTCTGCCTGTTTTCACATTTGCTGCTGGAACAAAATTCAATGATGGTGACTGGAGAAGACCTTGATGTATTGGTATAGAAGAATAATCCTGTGAATCATTTTTTTGAGTTTTAAAGACCAGTAGTGCTTGGTTTTAACCTCGAAATATGGGCTATCTACTCTCTAGTTCTTGGTTACCCAAGCAATGTCAGAAGTAGATTCCATCTCAGGAAATATGCCTTAGGTCAATTCAAATATTGGTTTCCATCACCCATATGCTCTTTACTGTCATTGCTTTTGCACAGTTTGCAAGCAGGACAGACTTTTGTGGCTACATGTTGTCCACTTTTCTATTTCGTAGCCTGGAGATTACTTTTTAATAACAAAGTAGCACGAATATAAAGGCAAATGGCTTCGTATAAGCACTGGGTTGACTTCATCAAATTCAGTGAGTTGTGTGGGTGTTTTCCCTGGCAATGAGGCCCCTCTCTCACTTTAGAATGATTTATATGGCCAAAAATTTGTTTCATTAGAACCCATTTCCTTTGCTGGAATTCTAACCTGGATATAAGAAATAGAAGGTGAAGACTCTGAATCCACCATTGCTAAAACTTCTCATTAGGATCACCATCACAGGCTCCAGGAAGTTTCAACTGCACTATGTTACCATACTACCTGGCAAATTTCCCCCTTCACCCAGTTCAGGCAATCTCTCCTACACTGTTTCCCTCCACCCCAACTCTAATCCCACCTGACTAGTACCCTGCGCCTGCTTTTAGCACCCCGATGTATTATATTTCCTTCCTCATAGGAGATGTGTGTATTTCCTATAGACCCATTCTCTTTCCTTAACCTCTCTGGAGCCATGGATTGAAAATTCATTATAATATCCTTAATGGTTACTATCCACGTACAAGTGGATACATACTTTATTCATCTTGGCAGGTTCCAGTGATCTCACTCAGGATTTTTTTCTAGTCTATCCATTTGCCTGTAAATTTCATAGTATCATTACTTTTATTTTTCCCTGTTGTTGTAAAAATATAAAAATAAAAAAAGGTATTGTTGGTCTTTTATCCTGCTAGATCTGCACAGCAGTGCCCAAGATATCTGCTAGATATCTTGGTGAAAACACATCCCCACTCCTCGGCGACCCAGTGTCTCTTGCTGCCACACACTTTCCTATACTCAAACCTCACATAAAAGAACACACAACACAATAATCTTTGATCCAATTGGTAAGATATAATTGCTCACTTAAACATACAAAGCCCGGTACCATCCATCCCTTAGGAACATTGATAACAACCTGAAAATACACAGAGCAGAATCTTAACATCACCTGCCATGGCTTCTACCCTCTCTCTCTCTCCTGTCTCTCCTCCTCTCTCTTCTAGTCTCCTCCTCTTCCTTTAAACTTCTCTCCCGCCCATCCTTCTCCTCCAATGACAGGCCTCCTTCTATCTTGTACCTGGCCCTCACCTGTACTTTACAAATTCAATCGGGAGAAGTTTCTGGTGAAGTCACCTGAGTTCTGAGTACTTGACTAGGCAGCTGTCCTTGGGCAGTGGAATTAGCATCAAAATACTTCAGGGCAAACCACAACATTTCCCTTTTAATTGAATATTATATATATTTATATTTCAAATGTTATCCCATTTACTCTCTCCCATTCCTTCCCCTCTGACTCCCTCTGCTTCTATGAAGATATACCCATTCCTATATACCCACTCCCACCCAACCTCTCCCAACTCAACACCCAGGCATTCCCCTACACTAGGGTAAGGAGCCTTTACAGGACCAAAGAAGTCTCCTCCTACTGATGCTAGACAATGCCATCCTCTGTTGCACATGTGGCTGGTGCCATGGGAACCACCATGTGTACATTTAGTGGGGGTCTAGTCCCAAGGAGCTCTGTGGCATATGGTGTGTTGATATTGTGGTTCTTCCTATGGGGTGGCAAACCCCTTCTGCTCCTTAAATTCTTTCTTTAACTCCTTCATTGGATTCCCCATGCTCAGTCCTATGGTTAGCTGAAAGTATCCTCATCTTTATCAGTAAGGCTCTGGGAGAGTCTCTCAGGAGGCAATGCATATGAGGCTGTCAGCAAGTTCTTCTTGACATCAGCAGTAGAGACTGGGTTTGACAGCTGCATATGGAATGCATCCTCAGGTAGGGCAGTCTCTGGATGACATTTCCTTCAGTCCCTGCTCCACATATTTTCCCTGTATATGCTCCCCTGAGTATTTTGTTCCCCCTTCTAAGAGGAACTAAAACATCCACATTTTGGTCTTCATTCTTCTTATGGTGTGTGAAATGTTTCTTGGGTATTCCAAGATTTGGGGCTAATATCCACTTACCAGTGAATGCATACCATGAGTGTCCTGTGTTCTTTGTGACTGGGTTACCTCACTCAGGATGATATTTTCTAGTTCCTTCCATTTGCCTATGAATTTCATGAAGTCATTGTTTTTAATACCTGAGTAGAAATCCATTGTCTAGATAAACCACATTTTTTAATCCATTCCTCTGCTGAAGGACAGCTGGGTTCTTCCCAGCTTCTGACTATTAAAAATAAGGATGGTATGAACACAGTAGAGCATGTGTCCTAATTTTATGTTGGAGCATCTTTTGGGTGTATCCCAGGAGTGATGTAGCTCGATCCTTAAGTAGTACTATATCTAATTTTCTAAGGAACCATCAGACTGACTTCCAGAGTGGTTGTATGAGTTTGCAATCCCACTAACAATAGAGGGATGTTCCTCTTTCTCCACATCCTCACCAGCACCTGCTGTCGCTTGAATTTTTAAATCTTAGCCATTCTGACTGGTGTGAGGTAGAATCTCAGGGTTGTTTTGATTTACATTCCCCTGCTGAATAAGGATGTTGAACATTTCTTTAGGTGGTTCATGGCCACTCAACATTCCTCATTGAGAATTCTTAGTTAAGCTCTGTAACCCATCTTAATAGGATTATTTGGTTATCTGGAGTGTAACTTCTTGAGTTCTTCATATATATTAGATAGTATACCTCTCTAAGATATAGGATTGGCAAAAATCTTTTCCTAATCTGTAGGTAACCGTTTTGCACTATTGACAATGTCCTTTGCCCTACAGAAACTTTGCAATTCTATGAGGTCCCATTTGTCAATTCTTGATTTTAGAGCATAAGCCAGTGATGCTCTGTTCAAGAAATTTTCCCCTGTGCCTATGTATTTGAGGCTCTTCCCCACTTTCTTTTCTGTTAATTTCACTGTATCTGGTTTTATGGGGACATCATTGATCCACTTGTACTTGAATTTTGTACAAGGAGATAAAGAAAATTTCCATTTTCAACCTGCTAAGCACTAATTGAACCAGCACATATTTTTTTTGAAAATGCTGTCTGTTATTTATTGGATGGTTTTAGCTCTTTGTCAAAGATCGAGTGACCATTGGTGTGTGGGTTTATTTCTGGGTCTACAAATCCATTTCTTTTCTCTGTAACAATACCATGCTGTTTTTTATCACTATTGCTCTGTAATACAATTTGAGGTCTGGGATGGTGATTCCTCCAGATGCTCTGTTATTGTTTTCCTGTTTTTTTGTTATTCCAAATGAATTTTCAAATATCTCTTTCTAACTCTATAAAGAATTGCGTTGAAATTTTGTTGGGGATTGCACTGAATTTGTAGATTTCTTTCGGCAAAATGGCTATTTTTAGTATATTAATCCTGCCAATCCATGAGCGTGGGAGATCTTTCCATCTTCTGAGATCTTCAATTTCTTTCTTCAGAGACTTGAAGTTCTTGTCATACAGATATTTCACTTGCTTGTTTAGAGTAACTTCAAGTTGTTTTATATTATTTGTGACTATTGTCAAAGGTATTGTTTCCCTAGTTTCTTTCTCAGCCTGTTTAGTCTTTGAGCACAGGAAGGCTACTGATTTGTTTGAGTTATTTGTATATCCAGCCACTTTGCTGAAGCTGTTTAACAAGTTTAGGAGTTCTCTTGTGGGAGTTTTGGAGTCACTTATATATACTATCATATCATTTGCAAATGCTGATGTTTTGAATTCTTCCTTTTCAATTTGTATCCCTTTGACCTCTTTTTGTTGTCTAATTGCTCTGGCTAAAACTTCAAGTACTATATTGAATAGATAGGGAGAGAGTGGGTAGCCTTGTCTAGTCCCTGATTTTAGTGGAAATCCTTCAAGCTTCTCTCCATTTAGTTTGCTGTTAATTATTGTTTTACTAAGTTTATGTTTGGGCCTTGAATTCCTGATCTCTCCAAGTCTTTTATCATGAACAGGTATTGAAATTTGTCAAATGCTTTCTTAGGATCTAATGAGATGATCATGTGTTTTTTTTTCTTTGAGTTTGTTTATATGGTGGATTATGTTGGTGGATTTCTGTATATTGAGCTATCCTTGCAAGGCTGCGTGAAGCCTACTTCATCATGGTCAATGATCATTTTGATGTGGTCTTGGCATCAGTTTGTGAGAATTTTATTCAGTATTCTTGCATTGATATTCATGAGGGAAATTAGTCTGAAGTTCACTTTTTTGGTAGGGTCTTTCTGTGGTTTAGGTATAAGCATAATCGCTGTTTCAAAGAACAAATTGGGCAGTGTTCCTTCTGTCTCTATTCTGTAGAATAGTTTTAAGAGCATTGATATTGTGAATGTGATTGTTGGGGGAGGGCGGCAATGGGGGAGGATGGGGGGAACACCAATAAAGAAGGGGAGGGGGAGGGATTAGGGGGATGTTTGCCCGGAAATCGGGAAAGGGAATAACACTCGAAATGTAAATAAGAAATACTCAAGTTAATAAAAAAAAACAAAAAAAAAAAACAAAAAACAAAAAAAAAAAAAAAAAAAAAAAAAAAAAACAAACAAACAAAAAAACTACCCAAGGTTGATTTGATAGTTATAGATACATCAACTTTGAGGATCTATATTAAAAAAAAAAAAGAGTGTTGGTATTATGTCTTCTTTGAAGGACTGAAGGACTGATAGAATTCCCTGCTAAACCAATCTAGTCCTAGGCTTCTTTTGATTGGGAGAATTTTAATGATTGCTTGTATTTCATCATGGGTTACGGTACTGTTTAGATGGTTTATCTGAGCTTGATTTAATTTTGGTACTGGGTATCTGTCTAGAAAATTATACATTTCATCCATATTTTCCAGTTTTGTTGAGTATAAACTTTTGTAGCAGGATTTGATATTTTTCTTTAAATTTCCTCAGTTTCTGTGGTTATGTCTCCCTTTTAATTTCTGATTTTGTTAATTTGGATACTGTCTCTGTGCCCTCTTGTTAGTATGGCTAAAAGTTTAACTATCTTGTTGATTTTTTCGGAGAATCCCCCCTCCTTGTTCCAGATCTATTGATTTTTATATTGTTCCTTTTGATTCAACTTGGTTGATTTCAGTTCTGAGTTTGATCATTTACTGCCCTCTAATCCTTTTGGGCATATTTGCTTCTTTTTGTTCTGGAGTTTTATTTGTGCTGTTAAGCTCTTAGTGTATGCTTGCTCCAGGTTCCTTTTGCAGGCACTCGGAGCTATGAGTTTTCTTTTTAGCACTGCTTTCACCATATCGCCTATGTTTGGGTATGTTGTACCTTCCTTTTTAGTAAATTCTAAAAAGTCATTAATTTTTCTTTATTTCTTTCTTAACCAAGTTATAATTGACTAGAACATTGTTCAGCTTCCATGTTTATGTGGGTTTTCGGTTTGATTTGTTATTATTGAAGACCATCCTTAGTCCCTGGGTGAGCTGATAGGGTACATGGGATCATTTAAGTTTTCTTCTATCTGTTGAGTCCTATTTTGTGGCTGATTATACAGTCACATTTCTAGAAGTTATCATAAGGTGCTGAGAAGAAGGTATATTCTGTCTTAGGATGAAATGTTCTATAGATACCTGTTAAATACATTTGGTTTATAACTTCTGCTAGTTTCATTGTGTGTCTATTTAGTTTCTATTTCCATAATCTGTCCATTGATGAGAGTGGAGTGTTGAAATCTCCCACTAATATTGTGTGTTGTGCAATTCGTGCTTTTAGCTGTAGTTTAGTTTCTTTTACAAATATAGATGCCTTTGCATTTTGAAGCATAGAGGTTCAGATTTGAGAGTACATCTTGGAGATTTTTCTTTTGATGAGTATGAAGTGTCTTTCTTTATCTTTTTGATAACTTTCGGCTGAAAGTCAATTTTATTTGACATTAGAATGGCTTCTCCAGCATGTCTCTTGGGAACATTTGCTTAGAAAATTGTTTTCAAGCTCTTTCCTCTGAGGTAGTGTCTGTCTTTGTCACTGAGGTAGGGTTTTGTATGCAGCAAAATGCTTGGTCTTATTATATATCCAGTATGCTGGTAAATGTCTTTTTAATGGAAAATTGATTTCATTAATATTAAAATATATTAAGTAATAGTGATTGTTGTTTCCTGTTATTTTTGGTGTTAGATGAGTAATTATGTTTGTGTGGCTATCTTCTTATGGGTTTGTTGAAAGAAGATTACTTTTCTTTTCTTTTTCTAGGATATAGGAACTCCTTGTGTTGGAGTTTCCATCTATTATCCTTTGTATGTTTTGATTTATATAAAGATGTTGTTTAAATTTGGTTTTTTCATTTAATATCTTTGTTTCTCCATCTATGGTAATTGAGAATTTTGCTAGATACAGTAGCATTTGTGTTTCTCTTCAGGTCTGTATGACATCTGCCCAGGATGTGCCAGCTTTCATAGTGTGTTTTTAGTAGTCTGCTGTCATTCTTATAGGTCTGCCTTCTTATGTTATTGACTTTTTTCCTTTACTGCTTTTAATATTCTTTCTTTGTTGTGTGCATTTGGTGTTTTGACTATTATGTGACGGGAAGAATTTATTTTCTAGTTCAATTTATTTGCAGTTCTGTGGGCGTTTTCTATATTCATGGCATCGCTTTCATTAAGTTACCTAAGATTTCTTCGTTAACTTTGCTGAAGATATTTACTGTCTCTTTAAGTTGTTAATCTTCACTCTCTTCTATACCTATTATCTGTAGGTTTGGTCTTCTAAT
Source organism: Rattus rattus (assembly GCF_011064425.1). NCBI lineage: Eukaryota > Metazoa > Chordata > Mammalia > Rodentia > Muridae > Rattus > Rattus rattus. Next base: position 32,377,027 of record NC_046165.1, on the reverse strand, counting down.
TGTGTCCTGGATTTTCTGGATGTGTTGGGTTATGAGCTTTAAGCATTTTGCATTTTCTTTACGCGTTGTGTCAATGTTTTCTATGGCATCTTCTGCCCTGATATTCTCTTTTTGTCTCTTGTATTCTGTTGGTGATTCTTGCATCTGTGACTCCTTATCTCTTTTTCCTATGTTTTCTATCTCCATGGTTGTCTCTCTTTGTGATTTCTTTATTGTTTTTCTTTCCATTTTTAGAACCTGGATGGTTTTGTCTATTTGCTTCACCTGTTTGGTTATGTTTGCCTGTATCTCCTTAAGGAATTTTTGAGTTTCCTCTTAAAGTCTTCTACTTGTTCACTTATGTTCTCCTGTGTTCCTTTAAGGGAGTTATGTATGCCCTTCTTAAAGTCCTCCACCATAATCATGAGATGTGATTTTAAGTCTTGTTTTCTGGTGTGTTGAGGTATCCAGTACTTGCTGTGGTGGGAGAACTGGGTTCTGATGATGCTAAGTATTCTTGGTTTCTGTTCCGTAGGTTCTTCTTCTTGCCTCTCACTCTCTGTTTATCTCTGATGGTAGTTGGTTTTGCTGTCTCTGACTGGTGTTTGTACTTCCTATGGGCTTGTGAGCCTGTGACCTTAGGAGTGAGAGCACTCCTGGGAGTCAGTTCTCTCCAGGTAGGTTTTGGGTTTGCAAGGCTGTGGGACAGCCTTAGTACAGATGTATACCTATATATCATTATTATTAATAACAGAATACTATTGCATTGTGTACATGTACCATATTTTATTTATCTGTATTTTCTGTTGAAGAATGACTAAGCTATTTTCACATCCTGGTTACTATGAATAAAACCACAATGAACAAAAGTGGAGCAAGGTTCCTTCTATTAAGTATGTTCTTGGGTATAGGCACATGTTGTAGCTGGATCTTTATGTATTTATTCCCAATCAATTCTGAGGAAGCCCCATACTGATACCCATATGGTTGGACAAATGGTACTCCTACCAGTAATGGATGAGTGTTCTCCATGTTCCACATCTGACCCAGCATGAGTATCATGGTTTTATTGATCTTAGCCATTCTGACAGCATTAAGGTTGTATCTCAACATAGTTTTGATTTGCATATCCCTGATGGCCAAAGTTGTTGAGCATTTCTGTGTTCCTCTGCCATTTGAGAGTCCTCTATTTTGATCTGTTACCACCAATTTGTAAACTGAATTATATTTAATTGGATTAGTCCTTCATTTGTGTGATTGTTTGTTTGAAATCTAGACCTTTATTCGATGTAGGGTTGACAAAAATCACCCATTCCACAGGCTGTCATTTAGTCTAATTGTGCCTTTGCCTTATAGAAACTTTTAAATTTCACAAGTTCTCATTTATTAATTGTTGTTGATCTTTTTGCCTGTGTTTTCTTTGTTCTTCTCAGAATGTCATCTCCTGTGACAATATGATTAAGGCTATGCATACTTTTACTTCTACCTTCTTCAGTGTCTCTGGTTTTATGTTGAGGTCTTTGATAACTTAGACTTGATTTTTACACAAATTGATAGGTATAGATCTATTTGCATTCTTCTATATAGAGATCAGTTTTCACAAGTATCATTTGTAGAAGATGCTTTGTTTTCTTTAGTGTGTATTTCTGGCTTGTTTATTAAAAAAGCAAACAAATGAACAAACAAATAAACAAACAACTTCTGTGTCAGTTTTGAATGCAGAATGTTAACCCCATCCCTCATTCGATGTCCTGTCTTTCTACTAGAGGTAGATTATACAAGTTCCTTTCCCCGCTTGTAGGGTATTTCATCTCAGGTCCTCCCATTGAGACCTGAGAGTCTCTCCTTGCAGATTTCTGGTACATTCTAGAGGGTCCCCCAATCTCTTACCTCCTGAGGTTGCCTTTTTATACTCTTTCTGCTGGCACTCAGGATTCAGACCTGTTCCCCCACCCAATACCTGATCATGTTCCCCTCTTCTCCTCTCTGTCCCCATTTCCACCCAGAACCCTCCCTTCCCTATCCTGTGATTGCTTTTTCTTCCTCTGAATTGGGATTGAGACATCCTCACTTAGGCCCTTTTTCTTGTTAATCCTTTTGAGTTGTGTGGATTGTATCCTGGGTATTCTGTACTGCTTTGACTACTATCCTTTTATTAATGAATAGATACCATGCATATCCTTTTTGCATCTGTGTTACTTCACTCAGGATGATATTTTCTAGTCCCATCCATTTACCTGCAAAACTCATGATATCCTCATTCTAAATAGTTGAGTAGTATTCCATTGTATAAATCACAGTTTCTGTATCCATTCTTACAAATGTATAAAAATAATTGTTGGTCACAGATTTTAATTATAAGATTACAATTACACATGTGTTAATTAGTTTATGTTGTGGTATAATATTTCTCTTACATTGTGTTTTTGATTTATAAATATCAGTGTAGTTAATTTTGTAAGGATTAATGTTTGATGAAATGAGATTTTGTTATTTTACTTGTAACTCTTCTGTTTCTTGACATTTAACATGTTTATATTAAATATTGATTTCCTTTCCTTTTTTACTGTGAGTTAAAGTCTGTCTGTTTAGCCCAGGCTGGTCTGAAATGATTAGTACATCCCCCTATCTCCAGGCATAAGGAATAGGTGAATGTAGCTATGCTTGGCCTAATTATTTTATAAAAGTACATATAACTCAACGTTACAATGGTTTTCTAGTGTTAATTTTGACTTTTACAAGACTGATTAGTCTTTACACTTAGAGTAATTATTTCTGTAGTTAAATTAAAAGTCATTACTTTCATATCATGGATATTTTATTATTATCTGTTGGTCAATTCAGCCTTTCTGAATGACTCAGCTAATCATTTAGTATTCATTTTTTCTATAACAACTTCTCAGGTTTATTTCTTTTCTTGGTCTATGTAAAATAAAAAAATGGCTTTGAATTATAAATGATTTCTTTAAAATATATAATTCTGCACCTGCATGATATATCTCATAAAAGTTTTATTCAATTTACCTTCCTCCTAGTAATCTACTTATCATAATGTATATATATGTATATATAATGTATATATAAGGTGTAATAATATATACACATTTGCATATTTATCATTTCATAGTAATTATTGAGTTTTTTTTTTTTTTTAAGTTGATTTTTTTAATTAATATTTTATACATCTTACATAATTACCGATATATCCTACCTATATTCCCGGACAAAATACTTAGGAAATATCATTGTAAAAAGGGTGGGATTGCAAAAGAAATTTCAATCCATCAATAAAGAAGCCAAACCCACTCAGCTTTAGGGATGGGAATCCATATTAAGAGAAATTTTGACCTATATCTGGCTACTATACCCCGTATCAGGAAGGATTCCATGGCTTCTTCTTATTACGTCCAAGATGTACTCCCTTCTCTTAAAACAATCAATCAAAGTTTAATCCTGATTGTTTCAGGTGTACTTTAGACCACCATTTTCACAGCCTTGTTTCATAAGTATTTTGTCATGACAATGCACAGGTAGGACATGTGGGTAATTATGTGCGATATATAAAATTAATAAAAACTCAACCTAACAATTATGAAACTCATAATACCATGAAATAATAGATAAGCATATGCGTATGATTTAGAGCACCCACCTGTAGGGTACATATAATAGTTATGCAACTAGATACATGGTCCTGCTGAGGCCTGGGGACTATACTTTCACATTCTACTGTGTCAGGAGACCAAGAGCATGGCTGAAGCTCAAGTTTGAAAATAAAGACCCTAGTGCACATCAGATTCAGCTCCTTGGTGTTCTTCTGGGTTCAAAACACTTCCTGGCATGAAACAATGCTGGATACTCTGGCAAAAAGATCATCCATCCGACCTTATAAGTCTATACATATCCTGAATCAGGAATACAGACAAGCCCCTGATTACAATACAGTCTGGCAAAACACAGAGATTCTCTTGGTACATATCTATAATCCATAACAATGAAGGTAATATTAGTTGTAGAAGAAGCAGCCATGATTGAAAGTGATCTCTAGTGAGGAGTGAGCAAGAGTGATCAGAATCGATTTGACCCAGAATGAGTCAGAGATAAATACACACAACTCACATGGTGGTATAGTAAAATAGAGAATACTTAAGAGTGAAAGACACATAAAGATGGTAACATGGCTATGTGGTAGTTTTAAAGGAAAGTTTACAGACCAAGTTGCAGAAAGAAAAGTTGAACATAGGTGAAAACAGAACAAACAGAGAATGAGAGGTTGGAAAGTTAGAACATGCCAATGATAGATTGAGGGCCAGGCAAACAATTTTGGACAGAAGCAGGAAAGCCAGTTGATCAATCAGTTTAGATGATTAGATTGTGTATAAATGTTAGAAACTTCAGGCCTAGACCCAGGAATAGTTGAAACAGATAAAGAAACACTCTGGACTCAGGTTGGGCTCTATATTAGTTCAACTTGGGTATGCCTCTCATCTCATCCCTTAATCCATGGAAATAAAAAGGGGGCATTTACAAGGAACCATGTGGATTAATCTACCATGAAATAATTGTGCTGGCTGCATTCTTTTCTGCACTCTATAAGATCAGTGTTTTAAAAACTTGCTGAGGTCATGCAGAAAATGACAAATGCCTTTATAACTCCAGAAATGTGGCCCCTACTGGATTCCACAGCTACATAGGTGAGACTCAGTGAACACTCCACAAGGACCACATGTCTGAGAACTATGCTAATATAGAGTTCTGTTCTGATTTATTCCTTCTCATCCTGCTTTAATCTAAGGATTATATAGAAAACTTTTAAAGAGCTGCAGTCCTCACGGGATACTCATTTCCCAATTGTTCATAATAATAATGCTTGATCCCTTTCAGGACTTGCTGATGGTTTTATATTATTAGTTCAATCACCATCTGAAATTAACTTAGAGATATAGATTGTTATGTATTATTTCCTCTTAGGAAATATTTGGAAAAATGAAATTGTTAATGTAACTAGGTTGCAATGTTTTTACTACTGACTCTGATAGAAAAACAATAAGCAATTTCAAACCGATTTTCTTGTTAGCTAATATAGGTAACTTTTGGGGTCCAGTGAAGACAAAACCAGTAGAAGCTGGACTGAAGAAGTTGACTCAGCTGGTAAGAAGCTAACTGCTCTTCAGGATTCCCTAGGTTCAATTCAAGCAACCATGATTCCTCACAACCATCTGCAGTGGGATCAAATACTTATTCTTCTCGTGTGTCTGAGGACAGTGATACTCATACAAAAAAATAATAAATGTCAACAAAAACCAATGGAAACCATGACTGACATGACTCTCACTGAGGCTAGACTGGTGATGATTGATGCATTTATACCCATTTGTGCCCTCAGCTTCCTAAGTATTATCTGTAAATTGTTGATGAGTAGATATGCTCTCTAAGGACTTGGCAATTTGGTGAATATATGATTTTATATAAAAGTTTAGATGCGTGATAATGTTAAGATTATAACTTCACTTTCAAAGATAAATAATAGATGATATACTCTTTTTAAAATAATTTATTTATGGATTTCTTCTTTATACTCAGACTTCCTTCCCCTCTCTTTCTGTTTAACTGTTCCACAGCCGCCATACCTCCTCCTGCCCACCTTTCCATAAGGTAATTCATTACCACCACCATACCAGACCTCAAAAACTCCCATTTTAAAATCTTGGGGTGAATGCATCTTCTGTTGACTAGACCAAGGTCCTCTCCTGCATATGTATTTAGAACACCATACCTTTGGTGTATGCTGCATGGGTGATGATCAGTGTTTGAGAAAATCTAGAGTTCAGGTTTTGGTAAGAGTAATCTCAACAGGGTCATCTCCTCCTCAGCTTCCTCAGCTTTCCCTAATTCCAACCAAAAGAAGGCAACAACTTCTGTTCATTGAATGGGTGCATATATTTACATCTAGCTCTGTGAATGTAGAACTTCTTGTTGGAGTCTTTTGGAGGCGATATATTGATTATTGTGGGGTACCAGCCTCAGTAATAGTATCAGGTCTTGGGGCCTCCCCTTGACTTGATCACTTTGGGCCTGTTGCTGGACCTTCTTTTCCTCAGGCTCTTCTCCATTTCCAACCTGGGTTCTTTCGGACAGGATGGTGTGGTCCAGGTTTTGGCTGCCATGGCCATCCCTCCACTTGATGCTGTCTTTCTGCAAGAGGAGGGTTCAACAGTTCCTCTCCCCACTCTAGGAGCATTTCATCTACCCCTAGTCTCCCTCCCAAGTCTCTGATACTTTGGAAGGTTCTCAACCTCCTTCCTCCTAAGGTTGCCCTATTTCCATTCTTTATGCTGTGCTTTCAGAGGAGCCTTGATTCTTTTTCCCCACAAGCAGATCCATGTTCACTCTCTCTACCACAACTTAGACCCTTTTTGCTGCCCAGGTCCTCCATCTATCCTGGTGGGTTACGTCTTCTCCCTCCCAAGTGGCACTCAGTATCCTCACCAAGGGCCCTTCCAACTTATTAACAACACGGAGTTCTTTAGACTGCACATCTCCCAGCTGTTATGGGTATTCTGCTTCAATGTTTTGGGTTTGTTGTTGTTTGTTTTGGTTTTTGTTTTTATTGTTTTGTTTTGCTAATATCCACTTATTATTGGTATATATACTTTGTACAGCATATGTCCTTTTGGTGCAATTTACACTCAGGATAACATTTCCTAGTTCATCCATTTGCCTGCAAAATTCTTGATGTCTTCATTCTTAACAGCTGCGATAGTGTTGATTGAATATGCTTACATTTTTGTATCCATTCTTCTATCCTGGGACATCTAGGTTGTTTCCAACAGGCTATCACAAAATAAAGGCCACTATGAACATAGTGGAACATGCTCCTGTGGCACATAGTGGAATTTATCTCTTAGGTATATTCCCAAGAGTGGTATTCCCTAGGATTTTTAGGTAGATCTATTTCCAGTTTCTGAGGAACCTCAAGAAGATCTTCCAGAGTGGTTATCAGTTTGCTATCCCACCATCAGTAGTAGTGTTCTTCTTTGTCAATATCCCTCTCTATAGCATGTGTTGTCACCTGAGGTTTTGATCTTGTATTTGACGCTGAATGGCAAGGTGGAATCTCCAGAATTATTTTGGAATGCATTTCTCCTGATCTTTTCAGGTTTTGGACATTCCTTTAAATTGCTTCTCAAAGCATTCTGAATTCTCTGTTCTGAAGTCTCAGTTTAGATCTATACCATTTTTTAGTTAGTTTGTTTTGCTTTTTTTAGTAGTTAGCTTCTTGATTCTTTATACATTATAGGTGTGCCCTCTATCAGATGTTGGGTTGACGAAGATTTTAATGTATATTTACGTTCTTTGTGATATGTTCTTTGCCTCCACAAGAGATTTCCAGTTCCATGAAGTTCCTTTTATCAATAATTGATGTTAGAGCATGATACATTGGAGATCTGTTTAACAATTTCACTGTGTGGTTCAAGGCTCTTCCTACTTCCTCTGTTGAACTGAGTTTTATCTGGTATTGTGGTTGAAATCATGATCCATAGGACTTGAGGCTTTGTTCCTGGTGACCAAATAGGTCCGTTTCATTTTTCTACCACAAGACAGCCAGTTAGTCCACCATTTATTGAAGTACATTTTTTTCCATTGTGCACTTTTGGGACCTTTCTCAAGTCTAAATATGTGTAAATGTTTGATTTTATTCTGAGTCTTCAATTCTATTCATTGATCCAACCCTGCCTGTCGCTGTACCAATACTATTACAGTTTTATCTGTTATTGATCTATGAGCTTAAGTTGTGAGGTTTGTGATTCCCCAACTGTTCTTCATTATTAAATTATTTTCATTACAGGATTTTTGCCTTTCAGATGGTTTGAAGTGCTGTTTCATGGCTTTGAAAAATTGTGTTGTTTGATGGGGATTACATTGGATCTGTTAATTGCCTTCGTAGGATGACCTTTTTTTACTATTTTAATTTGGCTATTCCATGAGCATAGGTTATCATTTCTAGGATCTTTGATTTCTTTCTAGAGACTTGAGTTGTTGTTTCCTACAGATCTTTAATTTGTTTGGTTAAATTACTGTAAGTGTTTTATCTTATTGGCTTCTGTGAGGGAGTAGTTTCTAATTTTATTTCCACTTTTTTTGTGTTTGTATAAGAAAGGCTGCTGATTAGTTTGAGTTAATTTTATATCAAGTCCTTTGCTGAAGTTGCTTATCAGCTAGAGAAGTTCTCTGGTGGAATATTTGGGGTTTTTGTAGACTATCTTATGAACTGCAAGTAGTCTTTATCTTTCTTCTTTTGCTATTTGTTTCTCCTTGTTCTTTTCTTTTGTTGGCTTTTGTTTAGCTAGACTCAGTACTGTTGGTAGATGTGAAGTCAGTTCAAGTACAAAGAACAGTTGGAGATCTGTGGGATTATCTAGAATGTCTCTCATTGAATTTGATATTGACTGTTGGTTTGGATTAAATTGCTTTAATTATGTTTAGGTATGGGCCTTGAATTCTTGAACTCTCAATACTTTTTAACGAAGGTATGTTTATATTGTCAAATGATTTCTGCATACAGAGGATCATGTGATTTTTCTTTGACTTTGTTGATATGTGTGGTTGTGTTAGAATTTTCGTTATATTGAGCTTGGATAAACCTACTTGATGCGGTGAATGATGGGTTTTTTTTTTTTTTTTGTTTTGGTTTTTTTTTTTTTTTTTTTTTTTTTTTTGGGGCTGGGGAATGAACCAGGGCATTGACTATGGTAGCGGCTCTTCTGAGCTAAATCCCAACTGATGAATGATGGTTTTAATTGTTCTTGGATTCAGTTTGCAGAATTTTATTTAATTTTGCTGATATTCATAAGCAAGAATTGGTCTAGGGTTCTCTTTTTTGGTGGGGTTCTTGTGGTTTAAGGATCCTAATAATTGAGCTTCATGGGAAAATTGGTTGGTGTTTTTCTGTTTCTATTTAGATGTCTTAGATATTGGTATCAGTATTCTTTTAAGGTCTTAAAATTCTACGGAACTTACTAAATACTATCATCTGTTCTTGGACATTTTTTTTTCTTTTTGGAGGGTTTTAATGATTTCTTCTATTTCCTTATGGGGTATGGGCCTATTTAGAAATTTTATCTGTTCTTGATTTGCTTTGATATATGTGTATCTCTGAAGACTATTTCATCTAGATTTTTCAAGTTTTGTTATATAGCTTTGTAGTAGATTCTGGTTTTCCATTTCCTCATTTCTGTTGTTATGTTTTTCTTTTCATTTCTGATTTTGTTAATTTGCATACTGCCTCTGGGCTCTTCAGTTAGTTGGCTCGGCTTTTATCTATCTTGTTGTTCTCAAGAACCAGCTTTTTTGCTTTGATTCTTTGTGTTGTTCTTGTTTCTGTTTGGTTGATTTCATCCTGAGTTTGAGGCTGTTTCTGGCGGCTACTTTCTGCCTCTTTGATGAATTTGATTCTTTGGTTCTGAGCTCTAGGTATGCTGTTATTCACTAGCAAAGTTCTCTAGTTTCTTTCTGAAGTGCATTGTTATGGATTTTATATTATTTTCATTATTTCTTAAGATTGGGTATGATGTGTCCTTTGATTAAATTCAGAGTCTTTATTTCTTTCTTTTTCATCCATGACCAAAATATCCTTGAGTAGATAGTTGATCACATGCATAGGTTTCTTCTTGCTTTGTTGTTATTAAAGACCAGCTGCCGTGGTGGTGATAGAGTGCGGGATTACAATCTTCTTGTATTGGTTGAGGTTGTTTTGTAAATAATTATAGTGGATTTTTGGAGAAGAACCATCTTGGACTGAAAGAAGATGTATTCTTTTTACGGTGAAATGTTCTGTATGATATCTGTAAAAGCATTTGGTTTGCGCCTATATGTTTACTGTGTCTTTTAGTTTCTGTTTCAATGACTTTGGTAGAGTGGGTGAAGTCTCCCACTATTATTGTTGAGTTTCGATGTGTTTTGGCTTCACTACTTGTTCTTATGAATGGGTGGAGTTTTCATTTGTGGCATGTGTTTAATTGCAATTTCTCTTTGGGTGGTTTGGCCTTTGATGAATATCAGTGTCCTTCCTCATCATGCTGTAACTTTGGTTGAGTCTTTATTTAGTGGCTATTAGATAACTCAATGTTTCTTAGAACCCTTGTGGAAGATTTTTTTGCTTTACTCTGGGGTAGTCTCTGTTGGTTATCTTGTCTTTACTTTTGGTGTAGTATCTTCCTTTTTTGGGGTTTTCTTCTAGAAGCTTCTGTGGACTGGTTAGTGGACAATACTGTTTGAATTGTTTTGTCCTGGAATGTTTTGGTTCTACCCTTTCTTTGTAGTACATATTGCTTTTGTAGTAGGAAACTGGCTGATAAAACTTCTTTCTCCTTTTTTTGTTAATCTCTAATAAGTTGTTTAGTACCAGTATTTATGGATCTTTGGGAATAATTTTTTTCTGTAGTAGTAACATTATGTCTTATAATGATTGGAATTTTTTCTTTTTCTTTTGTTGGGTATTTTTCATAATTATTTGGAAAACTTAAACATAATCTACTTGTAACTTTATACTGTTTTGAAGATTTTGTTGGGACATAAAAGCTTTTGAGGTAAAAATAATGTTTCAATATTTCAAACTCAGGAAATATTATGCTCTCCAATTTGCATGATTCAATAGTAGTGCTCTAAATATAATTTTGATGAAAATCTATCAGATGTTCAGTGTTTCATCATGAATCAATAATCTGTATACATAGTGAGATGGGAATAATTAGTGAGTTAGGTAGAGAATGATTTGTGAGATAATTTCAGTGAGTTTGAAAAAAGCATTATAGTTTTCTTATAAAATGATTTATTAAAGCATTTAATTTTGAGGCTTTAGAGGTTGGATGAAAGATATAAATAGCATTCTAGACAAATGGTGTTTTAGTGACACACTTAAATAAGTTAAATCACTATTGTAACTGTACAGTTTGAATTATTCAATGTGGATCTTTTGTATACTTATGATAAAATATTATGAGGATAGATGTAAAAACTCTATCATATGTATGTATATAAATAATATTGTAAATCAGTGTGAATACAAAGTTTAATCATACATGTAAAAGCAAGCCATTGATTGGTTGGGCTGAGCTCTCAGTCCTGTAGTGGAAAATTGGTGACCTTTATCGCTCTGAAACTTTTTAAACCACTTTTGGTGGGTCATGTTCAGAAAACACATAGTGTCAAAAGTTCATGAGGAATAGTTGTCACTGGAACAGTCACAAGGGTTGGGCTGTGGAGGGCTTTAAACATTTGTGCAATAAAAGAAAGCTTGATGACTTGAAGCTTCGTCACATTTAATGACTGCAAAGAAAGGAACATTAAGTCTCCCCCAGAGCCAAGAGCTTTGATAGGTTACCTAATCCCATGTGTTCTTCCCTAAACACTCATACATAATAGCAAATCTAAAGGACTCAGGGGGCTGTATTTAAAAATGCATACAATATATCCTTATATATGCAAAAGGTAATGATACGAAGATGTCATGCATTTGAGGTCATAATTATCTAAAATTTTTTAATTTCTTCGATATTCTTCCATATTCAAATAGTTGTTAATCTATCATGCAATAATTTATGGCTTTCATTGTATTCTCATAATATCCCTCTTCCTCTGTCAGTTTATTAATTTGATTCTTTCTTTGGGTGGGTTAGACAAAGGTTTGAATACTGTGTTCAGATTCTCAAAGAAATGACTTTGGTTTGATTTGTTTTCTTTTTTATGTTACTTTAACCTCCATTAAATTAATTTTGTTTAAAGAGTTATTTTTCCTACAGTTTGCAACACAAGTTCTATTAAGATTGTCTTTCTAAGAGCTTCAGAGCATTAGGTTATGTATTCGATATCTTTATAAGTTTTTAATAGAAGCACCTTTGGATATAAACTGTCATCTACAAACTTCTTTATCTGTCTGTATTCCAGCCGATTCTTTTCAGTGATAATGCATTGCTCATGTTTTGTGTTAGCCAGTCATTCAGCATTTGCATAGCATCTATTACTTCTATGATGGTTGATTTCTAATTTTCTTCCACTATGATATTATCTTATAAAATGAATGCCTTGAATTATTTTATACCAGTTATATCTTGATTTGTGGCTCTTAACATGACCAAAAATATATAGAATATTTCATAGCAGGTCAAGATTGGTGTGTATTATCTGTCTGTTGGAAACAAAGTCTGTAGCTATTTGTTGAAATCTCCAGGACATAGCTTAGATCATCATTTTAGTTGCCAAAATTAAGTTTTAAAGGTAGTTTTGTTGAATATACAAATTTTGGCTGGTATTTTTTTCTTTGCGTTTCTGTAATAAAATCATAATTTTAATGCCTTTCTGCTTTTATTTCACTGAACTAAAATATATTATTTTATGATTTCTTATATTTCAGGGATGTTTATATGAAATCTATTGTTATTCTGATATATTTGCCTTAGTGAAAGAATGGTATTTTTAAAAAATCTTATATATAAAATCTTGAATATTCTTTCTTGCTTAGTATTTCGGACACCTTTACTATTGCCCTACTTAGCTTTAACTGCCAGTGTGATGCAGCCTAGTGTCTCGTTGAGAAAACAGTGTCAGTTTACGGATTTCTCAAACCAGATTGATCCGTGGGAATATTTGTGGAAAATTCTTTGATGTATGTTATCCCTGTCCTAAATTCTTCCAGTGCTGGTTTATTATCTGGAAGTGTACCCCAAATAAAGCCTTTCTTGTGTTAATTTTCACTTGATTTGACTGTTTCATCACAGTGAAAGGATGGAAATTTGAATAATCTTGACATAGTGTGAAAAGCTTATACAAATGCCCAAGAAATATTTGTTTTTGTTAAGTCATCATTGTAAAGAAAGCTAAAACTACTTTCAGATTTCATTTCATTCTAATCACAATGGCTAATGTTAAAAAAAGAAGGACATGAATACTGGTGTGGACATTGGAAAGGGAGAACCAATAGTCCCTGCAGATGGGAGTGTGAATTTGTAGACATGGTGCAAATTAGTTTGTAGTATCCTCAAAGCCTAAATATATACCTAAGACTTGATGCAATTAGACCACCCTTGGCCTGTACTCAAAGATTATATTCTCTTAAAGAGATACCTGCTCATCCACGCTGATTGATATTCTAGTCACAACATGTAAGTGAAAACAGACAAGAGAGCAGACAACTGATGATTGAATAGTGAATATGTGTTGGATAAACACAATAGACCTATTTAAACAATTTAAAAAGTATAAAATTCCACACAAAATTGGAGTATGATAATATCAATCTGAATGAGGTAACTCAGGTCCTCAGAGATTTTAGATATTTTCCATCATTTATGTATGCTACTTTTGAATCTTTGGAATATATATAGAAGTCAGAAAATTAGTAATAGATTTTTGTGGTCAAGAGAATTCAGAATATATGATATGAAAAGTAGTGTAAGTAGTGTTCTAAGAGCTTAAAGGGAAATACCACAGTTGGAATTTGTTTTTAGAGATGGAAACCCTAGGGAAGAATATAGAAAAAAGAAAGACAAAAGCATCACCAACAGAATTCAAGAGATGGAAGAGAGGATCTCAGACATATAAGATATAATATAAAAATTGACATATCATCAAAGAAAATGTTACATCTAAATAATCCCTGACACAAAATATCCAAAAAATCTGGGATATCATGAAAAGCCTAACCTAAGAATAATAGAAATAGAAGAAATTGAAGAGACCAAGTTCCAAGTACTAGAAAATATCTTCAATAAAATTAGATAAGTAAAGTTTTCAAACCTAAAGAAGGAGATGCTTATAAACATACCAGAAGCATATAGAACACCAATTTGGTTGGACCAAGAAATAAAATCCTCCTTCAACATAGTAATCAAAACACTAAATCTACAGAACAAAGAAAGAATATTAAAAGCTGCAGGGTAATGGGGGCTGGTAACATACAAATGCAGATCTGTCAGTATTACATCTGACTTCTCAAAAGTTTTAGAGAATTTAAAAGCTTGAAGTGCCTGAACAGATGTTTTATAGCTTCTAAAACACCAGAGATATCAATCTAGAATACAATCCCCATCTCTGAACTGTGTAATCTGTAACACAAGTATCCAGGCAAAATAGATCATCTGCTGTGATAGCCACTCTAACATCATGGAAGTAAGCTACCCCTTTGTGATTGGATTTAAATCCAAATCCTCAGGATGAAAGCTATACTTGATATCATTTCTGGGCTGAAAACCTGTGAGCAGACTGGGGAGAATCTACTATTTGTGTGGTAGAAGAGAGGCAGGATAGAGGATGAAATATACACAGGGATAAAATCTTTGAAAATCCTCCAAATAAGTCTTATGAAGACCTAATAATACTGAAGAAGGTTCACACACACACACACACACACACACACACACACACACACACACATATATATATATATGTTACATATAATTATATTTCAGTTATCTTATAAGATGATGACTCTACTAGACATCTATCACAAGCTAACAAATAAATGTTCTAGTACCAAGAATGTCTTTCCTTTTTTAGAGTTGTTGGTTAATAATCTCTTATAGATCTGAAAAATTAAAGGAGGTTCCTATGGTACTAGTTATTAAGACACCATTTCAGAAAACATTCATTTGAGTCACAAAACATGAAGAAATTAAGCTGGTACAAACCTGAAAGCCATTCCTATTGGCTTACTCACATACTGCTAAAAACTGCTATGCATACTTTCATAGGAAAATAATGAACATCTCTGAACTGTGTAATCTGTAACACAAGTATCCAGGCAAAATAGATCATCTGCTGTGATAGCCACTCTAACATCATGGAAGTAAGCTACCCCTTTGTGATTGGATTTAAATCCAAATCCTCAGGATGAAAGCTATACTTGATATCATTTCTGGGCTGCAACCTGTAGAGCAGACTGGGAGAATCTACTATTACTCTGCCAAAATAAACATAACAGAAATCAATTCTTGACTTATCATTATACATGCAGATTTAATAGAAATCTCTATAGCAGTAATCAGAATGAATTTCATTGATGAGAATGAATGATTTACACAGAGATGTAAACTGACTAAGAAGATTCAGAGAATATAAATATAAAAATCTTGGCATAAGTGAAACATTTACACTACACTCTACATTTACACTACACTTCCTCTTTAGAAGAAGGAGAAAAACTGGAAGGTCTAGTGACAGGAATGGACTGTTGATATGTTTCTGTTACAACACGGTGAGTTCATTTAGACTCTACAGTTAAGGCAGCATGCACAAGCTCAAACCAGACTAAATACTAAGTGGAGAGTGAACTGGGTATCCACTTTAGACAAAATGTATGGGCCTTCATACTCTCTCTCTCTCTCTCTCTCTCTCTCTCTCTCTCTCTCTCTCTCTCTCTCTCTCTCTCCTTTCTTTTTTTTTTTTTAGTGTTTTTCCACAAATATTTCTAAAAAGCACAAATGGAAGGCCACATATTCTTGTATGTGACCAGCAGTGGGACTAAAATGTTCTGAATTTCTATTTTGTTGTTCTTGTTATAAATTCTAACCAAATCAAGCAAATATAACTCTTCCATTATTCTAGTTTCTCTGGTTCTAGTCTCCTCTCTTTTCTTTTTCTTTTTTTCTTTTAGTATTTATAAATTTTTTTTTATTTTGATTGGTTTTTCTTCATAATATATTTATTTATTTATTCATTTTGTCCATCTCCTTACTCTACTTCCTAGTACTCCCTCATAAGTCCTTTTCCCATTCAGCTTCTTCTCTTTGAAGGGAAAGCCCCCTTATCAATCTGACCTCCAACCCCATCTACATATATGCTCATCAAATTAAACAACTTCTCCCACAGAGACTAGACAGGAATGTGCATTTAGGGGAATAAGATCTATAGGCAGCCTGGCCCTAGCTCAAGGACAGCCTCTACTCTAGTTGTAGGGGAACCCACATGAATATCAAGCTACTCATTTGATACATACATGCAGGGGGGCTAGCTCCATCCCAGACTCACTCCTTATTTGTTGATTTGGTCTCTGGGTATCCCTAAGGATTCAGGTTAGTTGAGTCTGTTGGTCTTCCTGTAGAGTTCCTATCTTCTTCTGGTCTCTCATCCTTTTCCCAACTTTTCCACAAGACTCTCTGAGCTCTCCTTCTTGGTTATAGTCTCTGGATCTTTCAGCATCTGGGTAAAGCCTTTCAGAAGGTATGCTAGCTTCCTATTTTAGAATATCAGAGTATCATTAATAGTGTTAGGTTGGTTCTTGCCTATAGGATGGGTCTCAATTCAGGGCACTCATTGTTGTTCCTCTCCCCAGTCTCTGTTCTCTTTGTTCCTGAACATCTTGGGCAGGGACAGATTTGGGGTCAAAAATTATAGTGCTCTTAACCATCCAGCAGGAGTCCTGCTAAACTATAGGAATGCTAAAGTAAGCTATCCAAGTGCATAAAAGACTTCCTCCACCATGATCAAGTGAAAACTGTTGAGATATTATAGAGTACAGAAAATGAAAAGCATCAACATAATCAACGCAAAACAAAACAAACAAAAAATTCCACATGATCAATCTCATTTGATGCTGAAAAAACATTTGACAAAAATCCTTCACGCTTCATTAAAGACTTGGAAATCAGAACAAAGATATATGTATGCTCAAAACAATAAAGACAATTTAGCATGCAAACAGCCAATATTACATTAAAAGAAGGAAATTTAAAGCAATTCCACTAAAAATCAGGAACTAGGCAATCTGCTTTCACCTATCTCTTCAACACAGCAACAAGACAGCTAAAAAGAAATCAGGGATTTCATTTAAAGGAGAAAGTCAAGTACCACCGTTGTAAATGATGAATGGTATGCATAAATTATTCCAAAATTTCTATCAAGAAATCCGAGAAGCTAGTAAAAAGCCAGCAATGTGGCTGGATCTAAATTCAAAATTCAAGGGTCCTCCATTATACAAGTGGTAAATATGCTGAGACAATACTCTTCTCTAATACAAATAATATAAAAATACTTTGAAAGTAACTCTCCTACATGTTAAAGACCCTGCGTTTCTGTTTTATTTTTTATTTTCATTGGTTTATTTATTTATTTACATTTCAGTGTTATCCCTTCCCATTTCCCCTCCAAGCCTCAGTCTCTTCCCTCTCTTTTGACTCTGTGGGGGTGATGTGATTTCATGGTTCCATTCCCTTTTCCCTTCTATTAGATTCTTTGTATCTAATAAAGATGTGAAAATAAATAAAAAGAAGATAAGAAAAGGAAAGAAAAGAAAGAAAGAAAAGAATGAATGAATGGTGAAAAGGAACGAAAAATTCAAAGAGACCTCAGAGAATGGAGGCTCTTCCACACTCATCATGGAGATTAACATCATCAAAAGTTTGCCTCCTGCTGTAAGCAATCTACGAATTCAATGTACTTCCCAATACATACTGGTCTTCTAAGAAATGAATAAATTTTATAATATCATCTGGGAAAACAAAAACCCAGAATAGTGAAAATATTTTGTAACAATAATAAAGAACTTTTGAGGACTCATCCATGACTATTATCTATTACAGAGCAATAGTGATAAAAACTTCATGGCATTGGTCCACAGCACAGGTTGATTAATGGAATAGTATAGAAGACACAAATAAAACCACACAGTTATGGACCTTGATCTCTGAAAAAGAAAAAATGTATACTGGACAAAAGCATCTACAATAAATGGAGCTGGTCTAACTTTGGCTGTGTCTGTATATGTAGGAAAATGAAAGCAGATTCATATTTGCCACCTTGCAAAAAGCTCAAGTTCATGTGGATCAACGACTTAAATATAAAACCAGATACACTGTCTAATAAAAGAAATAGTTGGAAAAGCCTTGAACTCATTGGCATGGGGGAGAATTTTTTATATGGGACTCCAACCGGTCTCTGAGCCAAATTGATGTAAGGGACCTCAAGAAGTGAAAACTACTACTGTACTGGGACATGAACAATAAGACAAATCAACATGCAGCTTGAAAATTATTTAATAACCCCACATCTCTGTTAGAGGTTAATATCCAAAAATATAAAGAACTCAAGTAATACAAAAAACAAAGAATCAAAAATGAGGTGTAGAATGGGTATAAAATTCACAACAAAAGAATCTTGAATGGTAGAAGGCACTTAAAAATGTTTAAAGTCCTCAGTGATCGGGAAGTGAAAATCAAAGGAACCCTGATTCCTTTATATGAATCAGAATGGCTAAGGTCAAAACCTCAGGTGACAGCACATGTTGGCAAGACTGTGAAAAGACACTCTTCCATGCTGGTTGGATTTCAAACTGGTACAATCACTCTGGAAATCAATATGGAAGTGCCTAGACTTATTGTAATTTGATATTCAATGTTTGATTAACGTTTCTGGAGTTTGCCCTTTGTGAAGGAAAATTGAGGAAGAGGAGATCTCAGGGAGCAGGGAGGGGAAGGGAGGACTTGAAGAAGAAGGGAGGAAAACCAATTGGGACGAATATATGAATGTAGAATAACAAGTTTTTAAAAAAAGCTCAACTGTTAATATATGTACATCATTACATATGTATATATTCATATGTATAATATATACATACTATATACATAATGTAATCAGTGTCACTAGCTAATACACAAGTAGTTGGTTATAGTTCTTTTTCTTCTGTATGATTAACTTCACATAACCAAATGAATTTCTACAAACCAACACAGCCTATTCTATCTTTATAAAAAGTATATTGTGAGATGTTTGTACTTTTCCGTAAATATTACCTCTCATTGGTTGAAATTAGTTGAGCTTTTCTTTGTCTTTTAAATAATGATGGAATTAAGGTAAGAGGGTTGAAGATATGGATAGGTGGGTATGCCAATGAGCTCCAATTCAGAATTCAATGCAGAGTCATTGAGTTGGGTTCCTAAAATCCACAGTGAATCATTCAAGTCTGACTATGACTTCATACCCAAGTATTCACCTTTCTTTTGCTTGAATTCCTTAGAGCTACAACCTCATGTGCACATTTCCACACAAGACATCTAAAACCTAACCAAAAAAATTAAGTCTGGAAACAATAGAGCCCTGGATCCAGTTAATTATAATTTAAACAATATATAATATATTACCAAACAATAAAAAACAAATACTAACAACAAATGTTAATGTTTGATAAATAGTATTTTAATCATATCTTTCAAAACGTCATAAAAATCATGCACTCTCACTATAAATATGCAATGATTACTTATATTTATATAGACTCTAAATAATATCTTCCCTAATATTCTTCGGAGACATGTTGTTACAATATCCAAAATGAGAATTCAAAAATTTCAATCACATGTATAAGTAATTTCTTCTGTATCATATGACCACTACAGCAAGATGAAATGATTCACATTTGTAGGGTCTAGTATAAGAAAATGCCCAAATAGTTTTCAGATATTCCACCAGCGAAACCAATAAAATGTCAGCACTCTTGCTTTGCATACAGAGAAACCTTGCCCTTCTCAGTGTCTAATTTAGTGCCTCAAAGGATCATGAGTGACTCAATTCACTTTCTCATATTTAAAAATTATTTATCTGTTACTTGCTGCAGAGGGACTATGTCTCATGTAAGAAAATAATTACGGCTGGAGAACGTCTTTGCACAATTACAGAGCCTTTCCCTTATTCCTCCATTGTTCCATAACAGTCATAGAGCGAAGTTAAATAAAGTTAGGGCTGATTATTTATTCTCTTATCTTTTTGGATTTTTTTAAAAAACCTGGGTAACAAAGAAGATTAAACATAATCAGTTCCAGCGAAACTTGCTTCTACAATGTATGCTCAAGGACAATAAGTTCTAAAATTATTTACCTGCTACTCATGAGTATATGAAAAGAATCAAACCAAGGGAATTTAATTAATTGTCTCATAGTAGGAATAAATAGCACAAAAGATTGACTGCTGATTGCATTGAAAATGAGTTACGCCATAGTTAACAACTGAGCAGAAGTGTGGTCTCTTGAGAGAAGTCCTCTGTCACAGAAATTTTGATTTTATTACATGATCTCATGTGGAGTCTATCTTGCATATAATTTCAGGCATAAAGAGGAAAGTGTAACTTTATTATAGTTATAAATATGCATACTTGTTACGTGAAGTATTACAATGGCAGACATTGATAGTGATAGAAATGGTTGCTGAAAGTCAACCATTCAAGGAATTAAGTAGAAGAAATTAAACCACACCCTCCAAAAAATAAGTGTCTTTTTTTAGATCTTTCCTTTGAAAACTACCAAACACAGACTTAACGAGGCTTAAAACACAGAAGAGTAAATGTGAAAAGTTCTATTGAAACAAATAAAATGTGTATTTTCATGAGATAAGTTAACCTAGAGACAGATTCACTCTACATGCTATGGTAGAAGGATGGATTTAGGAAAGTGTTTCAGATGACAATCCCAATGATATGTCATATGTAGTACATCATTAGATTTACAATAGACATATTAAGCAAAAATAATGAAGAGATATAAAACATACCAGTGAATATTAGTTTAAAAATATCTTTTGAACTTCATTTATAAGGCAGGAGTTTTCTTTTACATATTTTGTGAATTTTCTAAAATTTATTTAATCATATTTTTTCTCTTCTATATTCATCCCTATAGCCATTCCCAGCTAATTTCATTTTGTCCTGTCTAATACAAACAAACACTATAACCAGCAGCACCAACAATAAAACAAGCACACACACACACACACACACACACACACAATGTAGCCCCATTAGTATTGGCCAATTACTTCTGATAATGTGGAATTTCCTGGAGTGTGGTTGATGAACCGATTGTCACTCAATTGAAGAGAACTGATCTTTCTTTTCTTGTCACACATCCATTTTGCATGACTTATGAAACTTTGTCCTATGCTGTATTTATGTGTGAGTTTATACTGGCCTTTGTGTGTGTTTTAGTGTCTTTGTGTGTTTGTATGCGTACCATTCTGCTTTGTTGTGACTGGGATAATCAGTTTTTATGAACTTGGCTAGCACCTCCTGCTCGCTCAGTGGTTCAATCTTCTTGTCTTCTAGATCCTCAATTTTTAAAAAATTTTTTATTAGATATATTTCTTTACTTGTATTTCAAAGGTTATTCCCCTTCCCGGTTTCCTGTCCATAAGCCCCCATTCCCTCCCCTCCCCCTGCCCCATTTTTGAGTGAAGTGTTGTCCTATAGACATCCAATTTAGGGTTGAGGACATCAATGTCTTTCACTTTCTACACATTGTCCTATCGTGAATTTTGTGTTAATTTCTATCTATTTCAAGGAAAAGGTTATCAAATATGATTAAATATACTGATTTATAAATATATTACTATGCCATTAAAAGTTATTTTATTGAGCAGTAATTTGTTTTTACCTTGAACCTTATCAAGTAACCTACTTAATCGCAAGATACTGGCCTTATCAAAATTTCTAGGAAAGGGTTCTATCTCACAGAGGAAGCCTTAAATAAAAAAATTAAGAAGATTAAAATGTAGCTGATTATTCCTATATCACTTGTGCCACTACTGGATCAGTGGGCTTCTTTGTAGGCAGATCATGATTGTAGTACATAGGGTACAAGTTGGTAAGACTGATGGTTCAGTCCTTCCTGCTGCTAGTGTTTATAGCAACATATAGCACCAACACTAGTCTAATCAATACAGGTGAAACATCCACCTACACTCAAGCTATATTTCTCCATGTTTTTAACACAACTATATGGTCTAATCAGCAGTAGAGTCTTACACTGAAGTTGTTGTTGTAACCAATAACATTGACAATATCCTGTGTTAGGGTATGCATCAAGTACTTTCAAATTATATTTTTCTAACAATCCATACAACATCAGAACACTTGACAGCTGTAACACTGATAGCAAGAAAATAGCTTATGGTCAAATAATGATTAATATGGAATCTCTGGCCAAAATGTTTGCATTATTTAATACCTGAATATTTAGGGACCTTGAATAGATCTAATTTTTACAAAGGCAATTCTTGCAAGGTATATGAAAAAAGAACAGAAAGAAGAAGCTAAAGGCTATTATTAATAGCCTTCATATCAACGATATGAGCTTTGTTCATATAAGGAAACATGCATTAGCAGTTTTCATATGCAACTGAACATGATCTTCATGAAACCTTGGTCCAACTATTTTGCAATAGTGTGATGAGTAGGTTTACATCACCTTGTCACAAGCTGTAGTCATGAGAGGAGGCAACCTCTGTAGAGAAAATGCCTCTGTACAACTGATCTGTATCATGTCCACAGAGCATTTTCTCAATTAAGGATTAATTTAGGGTCCATGTATTATTTTACTGGGCTGAGTGGTTTTGGATTCTATCCAAATGCACATTGAACAAGCCATGAGAATCAAGCCAGAAATATGCAACACTCTTCTATGGCCTCTGAATCGGGTCTGCCTCCAGAGTCCTCCTGAATTTGAGCTGTGCCTTGACCATTCAATGGACTATGACTGTTGACTCCCATGTTCTTTTCTCCATGGCATTTCATCACAGTAGTAATAACCTTAATTAAGACAAAAGTTCACAGGAAAAAAGAGTTGAACTAAAACAGTATAAACAGAGTATCAAAGAATAAGTGATATTCACTTGTTATATGATCTCAATATGTAGCTGAGGTTGGTTTTGAACACCAAGAACCTCACCTATTTCAGCATCCTAAAAGCCTGAGTTATATGTGTGAGACACCATATTTAACTTCAAAATAACTTCTTTACTAAGTCAAATTTCGTTTCTTCAACAGTTTCAAAGGAAAGAGTAAAATTTGCTCTAACACTATTTCGTCCAATTTATGATCGACTTTATTGTCAAATAGGAGACCAATGATTGTGCTTTGTCTGGCATTTTATTCAAACAACCTTCAAGTTCTAGGGGAAATTTTAAATACAAAAAAAAAAGATCACAAAAGAAATGCATAATGCAAGTTAGCATTTGACATGTAATGTAGCTTGGCTGTTTTGAAGGAATGTGTCCAGATTTTGAAGGGCACATTCAAATTCCAAAGAAAGGAAAAGGAAAAGGGAAGGAAGGAGAAGAGACGATCAAACAGTGGAGGACACAGGAGGGCAAAGAGATATCAGCGGAGTACCTGCTTTTGTTCAGAAGGACAGATCCACATAAAGTAGTGCTGTAGGTTGTAAATTCCCAAACTTTAAAAAAAAGCAAAACAAAACATCTTATATAACTTTTTTGCACAGTGACACTAATAGTAGGCAGGTAGAATGGAAGTGGTTATAAAACACTACTTAAGTACCATATGCAATGTTTTATCATAAAAAATAAACCAAAAGAAGCAGTAAAGAAAGAGAGCAAGACAAAAGCAGTGAATGTCATTTCTTTTCAGGCTTTTAAAGTTAGGATCCCCACACTGACGGTTGTTTCAGTAGACTTCCTTGTCCTTTAGGTAATTATCTCTACTTCAGTTAAGGGTGTCCTTTGATTTTTCCCAGTCAGGAATCATGAGGTATGTTTTATTTTCTCAGAAGCTGACACCCTTAAATGTCTGTCAGTGTGGCTATGGGTCTAACAGATACATAATTTACCCACTACTCACGTTAGAGTCGTCACCATCTGGATCTAAACTTCTAGTGTCGTTTTTGTGCCTCATTGTCTTTTATTAATGGAGAATTTGTAGTCATTTGGCTTAAAGTGTAGAATTATTGTTGGATATACTTTTTCAAAGTGCTCTGTGTCTTGTTTTCTAATTTGAAACACACATAAAAAAATCTGTGAAACAAATTCCAAGAACCAATGATTGTCCTCTTTTATATATCTTCTCATATGTCTTTCTCACCCACAAAAGAACTTAGTTTATTTTGGTTGTGAGCCCAGTCTTTAAAGACTGTGTAGGTGAGTGGGTGGAGGAGCACCCTCAGAGAGGCAAAGGGGAGGTTTGAGAGGGAAGATGGGATGGGGAGTTTGTGAAGCAGAAACCAGGAAAGGGGAATATCATTTGAAATGTAAACAAACATGATTAATAAAAATAAAGAAGAAAGGAAGGAAGGAAGGAAGGAAGGAAGAAAGAAAGAAAGAAAGAAAGAAAGAAAGAAAGAAAGAAAGAAAGAAAGAAAGAAAGAAAGAAACTTAGTTCTGATATTTTTTTAAATAATCCCAGCAACCTTTCTGGCTCTGGTCTTCTGTTCCACAAGTTCCCTGGTCTGCAGTGTTTTGTTCTGAGGAATGTACATAGCTTGCATCTCCACTTTCTTGACATTTTCATAAGTGGACACTTTTCAGGAATGTTTGCCGCAATTCCTGCAGTCGTCTGCTTATATTGAAATGTCGTTGTTGTTTCAGATAAAAGGAGAAATTTTAATTTTGCCACACACCATATGAATTATCTTTTAATGGTGTGATTTTTGTACCTCCCTCATTTGGGATATCATATTTATGAAGAAATTAACTATTTTATATATTTGAAATGCTCACCATCTTCATGCCAGGGTCTCAAATATTACCTATTTTACAATTCAGTGTCAATTCAGTAAACATTGGTTAATTATGACAATTCATTATTTTATTTATCTAATAATTATTGTTAAGCTCTCTCCTAAAAACTATAGTGTTGAATTCATAAAAGGAAGAACTTTATTGCAGGAGAAAGTATTTGTAAATAATTAATTGTCAATATGGACTCTACACATGGAAATGAATGAGAGAAAGCCTTCAAACTGCTTCGAGTAAGAGACTAAAGCAGTTCGAGTGAAAACTGTAAAATCGCACATTACTAAAAATACTACAAATATCGAAATTCGGTTTTGAAGTAATAAGTCACTATTTCCCATTTTAAATTTACCAAAACTTTACACCAAACTGTTTTTGTTAGTTATATTTATCACCTAAAAGACAGATTAATGCAGTCTTATAGGGCAATGGGTAAAAGTTTACTTTTCAGTACCATTAAAAATAATTGTGAACATTCTTTCTACCAACTTATTAAACATCTTTGTATAAGACACTGCAAAAGACACCTTACACTCCCAATTAATCATAATAAATATTAAGGGAGGGCTCTATCATTATTTAATTTTATAAAAGTTTAGTTCATGAGATGCAAGGGATGCTTAAAGAATATAAAATAATTGAAATATAGCCAAACAAGTTCTCAGATATATTTAGGTACACACACTAAATACTAAAGGCTATACCGATGGATAAATGAAAATACACTACAAAAAAATTGCATGGGAGGACAATAGGTGTATGTTAAGATTTGACATTTGTTTTAAAGGTTACATGGGTTTGTGTGTACATGCCTATGTGTGAAGAAATGGTGCAAGTATTATTTTAAAATAAATTTATAAAATACAATATATAGTATATAAATATATTTACATTGTATACACACACACACACACACATACATATATATAAATATATATATATTGTTTTGGAAATTTTCCTAATGAAGATATTATTAACATTTTCCATTTCTTCTCCTTATAAGTCTTTCCATAACAAACATTTGTGTGTTTTCATACTCATGGGATCTATTTCTTTAGTATCTTCACACATGCACACACAAACACACACACACACACACACACACACACAAACACACACAAACTACATTAACACAACCTGCTGAGCCCATTTAGCATTTTTATGGCTGACATTTGGTATTACACAGTCTATTATGGGACACGTCTTTGGGGACCTGTTCTGCAGAAACTTACAGTTGTCGGTACTTTTTAGTCACAAGTAGTTGAACTTCCCCCACTACGCCCTCCTAATCCCTGAACAATCTTACCAGTCTCAACATATGCAATTTTAATTAAGTTTTTAAAAATCAAATTTTAAATTTCATCTTTACATGACTTGAATTTCTCTTTACTTTAAAGGCCATGCGTAAGAAGACTATGGAAAGGCGCATGCATCAACTGCTAACTCTTTGAAAAAGTAAATTCTCCTCATGTTTTAATTGTCCATTCTGCACTTACAAAATTAAACCTGTAAAAAGAGTTCAATGCACAAGAGGCTTTGGAAATCATAAAGATAAACGCAATGTTAATTCCTTAAATCCAGGAATAGAGAATAGATGTGTTTTAAATAGTAAAATTACAGGTGACATTCTCACAACCTGACAAATTGCAGGAATAAGTATTAACAATACACCCTAATGTGAAGACTAGACATAGAGGACTGAAATTGAAGAAGTTGTATTTATTTTGAATTTTGAAAACTTTTCACTCTAAGGTCAGTCAAACCATGGGAAAGTTTTACTAATGAAACAGATATGGCAAAGTCACTAAGCATCTTCACATAAAGTTTCACCACATTAATGGGAATGGTAAGGAAACTCACTTGTGGAGTAGACCTTCCATCCAATCATCACATTTGCTTTCAGTCATATCAACTAGAATTCTAAATAAGCTACCAGTTTCCAGATAATGGTCATTTTCAATGGCAGCCATTAATCTACCAGACCTATCAGAGTCTGTTAGAGACAGTGTCAAACGTGTATTCAAAAGATGATTTGAAAGTAGCAGAAGACTTAAAAAAAATCAATAAAAGCTTTGAACAACAGGCAAGCCAAAGTAACATTTAAAGTGAATTGTTTAACAACCGTCATCAAAATTTTAAACATCTGGTAGAAGGTAGCACGTGGTTGAAACAGAAACTACAACAGAAAACGCACTTTTTATCTGCAAAGTCATTGGTTCATACACAATAAAACTTTAAATTTCTGTTTTACTCATGCAAGAAATCAAAATACTTATGGTTTTGTAGATAAAGACAAACATTTTGAAACCAAAGTAATTGAGTAGTTTAATGGTGTAAATGAGGAGTAAGAAACATGACAAATTTTTATATCAGGTCAAACATAAAATTTTCTAAAATTAAAAAGTGCTTTTATAAAATTTTCATGTTTCTTAGAAAGAGAAAAAATAGTTATTTCAACTATTTATATAAATGCACAATTAATAAAAAGCATAAAATTAAGCTCTTTTATGCCTTAGATTAAAAGATGCTTACTCTTTTCAACAAAATTATTTTTCTTATCTATACAGACAATAAGCTTTTTCCCAAATTTATAAGAGGTTACATTCATGTTTGGAATGTAAATGAGGACAGTGAAAATTAATGTTTGTATATATTATATTATTAGTTCAGTCATAATTCATTTGGATTATTTTTTTCAGAAATTATCCCAGACATACAAAGCTAAGAGATACAAGCATCAGAGAGCATTCAAGCATGACCCATCATTCAAAATGATTCATATCAAAATTTAGTTCAATTTTGAATAATCCACTATATTTTTCGTTGACATTTTTAATTTCTCCCATGTAAGAAATATGCTGACCTTAAAACTACATTACAGTTTTCATTAGCTCCTCATATCCTTTGGGCACATAAAGTGTGCCTGACAACTACACAATTAATATTGATTTTTATATAGAACAGTTAGAAAACAAACCTACTAGTAATAACTACCTGGCTAGGCACTATTCTAAATGTTTTCTAAGAAATGTGCTTGACATAGGTCTATGAGTGAACAGAGACTGCAACTGTACTCAGAGATATTTGGAATGTGCCTAGTGCAAATATAATTTCTCTTCTTGGATGGAAAGACTAGTAAGATTTCTCTCATCATCACTGTAGCATACCCATCACAGAAGAAATGGCCTTTCAGAAAACTGAGTTATAAATATATTCTTCCACTCCTGTATTTTTCTAAGGGGTTCATTCAGCAACACTTATTTTAACATGTATTTCATTATATATAGTATATGTATAGTAGTATATGTTATTAGCCATATTGTAGGAACTTTTGGAATCTAAAGATTGCATAATCAGAAACAGGGCTTGTTTGGTATTCTTTTGTATAAAATATATTTTAAGTGTTTTTATACTGCTGCACTATATAGAATTCAGCCATGTTTACTCAAAGAATGCAGGTGAACAATGTCCGTTGATTGGCAGAGTGCTGTTCCTTACAAAACCTCTCCTGGTCTGAAATGCGGCTGCTTCACCTGGCTGCACACCTTTGCTGCTCTGATTGCTCCACACTGGGTTGGTCTTTCCCCTGGGGTTATCCCCCGGTAGTTTGCAGCCATGCTTCATTACTTGAAATTGTTCTTTAATATGTCGGCGGCGTGTTCCTTTAGCCTGCCCTATTTGAAATTTTCCCACATCAGCTCAACATTCAACAGCTGGCCAGGTATCCTGCCATCCATTTTCACACTTGTGTAGTCCAATGGAGCTGCACTGGAGCAAGCATGCTTCACTGCTGTTGGCTTGGCTCCCTTCCAGGACCATGTGCTGGTGAATATTCTCCAATCTGTGATGCTCACTAAAAAAAAAAATCAATGTTAAGCATATTACTAATATTCAGCAATTTAAAAATTAAAGGCACATCAGTAAACATCTATATGTCTTACATGTATTAATAATTTTCTCATTTATTTAATCAAATATCCAGCCTACTACATGCTTCGATTTGCATGATTAAAATAGAACAATATTAATACCTGAATATTCTTAAGGAAAATGAAATTATCTGAAAATTACCGACTGTCGTGTAGGATATTTATTGGACAATCATTTAGAATATTCTAATGAGCAATTGTGTAAAGTACAAACTATAAAAACAATAAATTA